>NC_142008.1:112514653-112846882 GCF_049901715.1 Pseudonaja textilis
TGCTGTTTTTGGGAGAGCTAAAGTTTCCTAAAACAGCAGAAAGCTTCCAAATCCCCCCACAATCGGCGCCTGGGCAAGCAGAGAGAAGCAGGATTAACCTAGCTTGCTTCTGTTTGCCCAGGAGCCATTTCTAATGGGAGGGGGGACTTGGAAGTTTTCCGCTGTACAGTAGCAAGTGAGAGAAGCAGCTGCAGACCTGGCTGGATCCTATACAAGGCTCTCCATGTGTTCTTTGGGGGAAGACAATCGGGGGAAAGGCGATCATTGGTGGTGGCAGCAAAAGGCAAGTGGCGGGGGGAAGGCGACCAAGGCTTACAAAGCCTCACTCACCAGGGAGATCAGTAAAAGCAGGCCCACAGCAGAAGCCAGGCAGCAATGGCTGGCCTGGTGGGCATGCAAGAACAGGTTGCAGGCAGCAGTGTTGCACATACATGCAATGTCACACATGTGCGATAAGGACTGATGGGCAGCAGCAGAGAAGTGGGTGGAGAGGGCGGAGCCAGCAAGAGGCCCGATTTACTGGTTCTCCGAACTACTGGGAATGGTAACAACTGGTTCTATAGAATTGGACTGAACCAGTAGAATCCCACCCCTGACTCCCATCCATTTTTGGCCTGTTTTTCAGCCTGTTTGGGGGTCATTTTCAGGCCATTTTGGGGCATTTTCAGGCCATTTTCAGGCCATTTTTGGGCCATTTTCAAACCATATTGTTAGATCTGGGAGGACGGTTCAAGAACGGAGGCAAGACTCCGATAGTAACTAAAGCTCTTTATTTGTGACTTCAGATCGGAGCAACCAACCCAAGCTGCAGCAGCCCCTTATATAGGGCTGGCTGCGGCTAGGCAGCCAATGAAGGCGATTTGAGTTTGCCACTCTTGGCAGGGCCAATTGCGGCAGCCCGTTTACTGGCCAATCACATCACTCTATAGCGACCAATCACGATCGGCTTTCAGTGGGCCAATCAGATTTGCAGGCTACGAGCCTGCTAGTCTGGAACACCCCTCCCCTCTTGGTTCCATTTAAAGGGTGGAGTAATATAGTCTCACAGGTAAGCAGGTCTTCGCACCTGTCTGCCTGACTTACGCAGTTCCGCTTAACCCTGTTCAAACCCAGGTTCAGATGGACTGCTTGCTGGATCAAACAGGAACAGTGAACCGGTATCATAGTTAGGGCTCTCCTCTGGTGCCCCTGGGGTGATGAAGTCCTCAGCCTCGCTGTTACTGTCATGGCTCCCGGGGCTCGCTGAACCTGCCTGGTTGCTGCTTCCTGGCGAAGCGTTCGACTGTCCAGTCTCAGTTGCAGCTGGTGAGTGTTGCCAACCATGGTGTGGTGATCTCAGTGATAGCTCAGAATAAACAGGTGTTGGTTCTAATTCTGAGTTCACTGCTTCCCCTCTCCCCCTAGTGTCAAAGTTAGGGTCAGGGTTGGAAGATGTGGTTAGTCTGGAGTGCAGTTGGTCAATATGGCATTTCCATGGTCTGCCATCAGTGGTGAGTAGACAGTAGGAGCGGGGGCCCGTAACTTGAGTTACCTGGGCAGGAATCCAAAGGGGATCCCCAGAAATTTTTTTGCGAAAACAAGGTCTCCTACCTTGAAAACACAGTGCTTGCTGCTGGAACCCAGGGGCTTTTCCGGGGTGTAGGCAGGATGCAAACGATCTAGAGGCGATCTGAGTTTCCTGGCCATCAGGA
Organism: Pseudonaja textilis; assembly: GCF_049901715.1. NCBI lineage: Eukaryota > Metazoa > Chordata > Lepidosauria > Squamata > Elapidae > Pseudonaja > Pseudonaja textilis. The sequence goes on from NC_142008.1 coordinate 112,516,345, forward strand.
GTTCAGCTGGGCACTTGTTGGTCGTGCTGTTTGGTGTGATGTGTTGTAGGAGCAGCATTCTAGTGACTTTGTCATGGATGTTGCCTTGATCCATTTTCTGTAGGGTTTTTTTCGTAAACTGAACTATTCGTTCAGCCCGGCCATTCGCCACAGGATGAGCCGGCGATGTGAGTGCGTGTCGGATGCCCCGTTCCGCTAAATACTGTTCAAAGGCTAAGGCAGTAAATTGGGGCCCATTGTCAGAGACCAGGACACCTGGTAACCCGTGTGTGGCGAAGAGTCTGTTCAGTTTTTTAATGACTGCCTCAGTAGTGGTTGCTTTCATTTTATTGACCTCAAGCCAGTTTGAGTAGGCATCAACAGTTATTAAGAAGGTGTGGCCTCTCGTAGGTCCCCAAAGTCAATATGAATGCGAGACCAAGGACCCCTGGGTGTCTCCCATTCTGTTGGTGGGGCTTTAGGTGGAGCTGAGTGGTTTTCCTGGCATTTATTACAAGAGGCGACCCAGGTTTCGATTTGTTTGTCTATACCAGGCCACCAGGCGTAACTTCTTGCCAGCGCTTTTATACGCACGATGCCCGGGTGTCCATCGTGTAGCATTTGAAAGACCCTTTTTTGTAACTTAGTTGGTACAACAACTCGGTCTCCCCACAAAACGCACCCTTTTGTGAAAAAAGTTCCATTTGTCTGTTTTTAAACGGCTTAAACATTTCCTTAGTGTCATAATCTGACCATCCCCTCTCCACCCAGCCAAGAACTCGTGCCAAACAAGAGTCTCCTTTGGTTTCAAAAGCGATGTCTTGAGCCGTTAGTGGAGGCGATGGCATTGTCTCTATTTTCAGTACGGGGAGTGTGGGAGCTGGGTCTTCCTGTGGCTCGGGTAGTGGTGAGTGACTCAAGGCATCTGCATGGGGAATAGATTTCCCCGGGCGATACTTTAATTGATAGTCGTAGGCAGCGAGAAATTCCGACCATCGTGTCATTCTGGGGGAGAGAATGTGTGGAGTAGGTTGTCACCCGCCAGGATCCCAAGTAGTGGCTTATGATCCGTTATAATAGAAAACGGTCTCCCATAAACATATTCATGAAATCGTTTTATTGCAGAGACAATAGCAAGGGCTTCCTTATCTAATTGGCTATAGTTTCTTTCTGTTTTTGATAGAGTTCGTGAAAAAAATGCAATTGGTGCTTCTGAGCCGTTTGGTAGGACATGGCTCAGGATGGCCCCTACCCCAAATGGTGAGGCGTCACACGTGACAGTCAAAGGTAGTGTCTCGTTATACTGAATTAGTACTGCCTTTGAGGTAAGGAGGACTTTTACTTGCTGGAAGGCGTGTTCCTCCCGACGTCCCCAATTCCAGGATGCCCTTTTATCGAGTAGTCTATGAAGGGGCTCAGCAACAGTCGCCTTCTGGGGTAGGAAGATGTTATAAAAGTTAATAAGTCCCAGGAAGGCTTGGAGGTTGGTTTTGTTTTGGGGTCTTGGGGCGTTTTTGATAGCTGCCAATTTTTTTTCTGTGGGGTGGATTCCTTGCTTGTCAAGGAGGTAGCCAAGAAACTCCACCCTTTCTGTGCAAAGCTGGCACTTTTCCTTCTTAACCTTGAGGCCAGCGTTTTTGAACCTCTGTAGGACTGTTCTGAGACATTTTTCTAATTGGTTTTTTGTGGGTGCTGCTATTAATACATCATCAAAATAGGGCATGACCCCTTTTATCCCTTGTAATAGTCTCTCCATCAGGCTTTGAAAGATGCCTGGGGCTACGCTTACACCAAACTGGAGCCTGTTGCGTTTGAATGCACCACGATGTGTGACTATAGTTTGGGCTTCTGCAGTCTCGGGATCAACTGGTAGCTGTTGATATGCTTGGGCCAGATCTAATTTTGTGAATATTTTGCCACCCCCAAGTGAATGCAGGAGATTTTGAACAACTGGCACTGGGTAGGCGCTCTGCTGTAGCGTGTGATTGAGGGTGGCCTTCTAGTCACCGCAGATTCTTATGGACCCATCAGGTGTTATGGGGGTGATGATTGGTGTCTCCCATCAGGCGTGGTCAATAGGTTCTAACATGCCTTGCGCAATTAATTTGTCCAGTTGCTCGTCAATTTTGGATTTAAGAGCAAAGGGCACTCGGCGTGGCTTTAGGCGAATGGGTGCTATGTCGGGGCGAAGATTAAATGAAATAGGGGACCCCTTGTACTTGCCTAGGCTTTTGTTGAACACTTCTCGGAAGTCATGGGTGAGAGCTGCCCTCCAGTCATTGTCTTCAGTATGATGGATGCCAGCCACTCCGATTCCTAATGGCGCGAACCACTGAAGACCCAATAGACTTGGCCGGTCTTAGTCTACGACGGTGAGTGGTAGAATTGCCTTATGTCCCTTGAACAAGACCTGCACATGGAGGGTACCTGTGACTGGAATCCGGTTGCCTTGATAGTCTTTCAGTATGAGTCTCTGACTGCTGAGGTCTTGGCGTCGGATGTTGGGGACTAGCTGCTTGAGTGTTCTCCAGGATACCATGGATAGTGATGACCCAGAGTCGACTTCCATGTTGCATGGTTTGTTTTCAATCATGACCTCTACTCGGATCTTTTTAGCGTCAAGTGATGAATCGTGGCCGATGGTGATGGTTTGATGAGCCTCCTCTCGTCTGGGGGCGTCATTAAACCTTCGGGGTCTGCTGTACCGGTTCCACTAGTTGCTAGGGCGGTCCCTCTGTGTGGTGGAGTTGCCATCGTTTCTCTTTGGGCTGCTCCCTCTCCGTCTGGGGCTGGAATTTCTCTTGTTTCTGCATACCTTCGCGATGTGTCCCCATTTCTCGCAAAAACGGCATATGGCATCTAAGAATCTGCATTCGGATTGGGGATGGTTTCCCCTGCATCCGGCACATTGGTAGTTGGCTTTGTGACCCCGCTGGTCCCGTTGCTCACGTTCTGACTGGAGCCTGTGGACTTCTTCTTCCTCGCTGTCTGAAGATGACTCGATGTCTTCACGATGGGTGGTTGATGTGTACTTGTCTGAAGGTTTCCCAGCATCGTTGGTGGGTTGGCGGTTGGTCCCGCTGGTTCGACGCATTCGTGCTGCCGATTTATGAGTGGCTTCGGCTGCTGTGGCATCTGCTATGGCATCTGCAAGCAAGATGTCTCCCTTGGCCATGATCTTGCTCTGGATGGTTGGGTCTCTGAGGCCAAGGACGATGCGATCTCTCATGGCTTCTTCGAGGTTGGTGAAGCCACACAGACCACCCAGGTTCCTCAGGTCTGCCACAAAATCCCCAACGCTCTCACCTTCACGTTGGTCCCTCTGGTAGAACTCATGCCTGTGAATGAGAGTTGGCACAGCTGGGGCGTAATGGTTGCGCAGGATGGGAGCAAGGCTGTCCCAATCCATGGTTTTAACTTCAGCTGGCTTGGCTAAGGCTTTAGCCATCTTAAAAATGGCTGGTCCACAATGGGTTAGAAAAACGGCTCGTTTCTTGCTGGGCGTGGCATCTTTGAGGTTGTTGGACTCCAAGAACATTTGAATTCTGTCCATGTATGAGTCCCAGTCTTCGCTAGCTGGATCAAATGGTGCGGGTGGTATAGCGCTGCTGGCCATGTCGCCGTTGTTGCGCTCTGCCAGCCACGGGCTCCTTCGGCTAGCTCAATTCAATAGCTTCTGTTGCCTCCGTATCCCATCTTCATCGCCAGTGTTATATCTGGGAGGACGGTTCAAGAACGGAGGCAAGACTCAGATAGTAACTAAAGCTCTTTATTTGTGACTTCAGATCTGAGCAACCAACCCCAGCCGCAGCAGCCCCTTATATAGGGCTGGCTGTGGCTAGGCAGCCAATGAAGGCGATTTGAGTTTGCCGCTCTTGGCAGGGCCAATCGCAGAAGCCCGTTTACTGGCCAATGGCATCAGTCTATAGCGACCAATCACGATCGGTTTTCAGCGGGCCAATCAGATTTGCAGGCTATGAGCCTGCTAGTCCGGAACACATATAGGGGCATTTTAGGCCATTTTTCAGGCCATTTTTAGTCATGAAAACAGGCAAACACACACTGGTTTGAAAGAAGGGTCAAAGAAACCAGCAACATGAAACAAGCAGCTCTCTAGCAACAGAGGGTGAGGAATATAATACCTCTATCACCTTTTTATAACACAGTTCTTTCAGCAATTCTAAAAATGTTCCACACCCATTTGCCCTACTAAAATTGACCCTGAGGACACAAAAAGACCTCCAAATGGCCTCAACAATTCTTAGAAAGAATGCTAACAACCAGAAGTTTGCAAGGAATGTAAGTTCTTCCATTCCCCATAATTCAGTCACAATTGAAGAAGCTTCTTGACTGTGAAACGTCTTCAAGGAAAAACAAAGAGAGTCTAGTTCCCTCTGGAAAAAGTAGCTTTGGGTGTTCTAGCAGCTGAGAATTTATAATTAGCAAATGGAACAAATGAGGTTATTCCTCAGGCCCTTTGCCAATGGGAACAGAGGACTCGAGGGATGCATGTGACTGTCCCATCCTCCACATCTGTCCCATGCATGTGAGGGATGCATGTGACTGTCCCATCCTGTCACAATCTCTCATCCCTGTTGTCCTTGACAAACATTTACTCCGGGTGAAACTGTGACACAGAAGCTGGAGGGGAGACAGCTCCATTGATCATTGAGATCTACCTAAGGTAAGTGACCAAGTCAGGCAGGATGGAGGAGGGAGAAGCATATCTAAGTGGGATGGGAAGAGCACTAGCCCCCACCCACCCACCCCTGGACTTTCCTACCCTGAGATACCTCATATGCACTTAGCAGGCAAAAGCAGGGAGTGATCACATTTAAATTTTGTTATTCATTCCTACAAATCCTCGGTTTATGAATGTAATTGGCAGACTCGATTAAATACTTAACTTGAGAACTACCTGTAACCTTCACACACACACACACACACACACACAGAGAGAGAGAGAGAGAGAGAGAGAGAGAGAGACAGAGACAGAGAGAATTTACATTTCTATTTTGATTTATGGATCTAATGGTTATATTTTTGTCTTGCAATTCATATGTTCCTGCCTCTGAATGCCCTCATGTTTTGAAGTTGTTCACATGTGTGTGTCTCACTATCATTAAGAAATTGGTCAGTTTGTCTCTTCCAGTCCTACGGCACTCCATGAAAATAGGAGCAACTGACACTGAATAATGGCATTCATTTTCCCCATCCTATTCCATCCCATTTCTGGGAGCCTCAAAGCTTTGATAGTATGTTGCAGTCCCTAGTTTTATCTGAAAAACATTTCCGGAAGGCCAATCTGTCTGATCTATTTCAAAGATCTTGTTGCAGACAAAGATATTTTATCAACAGAAAAAGACACTCATGGAAGATGTCAGTATTCATGGAGTTACTATTAATAGGATTATCTGAAGTGATGTTTAAAAATCCTAGCCTTCAATGCAATTTTCAGGAGCCTCTTCCTATTCGTCATATCTATCATCAGCTTGGAGACATTAACATTGCTGGCATTATTTCTGTATGCTTGATATTTTCTGACCCCATTGATTTCAGGCAACATCCTTCTCAGGCATTTCATGAGGGACTTTTGTAAGTACATCATTAATTTATTGTCAAGCTCTGCACTTTGCTAGTATATCACATGATGCTTGAGATATTTTCCTCTAATGGCAAAATCTCCTCATAGAAACATCTAAAATAGGATGCCAAAGTTTATCTTATCTGATATTATATTTTACTTCAGTTTCCAGATAAAGTTGAAATGGAGATCAAATCTCCATTTATAAGAAATCACATATCAATATCTATTAATATACAGGTATATATAGCTTAATTTATGAAGCTGTTACTACAATTAATGAAGGTAAAGCATATATTTCCCATAAGTTTTATCATTTTCTATTTCTGGTACCAAAAGGTCACAATTTCCTTTTGCCTATAAACCATTCTTAAAAGCTGCAGTTTAATAGTGGGCCATTCTCACATACAGAAACACAGAAATAAGAATTATTTCACACATTCCACAAAATGTGTTGTATTAAAGGATTGTAAGTGCCATAATGTGAAGCAGACCTTTCTTAATGTGCTATTTTTAATTCTGTTTTACAGGATATTTTTTCAGAATTACCAGCATATCCTGGCCTTAGCATTTACTATAAAACAGATCAATGAAACCCCCCAGATCCTTCCCAACACCACGCTGGGCTTCCACATTTTTAACAGCAATTTTAGTCCAAGTTGGACCTACTTTGCCTCAATGGTTCTGCCTTTCACTCAGGGCAAATTCATCCCTAACTACAAGTGTGGAATCACAAATATCTTGGCTGCAGTCATTGGGGCACCTGATATCTCTCTTCACATGGTGACTGTATTGGGTATCTACAAAGTCCCTCAGGTAAGATGTCCTGAAGATATACATTATCATTTTGCCATACCTCCACAGACACTTATATGCTTCTCTTTGTAAAAAGGAGAGACTTTTCTGCTTGATAGAATCATCACAGCAGCATAAATAATTCTTATTCTGAACAGACCCCCAAATGTGCCTCAATTCCAGATGTTGAACGTTCAAATTTGAAATGTTCACAATGAGATTACTTCCAGAAAAATGTATTTATTGAAAGCTTAAGAGTGACATCCTGGCTGATATTTTATAAACAACACAACTGATTGCATAATTATAGTATATAAAGTCAAAGATACCCAAGGATTCAAATTAATAAATATATTTTCAGAAGCTCACATAGACATTTGCAATTGCATATATTTACCTTTCTGTAGTTGACCTATGGCTCTGCTCCAATCATGGATAAAGCGACTCAAGCAGTTTTCTTTCAACAAATGTTTCCGAATGAATCCCACCAACGTAGGGGCCTCCTGCAGTTATTGCTGTATTTTAGATGGATCTGGATTGGAATTCTTGTGGTAAAGGATGAGAAAGGAGAGAAATTTCTCCAGGAGGTGATCCCCACATTTTCTGAGGATGGCATCTGCGTTGAATTCATAGCAGAGTTCCCAAATGTAGCTTTTTACAGTGATTTTAGTGAAACCGTAGCTGAAGGGGTAGATGTATACCATATTCTCATGAAAAGCACAGCCAATGTGATAATCTTATATGGTGAAATTCAGTCCTTAGCATTTCTGAGAACTTTCCTCCAATTTTCAGCAGTGGAGGATATACCAAGGAAGAAAAAGATTTGGCTAATAACAGCTGAGACAGATTATACTTCTACTTCCTTTCAAAAATCTTGGGATATCCATTTCCTACATGGTGCTTTATCCTTTGCAGTTCACACAAAAGAAGTCCAAAACTTCCAGGAATTTCTTCAAAATCTAAATCTAAGCAACAATCAGAACGATAATTTTCAAAAAGATTTTTGGGAGCAGGCATTCAGCTGTTTCTTCTCAAACTCAGAAAAGGAGGAGTTTGAGAAAAAGTGTACTGGACAGGAGAAACTTGAAAACCTTCCTACATCTGTGTTTGAAACACACATGAGTGGACAGAGTTACAATATTTACAATGCAGTCTATGCTGTGGCACACGCTTTACAATCTCTTTCTATGTCGAAAACTAGAGAATCAACAATGATGAGAGAAAGAAGGAAACCTTTTCACACTCAAGAGTGGTGGCAGGTAAGTCTGTTAGCAGAGTAGTACAGAAACCAACATATCTGAAGTTGCAACATGTGCCCATAAACTCTAGCAAACAATATTCTCCAGGAATATTGATGCCTGAAAATCCAAAAGTGAGATCTAATAATGGATTAACGAATCAAAATATTCATATGCTGATATTAAAATTGTAAATGGCATTCTACAAAATTCTTTAGAATATGCTTTTCTCCATGAAATTAACTTCCCATGAAGCCCAAAACCAAAGTGACAGATTGAAATTCTTCTAAACTGATTTCTTCTTGTTTTACATCTATAGATAAAACCTTGTCAATCTGAGCACTCTACTATCTGTATCTGTAATTTACTCTGTTAATTATTAGCAAGGGGCTTCACAGACATAATATCCCACCTGAATTGCCCTTTACTTCTCTGAAATTCATCCCATCCATCCTGGGAAGCCACTTCCTTACTATATTCCATCACTGTTCCATAAATTCAGTCTATTCATCAAGAATGTTCAAACTTGACAAATTTAAGATTTATGGACTTCAACTCCCAGAATTCCTGACCTAACATGACTGGAAAGGAATTCTGGGTGTTGAAGTCTACAAGTCTTCAAACTGTCAACTGTCAAGTTTAAAGACACCTGCTATAAATAAATGGAAGGAAGTCATTTATACATAGTTAATTTGGAATGTTTGCATTGAATCAGTTACAGTTTATTGATCTTTTTATTTTATTCATTCATCTAATCATTTATTCGTTCATTCATTCATTCATTTATTTTTTATTTATTTATTTATATTTATTTTATTTATTTATTTTGTCAAGCAATATAAGATAACATAATATAAGGTAAGATCTTATGGGATCTTCGTCATACAATCCATGGGTGGAACAGAAAGGACTGATATATTGTGATTTTCGTACTCAAAGAAGATTCAGTATGTTGTAATGTTCCCTTTCTATGAGGCATAAATTCTGACATCTTCATAGATAATTTGAGAGCCACATTCATTTCTACACCCAGCTATTAACAACAACACATACATAGTTTTAGAGCAAATGGGAAGCATTATATGCTTCCTGGAACAAGGAAGGCTCTTAGGAGAAGAAGAGAAAGGAATGAAAATGTTTTAAATATCTCAGGCACTTAATAAAAGACGGCCAAGGTGGGATATTACTTTGAGCCTACTTTTTAAAGATATATATACTTCCATGGGATGAAACATAGATTTCAAATGATGGACATTTCAGTCATCAAATTCAGCATTGCTTAATGCCGGATTTTAAATTCCAGCAGCTCCTGCTGATGTTGACTCTGGCTCTACTTTAACACATCCTATAAAATAAATATGCCCTTTGGTCCTCAATTCCCAGTGCCTAACCTCTCCTACTGAGACTTTCTTCCATAGGTAGTCTTATTTATTTTTAGGCCCCAAAACAAGCAGGCTTATTTTGGGGGAGGAGTATCTCATTTTTTTCACATCCAGAAGGTGATGAACCCGCCAGACATGCCCTCTCTGCCCAAATGCTTGCTTACCTATGGCCAAAATGGCCCAACCTCTTGGCACATCCTGGTCTCTGCATGTCCTGCTTACTGGCCCTGCTGCTACTGGGACATTTCTCAGCTGCTGGCCACCAAGCAGCTGCCAGTGCTGCTGATTGCCTCATGGGGGCTCTTCACCCTCCTGATAGCACTTCTATCAGCCATCCTGCTAGACTGCTCCTGTCTAATGTGAGGTGAATAATCCCAGATCTATGTCCCTTGAACCAGCACCCCCCGCCCCATTGCTGGTGGAGCTCACACAGCTGTCACATGGAGGGGGTGTGGATGGTGCCATGGCGTAGTCCCTGCCTTCTTGGCTCCCACCGTCCAACCTGGTCCTCCAGCTCTGCTGCACACTCTGCAAGCAAAGACAGGTGGTGGAATAGATAGCACTTCTATCAGTCATCCTGCTAGACTGCTCCTGTCTAATGTGAGGTGAATAATCCCAGATCTATGGCCCTTGAAGCAGCCCCCCCCCATTGCTGGTGGAGCTCACACAGCTGTCACATGGAGGGGGTGTGGATGGTGCCATGGCGTAGTCCCTGCCTTCTCTGCCCCCACCGTCCAACCTGGTCCTCCAGTTCTGCTGCACACTCTGCAAGCAAAGACAGGTGGTGGGACAGATCATGCCCCTTCCTCACTGGCCATACGCAGGTTGCAGCTGCTTGTGGACACCCTCTGGCCCCACACATATGCTCGCCACCTCCTATGCTGGCTGTACCCACCACCTCAGCCCTGCTGCTGATGCTCTGATCTAGGGCTTACTTTGAAAGGGGTACGGTTATATTGTGAGCAGCATGATAAATCACACTAGGTCATATTTTTGGGGTAGGTCATATTTTTGGGGAAAACATGATTTCCTAAAATTATTTTCTTAATTAATTATAGATTTTACTTTCTAAAAGTAAGTCTACTTTCAATTTTATTGTAAATTTTACAGGTATAGGTTTTTAAACATGGACTTCATGTGATCACAACTTTCAATTTCCTTTTAGCTTCCCCATTGATTTTGCTTATGGAAAGCCAGCAAGATAGATGGCAAATCACAATCAAGTAAGTGTGGGATGCCACAACAGTCAGAAATCCAGGTCAATTGTTGACTTCCAGGATTGTGATAATAATAAGCACAGTAAGGAAGTCATAAGTACCACTTGTTCTGCACTGTTGCAATTTCAGATGGTTGCTGAACAGGCAGTCATTAAAAAAGGAACACCTGGACTTAAGTGTTCCTGTACTGCCTCAAAATTCAAATAGCTACCACAGTTATTGTTGGTATTCAGTCACCAATGAATCTTTGCAACCACATGAACCCAGCCCCCGCTGTCCTCCACTGTCCCAGAATTTGCCCAAATTAATGTTCATTGTGCTGATCGCACTATCTAACCATCTCATCCTTTGTTATCTTCTTCTCCTTTTGCCTTCAATCTTTAAAAAACCAGAATCTTTTCCAATAAGTCCTCTCTTCTCATTAGGTGGCCAAAGTATTTGACTTATGTGGGCATAAGCTGAAACATATGGCACACTTTGCTAGTCACTATAGTGTCAGTGTCTATTTCCATGACTTTTTTAAAAAAATTAAAATGTCTAAAAATATAAATATTTTCCCTGTTGTGAAGTGTCAGTTTGCAATAGTATCCAAGAGTTCTTGACCTTTTGTTCTCTCTCTTGAAAAATTCATCACTATCTTCCCTATTTTAAGAGTCTGTCTCTTTTTCTGTGTTTTTTTAATTATTTATTTATTTCAAGTTGTAAATAAAGTTTTACTGTTTTTAAATTTTTAGTTGAAAAAGAAATTGAAAAAAAAAAAAATTGAAAAAGAAATTTTAAAAATAGGAAAATGATTTTTCTTTTAAAAAAGAAATTTCAAAATTTTAAAATTTTAAGAATTTACAAGAGTTTTTGGCTCTTTATGAAATAATATGTACGTCTCTCATTTTTTGGAAATCTCAAGCTTTTTTCTAGGAGATGCTTTGCTCTTAACCATCTACTCCCTGCCTTCCTTTTTTCCTCAAGTGTTTTGTACTTATCGTTTATTCCCTGTGTTTTTGGCCCTTGGTTGCCTGGCCACTGCTAGGGTTTTCAGGTATGATATGCTGATGTTGGGCACTCTGCTTAGCTGGATTGACTGATTTCACCTCTTTGTACTCCAAGGAACTCTAAAAATTCTTCTCCATCACCACAAATTGAAAGCGTACATTCTTAATTGCTCAGCCTTCCTTATAGATTAAATCTCACAATTGTACATTTCTACTGGGAAAACCATAGCTATATGAGCCTTTGTTGACAAGATGATGTCTCTGCTTTTTAATATGCTGTCTAAGTTTATCATAGTTTCATCCAAAGCAGCAAGATTCTTTTAAATCAAATCAATCAGCGTCTGCAGCGTCAGATCTTGGAGCCATGAAAATAAAATTTGTTGCTGGTTCCATTTTTTCCACTTGTATTTGCTATGAAGTGATAGGACCAGATGCCATAATCTTATTTATTTTTAATATTGCATTTCAAGCCAACTTTTGCACTCTTCTTTTTGAACTCACCAAGAGACTCTTTAGATCCTTTTCAATTTTTGCCATGAGAGTGATATTGTCTGCATATATGAGGCTGTTGATACTTCCCTCAGCAATACTAATTCTGGCTTTGATTCATGCAGCCAGGCATTTCACATGATGTAATTTGCATATAATTGAAATAAGCAAGGTAATAATATATAACCTTGTTGTACTTATTACCATATTTTGAACCAATCAGTTTTTCCATATCCGGTTCTGTTGCTTCTTGGCCCACGTTAAGGTGTAAGGCCTGCCCCAATCTGATCCTTTAGAAAAGGAAGAACCTCAACTCCATTTGGTTAAAGCAAAGAATTCTTCTACTAAAATTGTTGGTTGCAGTAATGTCACCCAGCTCTGAATTCTCCCACTCTAACAAGGTTCATTGATAATTCATTCTTTCCCCACCTCCATGACCAGTCTGTTTCCAGCCAACCAAAGCTCACCAAGATGTTTTGAGAAAACTGAGATGTTTGGGAGTAATCTGCTTTTTCTCTGGTTGTTTGGCCTTGGGATGTTGGTACAAACAGGATTTGGCTGCTCTGGTCTTTATCACCTGTCATTCCCTTTTCTGATTTCCCATCACATACACACACAGCTTCTTTCATCCCCCCTCTTCCAGCCTTTGCTGGCAGGAAGTCTGTGAGGTACCAAGCTGAATCACACAGAGCTGATTTAGCTTTCTAATGGTGGTTGGGAACTCCCAACTCTTTAAGAACTCACCACAGATTGTTGTGATGCACATAATCAAAGGCTTTAGCATAGTCAATGAAATAAAAGTAGATGTTTTTTTCTGTAACTCCCTTGATTTTTCCATAATCCAGGAAATGTTGGCAATTTGATCTACAGTTCAAATCTACTCTTCAAAACACAATTTGTACTGCTGGAAGTTGTCACTTCACTTACTGCTAATGCCTAGTTTGTAGTATTTTGGGTATCATCTTGCTAGTGAGTAAAATTAGCACAATTATGTGGTAGTTTTATACATCCTAGCATTTATTATATATTTATTAGAAGTGATCTGAATAGCTTTCTCAATTAAACTGCAGAGCTTAATTTTATTTTTTTGCTGCTTCTTTATTTTGCAATTTTATATTAATGTTATTTCAGTAATCTGATATATAATCTCTACCTCTTTGTTAGAATGATTGTCATGTTATTTCTTTGATACTGGCCTACAACTAAAATAAGTGTTTATATTTTCTTGGTTTTCAGAAACATTAATTTGTATGTTTTGAATATATGAATTATTTCTCTCTCCCTTGATTTGTTCCTCTCTGATTGTCTCTATGTTTCAGCTTCATTCTTTTCTGAGAAGTATCAGATTCAACAATAGTGTTGGTGAAAAGATCTCCTTCGATGAAAATGGAGAATTCATTGGTGGATTTGATATTATCAACTGGATCACATTCCCGAACCAGTCATTTCTTAGGGTCAAAGTTGGAGTGATAGATCCCAAAGGTCCAGCAGACAAGTTCTTCAATATTTCTATAGATTCCATCACATGGCCAGTAGGTTTTAATCAGGTTAGTGTTTTGAATCTATATTTGTTTGCCTTCATTTAAATATTGTTATTGATGGAAGTCCCAGAGCATCATCTTTAACCAATATAGGTAGAAATTTCCTGGAAAAGGAAAGATACCAGTAAGATTTATTTACTTTTTTTAGCAATTGCTATTGAATACTGTATCATTTATGGGTCCTCTATTAATTATGAAAAATGGTTGTTATGGTTTTGAAGTAAATGCTGTTAGATTTCATTAGTCTGCTGACTTCAAAATTCAGAAGTTGAGAAAACCAACTTTAACTAACCAGCACAGAAATTGTCTTTCAAGAGTGGTGATGATATTTATCACAGGCCTTAAATACAATAATTGTAAATATTTAATTTATTATTTCTCAAAAATTGCATCTAAAATTATGTAATCTATATTTTTAATCTGTTAATTCTGCAGTAACTCTCTTATTACATCCTTTTCTCTCTGTATCTTAAAATATTTTTTATTGACAGGCATTACCTCTATCTTTGTGTAATGATCCTTGTGAGACAGGATACAGCAAGGTCAAGAAAGAAGGGCAGTTGTTTTGTTGCTATGATTGCCATGTATGTCCAGAGGGGAAAATATCAAAGGAGAAGGGTAGGAAATCCCCAAATATAATGGGACTAAACCATGATGACACAACACTATAATTTCTATTAATTAATTCACCTGCATTCTTTTTCAGACATAGATGACTGCTCTCCTTGTCCAGAAGATCAATATCCAAATCCCACAAAAAATACATGCATTCCAAAGCGGATCACATTTTTGTCCTATGAAGAACCCTTGGGGATCAGTTTGACTGTTCTGTCTATGTGCTTTTCTTTAATAACCATTTTGGTAATCACAATCTTCATGAAACACAAAGATACTCCCATCGTCAAAGCCAACAACCGGAATCTCACTTATGCACTTCTAGTTTCTCTTCTCATCTCCTTCCTTTGTGACTTTCTATTTGTTGGGAGGCCCAATACGATTGTGTGTCTCCTTCGACAACCAGCTTTTGGTCTCATCTTTTCTGTGGCAGTTTCTTGTGTCTTGGCCAAAACCTTTGTTGTGGTTCTAGCTTTCATGGCCACCAAACCTGGTTCCAGATTGAGGAAATGGGTGGGGAGAAGGATGGTCGGTTTCATTCTACTATCCTGTTCCCTTGTTCAATTAAGTTTTTGTGCTGTGTGGCTGATAACATCCCCACCGTATCCAGATTTTGATGTGCTTTCAATGTCTGAAGAAGTCATCCTGGAGTGCAATGAAGACTCAGTCATGTTCTACTGTGTTTTGGGCTTTATGGGTTTTCTTGCTCTGATTAGCTTTTCTGCTGCTTTTCTAGCTAGGAATTTACCTGACAGTTTCAACGAAGCCAAATTCATCACCTTCAGCATGTTGGTCTTCTGCAGTGTTTGGCTGTGCTTTATTCCAACCTATTTAAGCACAAGGGGAAAATATACATTGGCAGTAGAGATCTTCTCCATGATCTCCTCCAGTGCTGGATTATTAATGTGCATCTTTCTTCCCAAGTGTTTTATCATTGTAATCAGACCTGAACTGAATGATAAACATCAACTCATAAAGAGAAAGTTTTAAGAAATCTTTATGTTTGTCTGATATTGTTTATATGTACATGTTGGAGAACTTCCCCACTTTGACATTTAAGTTGGAGAACAATATACAGAGGCAATGATGTTCTGTGTTTTCCTGTCTCCTGAGATTTGGATAGCTTGGAAGTGTTTTTTACCATCTGGAAGGCAAATATAACTGGGGTCTATAAAAATATAAATTACAGCAGAATGTGATGTATTTGTTGAGGTAATTCCCCATGAGGAGAATGAGCGCATACAGGGAGACGTAGTGAGAGTGTTGAAGAACAACACACAAACAGCACACAGATACCCTTTACAGTAAATGAAGGTTTTTACTTCCAATAAACATTTAAGCAAAGTCCAAGATAACCAGTCCAAGTCACTCAGCAGTTCAAATCAGTCAGTGTCCAGTCCAACGTTAATCCAGATATCAAAGTCCAGTATCAAAACACAGTTCAGTAACAAACTTACATCTACGATCAGTAACAGTCATTAGAAGGAACGGCAATACTCTCCAACCAAAGAAAAGAGAGATTCACTGAGGCACTCCAAACAACCCAGATTTCTGGCTCCATTTTATGGCCATTTTCAGAACCACACCCAATTACAGTTTTAGCATGCTCTTAAAGGTACAGTATTAAAATGTCTATCCTCGTTTATATATTTCCAACCCAAATAACTGTTAGGTGATTTACATTCCTAACATTCTCCCCTTTTGGGTAGGACAATATATACAGTCTTACATTCTAAGTCCATAATCCTTGAAGAAAGCCTTATAATTTATAGAGCCTTCGGCCTTTGTAAAATAATCTGCTATATTGTTTTCTGACATACAGTATTCCAGCTTAATCATTTTACTTTGCACACATTGTCTCACATTTAAATATCTAAAATCTGTGTGTTTCGATCTTGTTTTAACAGCAATATTTGGAGCAATCTATATTGCTGATTGGTTATCTTCATAAACAACAATAGAATCTGTTACATCAATTCCCATGTCAATTAGTAATTGTTTATAACAAACTAAATCTGTATATAATAAAGATAAACATGAAAATTCAGCTTCCATTGTTAACAAACTTAGATGTTTCTGTCTTATAGACCTCTATCCAATTAACATTTTCCCAATAATACTACAGTACCCGATTGTTAGGGATACACCCTAGCAGAATCTGCATGGCAGTCAGGCAGGCAGGCAAAATATGTGAGATAAACGTTTTTGTAGCTTACACTCAGTAAAACAGATACACTGGGCTAGTTAAATAGTTTATTCCAGTAAGAGTTTTAGCATAGTCAAAAACAGTCCATATATCATTCACTAATTCAGTCCGTCTAGGGATTAATCAGATGCAATGTCCAGTGTCAAAAAAGAGGACAGTAAACTTACAAATATCAGTCCAGTAATATATCTTCTCGCAGTAGAGATATGAAGAAGTCAAACCTCCTTTCTTCCTTCAACATTCAGCAGCTCAGTAGTAGGAAACAGTTTAGGAGGTGCCTGCTGTATTTTGAGTATAATGGACCATTACTCACGATACGGTTTCTGCTACCTCATGAAAAACAAAACAGAAACATCCCAACATTTCTTTAACTGGCTAAGGTTTGCTGAGAAGAAAATGAGGAGTAAAGTAACTACTTTAGTTACTGATAATGGGACTGAGTTTGTTAACAAAAGATTCCAAACTATGTTGAACCTGGCTGGTGTTGAGCATAAATGTTCTGCACCTTACAGACCACAACATAACTCGTTTGTAGAACAAAGAGGACAAACTTTACAAGCCATGGCTCACACTATGTTATCTAATTCATGTTTGCCTCAAACACTGTGGGATGAAACCATAATGTGTAGTAATCATGTTTTAAACAATGTAGTTAACACAACAACTGGTGAATTGCCATTCACTCATTGGCATGGCAGAAAACCAAATTTAAGTTATCTACACACATTTGGAGCTCCAGCATGGGTGCATATTCCCTTAAAAGACTGAAAGGGCAACATAGAGCTAAGAAGTTGTTTTTTGTAGGTTATGAGGCCAATCATAGATAGCTTAGATTTTGGGATCCAGGCATAGCTCGTGTTCATTGTAGTGCTAGTGTAAAATTTCTTGAGCAAGTTGGATGGGATAAACTGGAACAGGAATCCAGCAATGATATTATTATTGACATCCAAATAGTCCCTAAAGATAAAATAAGTAAACCATGAATAGCCATTAAAGAGGAAGCAAAGGAGGAAGTAGGAGAACAGGCACAGGAGGAGAGAGAAAAACAGGAGCAGGTGGAACAGGAAAGTCCACAATTAAGCTCTGTATTACCAAGACGTTCAACCCGAGTAACATGACCACCTGATAGATATCAGGCTAGTGCTGTATGCCAAGTGAATACAGTTCCAAGTAACTATAGTGAACTAAACCTGTTTTCTGCTAAGGATCAGACTGCTGGCAGAAAGCAATGGATGAGGAACTGTAATCATTAAAAAAGTTGGAGGTATATGAAAATGTTAAGTTTACCACCAGGTAAACATGCCATAGTGTGTAAATGGATATATAAGCTTAAGACAGTTATGTTGTGGTCTGTAAGGTGCAGAACATTTATGCTCAACACCAGCCAGGTTCAACATAGTTTGGAATCTTTTGTTAACAAACTCAGTCCCATTATCAGTAACTAAAGTAGTTACTTTACTCCTCATTTTCTTCTCAGCAAACCTTAGCCAGTTAAAGAAATGTTGGGATGTTTCTGTTTTGTTTTTCATGAGGTAGCAGAAACCGTATCGTGAGTAATGGTCCATTGTACTCAAAATACACCAGGCACCTCCTAAACTAGGTTTCTTAGGATCAATTATGTCAGCAAACACAACCTCTAAAGGTTCTTTGGTCTTAAAACCTTTAAGTCTGTTTGCTGGAGTAACCTTGCTTTTATCCTGGCTACAAGCATTACAGTTTAAATACTTGGTACAGAGTTTCAATTTTACTCCCTCTGCCAATTTAACAGTTTCTTTGAGCATTTTGCAATTAATGTGCCCCAGGCGTCTATGCAGTAAGCATATATATTCATCATGTGGCTTAACATTATTATAAACTGAGTTAGCCATCTTCAGCTGATCATCATGTATCACATATAAATCATTCTCTAAATTAATAGTAACACTTTCATCCTCTTTCTCTATTATTCAGTTATCTCCCCTAAAGGTTACTACATAACCAATATTAACTAAAGCCCTTACTGATAACAAATTAAATTTCAGTTTAGGTACATAAAACATGGTTAAATGCTCATTTACACATGAACAATATGCAGTACCTTCACCAGATGCTTTCATCTTCCAACCACTTGCCAATGATACATGTTGCTTATTTGTGGATATCTTTACAAACTTCTCTCTATTTTTTTTAGTAATGCATTGCGATGCTTCATTATCAACAACTCACAAATCATGGTTTACCGTTGAATTGCTAAACATAGCTAAACTAACATTCTTCTTTGCCTTCTGGTGATTACCAGTATTCTGTTGTTTTCCCTTCTTACACAATCTAGCTATATGACCTCTAGCCCCACAAGAAAAACATTTCCTAACAGTATAGGCAGTTGAAGACAAATTCTCTTCTTGTGGTTGTTCCTTCCTCAGTTGGTCCCTATCCAGCCATCTTCTTGCTTCTTTTAACAATCTTCCAGTTATGTCAGTCAATGTCAGTTTATCTCTGGGCAGGACTTCCAGTGAAGATACATAATCATCATAACTTTCATCCAATGAGGAAAGAATGATATAAACTTGATGCAGCTCTTAAAATATTAGTTCTTTTTCATGTAGCTCTTGAAAAGTTATTTTCATGGAGTTTAAATGAGCTAACATATCTCCACCTTTCAGAAGATGTGCTCTAAACAGTTTACATGTAAGATGTATGTGTGCACCTACACTGTCACAAACATAAATCCTCTTCAAATTCAACCAACACATAGCAGCAGACTCTTGTCCACGAATATGGACTAGATGCTGGTCACTCAGTGTTAGACCAGTTATACAAAGAGCTCATTCGTTGTTCAATTTAAAGTCAGCAAGCTTCTTGGCATTGTCCTCATTTTCTGGATCCCAAGCATTTCCATTTGGTGGATCTTGAACTACAGTACATAACCCTTCTCTATGCAGAAGTGGACTGCACTTCATAGACCAGGAAACATAGTTTGTTCCATCCAACCGGATTATCAGTGATAGACTTGTTGAAGTGTCTTGTACCATCTTTTACCAGGATAGTAACCCACAATTAAACAGTAAACAGCTGTCTGTATACAGTACTGTGCATTCACACCAACTCTCAGTTATCTGGGCTTGGTATGGCCTGGGCCAATAACCAGTGTTGAGGTAATTTCCCATTAGGAGAAGGAGCACATACAGGGAGATGTAGTGAGAGTGGTAAAGAATAACACACAACCAGCCCACAGATACACTGTATAGTAAAATGTAGGTTTTTACTTCCAGTAAATGGTTAAGAAAAGTCCAAGATAAGCAATTCAAATCATTCACGGGTAAATCAGTCAGTGTCCAGTCCACGGATAATCCAAATATCAAAGTCCAGTATCAACAAACAGTTCAGTAACAGACTTACATCAATGATCAGTAACAGTCACTAGAAGGATTGGCAATAATCTCTCCAACAGAAGGAAACAAAAATTCATTGAGGCACTCTAAACAACCCAGGTTTCTGGCTCTATCTTATGGCCATTTTCGGAACCACACCCAGTTACAGTTTTAGCATGCTCTTAAAGATAATGTCTATCCTCATTTATATATTTCCAACCCAAATAACTGTTAGGAGACTTACATTCCTAACAGTCCTGACATATTTATTCACATTATTGATAAACTGACATTTTTTAGTATATTATGGAGAGCTCTAACTAAATATATTGATTAAATGTGCATTTTAAATTTGTCTTTACAAATTAATACATATGCACTGGAATGTGTAAAAAGAAGTGCAGTTAAATATAAATGAGAATTTGTTTAAACAGGGAAGGTCTATGTTTTTTTTTTCTGAAGCAACCAGACAGAGGGTATTCCCTGATGCACACCACTTGTAGTCATCAACTACAAATCATGGTGTAAATTTAAAAGCTGGCCATATGCTTTCTTCTCAATAGCAAAGGTCAAAGAAATATCTGGCACAAAAATAATTGTAGTAAATTCAAATAAATTCCATCAGAATTCCAATACATGCTAATATCCAATTTGTGTAATAGTCTCCTTTTAGAAGATTCAATGCAGTATAATGACTGAGTAGAACAGCATGTTTCATGATCATAAGTCTGGTTGAGTAGATAAGAGTTTTGAAACCCTTGAATAACTGCATAGAACCATTGGTTCAATGGTCATACGTTTGTTTGAATAGTTTTGCAACACTTGAATGAGAGACACACAGTGATTCTAAGTGCCAGTTGATTAGGTAACTCATTGAGCCATGGCAGAATTGATATCTAAAAATCTCACAAATAAAATTCTGAAAGTAGACATTCTGGCTAAATCTTTTTCTGATCATAATACTGTACTTCTGGTTTTAAGAGCAAAGTGCTTGAGTTTTAGATGGAGATTAAATGAAGCTATTCTACAAAAAGAAAGGATTGAAATAGATTATAAAAAGGAACTGCAAGAGTACTTTGAGAATAATATAGGTAAAACGAAAAGCTTAATGACCGTATGGGATGCTAGTAAAATGCTTATGAGGGGCTATTTTATACAGCACAATCTTTTATAGAAGAAAAGAATCTCAGGAAAAGACACAAAGGATATTGGAGCCAATATTATAAGTGTTTGAGGATGAAGTTCTCCAACCACTATCGAACAGAGTAAATGATATACTATGGGTGAGGGGAGGAAAATCCCAGACGTGGACATTGTGTTGCTACCAAAGGAGGGTCAAAATGTTAGAAAGACAAAGAATTGTAGACCCATTGCATTATTAAACATGGATTACAAACCCTCTGCTGCCATTTTGGTAGAAAGTCTAAAGAAGATTTTACACGTATATACATGGAGATCACGCAGGCTTTCTGTCAAAAAGAAATAATGTAAAGACTCTTTTAAATATTATTGAATGTTTACAATATCATAATGAGTAACTGGCAGAATAGAATAGAATAGAATAGAATAGAATAGAATAGAATAGAATAGAATGGAATGGAATGGAATAGAATGGAATGGAATGGAATGGAATGGAATGGAATGGAATGGAATAGAATAGAATAGAATTATAGTAATGCCTTTACACATACATATATTTACATATCCATTTCACTTTATGGATCTAACGATTTTATTTTATTTTTGTCTTGTGGCTCATGCATTCCTGCCTCTGCAAGTCCTCACATGTTTTGAACTTGTTCATATATGTGACTGTCTCACTATCATTATGGAATTATCCAATTCATATCCCCCAAATTCTATGGGACTCTATGAAAATAGGACCAACTAACACTGAATAATATTATTTATTGTACCCATCTTATTCCAACTCATGGCTGGGAGCCCCAAAGCTCTGTTGCTGATTTGTTACTATGTTGCACTATCTAGTTTTGTCTGAAAAATATCTCCAGAAGGCAGATCTGTCTGATCTATTTCAAACATCTTGTTATAGAGTGAGGCATTTGTACACAGAAAGAAGGCACTTATGGAAGATGTTAGTATTCATGAAATTACTGTTAATAGCACTGCCTGAAGTGGAGTGTAAGACTCCTACCCTTCAATTTGACTTTCAGGAGCCTCTTCCTATTCGGCACACCTATCATAAGCTTGGAGACATTAATATTGCTGGCATTATTTCTGCCTTCTTTGCATCTTCTAGTCCCATTGCTTTCATTCAAGATCCTTCTCAGACATTTCATGATGGACTTATGTAAGTACATCATTAATTTATTGTCAAGTTCTGAACCTTGTTGGTAAATCACATGAAGGTTGAAATATTTTATTCTAATGACAAAAACTAAAGAAAAGAATATCTAAAATAGGATGTCTATAATTTTATGTAAATTATATTTTACTTCAAATTTCCAAGTAAAGTTGAAATAGTTAAAATAGAGGTCAAATCTCTATTTATAACATAGCACATATTAATATCTATTAATATCTATATATGTATCTATACATACATATATGCTTCTATTTATGAAGCTGTTACTGGAGTTAAGGAAGGGAAAAACCTATTTCCCATGATAAGTTTTCTCTGATATTTCTGGAATCAAAAACTAGCAATTTCCTTTTGCATATAATAGTAGAACATCGAAATAAAAATTATTAAACACATTCCACGAAATATGCTGTACTGAAGGATTGCAAGGCACATAATGTGAAACAAACCTTTCTTACTGTATTGTTTTATTTTGCCTTACAGAATAGTTTTTCAGAATTACCAGCATATTCTGACCTTACCTTTTTCTGTAAAAGAGAAAACCTCCAGATTCTACCCAATGTCACAATGGGCTTCCACATTTTTAACAGCAATTTTAGTCCATGTTGGACTTACTTTGCCTCAATTTTGCTGCCTTTCACGCAGGGAAAATTCATCCCTAACTATAAGTGTGGGATCACAAAAATGTTGACTGCAGTCATCGGGGCATCTGATATCTCTCTTCACATGGCAACTGTATTGTGCATCTACACAGTACCTCAGGTAAGATGTGCTGAAGATATAGATTATCATCTATATTCCACAAACATATATATGCTTCTCTTTGTAAAGAGGAGTGACCTTTCAGATTCCTAGATAATATTTTCTGTTTGATAGAGTCATCACAGCAGCATGAACAGTTGTAACTCTGAATAGAAAATGGAGATATTTGACACAGCAAAACACGCCCCAATTCCAGACACTGAACTATGGTTAAAATTTGAAATATTCACATTGAGACTACTTCAGAAAAATGTATTTACGTATACCACAGGGGTGACATCTTGTTGATATTTCCTAAAAAAACCCAGCTGGTTGCATAATTGCAGTATATAAGGTCAAAGATACCGAAGGAGTCAAATAAATGTATATGTTTTCAGAAGGTCACATAGATGTTTGCATTTTCATATGTTTATTTTTCTGTAGCTGACCTATAGATCTGCTCCAGTCATAGATAAAGAGACTCAAGCAATTTTCTTCCAACAAATGTTTCCAAATGAATCCCAGCAACATAAGGGCCTCCTGAAGTTGCTGCTGTATTTTAGATGGATCTGGATTGGAATTCTTGTAGTAAAGGATGAAAAAGGAGAAAAATTCCTCCAGGAGGTGCTCCCCATATCTTTTGAGCATGGTATCTGCCTTGAATTCATATCAGAGTTATCAAATGTGGCTTTTTACACTGATTTTACTGATGCTATGGATGGAGGATTACATATATATCCTGTTCTCATGAACAGCACAGCCAATGTGATAATCCTATATGGTGAAACTCAGTCCATATCAGTTCTGAGAACTTTCCTCCAGTTTTCAGAAGTGGAGGATATACCAAAGAAGAATAAGATCTGGCTTATAAATGCTCAGACAGATTACACATAAATTGCCATTCAAAACTCTTGGGGTATCAATTTCCTACATGGTGCTTTATCCTTTGCAGTTCACACAAAGCAAATCCAAGAGTTCCAAGAATTTATTCAAAACTTGAATCCAAACAACAACCACAACCTGAATGATCATTTTCAAAAAGATTTTTGGGAACAGGCATTCAATTGTTTCTTTCCAAACTCAAAAACTGAGGCCTCTGAGAAGAAATGTACTGGACAGGAGAGGCTTCAGAATTTTCCCACATCTGTGTTTGAAACACTAATGAGTGGCCAGAGTTACAATATTTACAATGCAGTCTATGCTGTAGCACATGCTTTGCAATCTCTCTCTCTGTTCAAATCCAGAATGTCAACAAGGATGAAAGAAAGACGGAAAAATTTTCACAATCAATTGTGGTGGCAGGTAAGTCTGTTAACAGAGTAGTGCAGAAACCAACATATCTGTAGTTGTGCATCATGTGTCCATAAACTCTAGCAAACAATATTCTCCAGGAATATTGATGCCTGAAAATCAAAAAGTGAGATGTAATAATGTATTAGTAATAAAAATATTCATATGCTGATATTAAAATTGTAAAGGACATTCTACAAAATTTACTTAGAATATACTTCCTGTCAAGCCCAAATCCAAAAATGACAGATGATAATTCTAAGATGATTTCTTCTTGTTTTACACCTATAGATAAAACCTTGTCAATCTGAGCACTCTATTATCTGTATCTAAAATTTACTCAATGCATTATTAGGGAGGGGTTATCTTCCTCCTCTTTTTCTCAGACATAATATCCAAACTGAATTGTCGTTTACTTCTCTGAAATGCATCCTCTTTTTCCTTGGATTCCACTTCCTCACTACATTCCATTCTTTTTCTATAAGTTTAGTCTATAAATAAATGGAAGGAGGTGATTTACTGCCTCCACATCATTTGCCGAAGCTATGTTTTTGTTGTTATGGTTAGTATTGTTGTGGTTGTTGTATATGCACTTAGACTTATATATCACGTCACAGTGTTATAAAGCCCTCTCTAAGCAGTTTATAGAGTCAACATATTGTCTCGAATAATCTGGGTCCTCGTTTTACCAACCTTGGGAGGATGGAAGGCTGTGTCACCCTTGATCCAGTGATCCAGAAGTCAGCAGAAGTAGCCTGCAGTACTGCATTCCAACCACTGTGCCACCATGGCTGATGTTCCCTTTTTATGAGGCATAGGGTTCTGGCCTCTTCATAGACCATTTCTACACCCAGTTATTCACAACAAGACGTGCATAGTTTTAGAACATGGATGGAGAAGAATGAGAGTGACTTTATATGCTTCCAAGAACATGGGTCTAAGAGGAGAAGGGAAGGGAGTGAAGGTCTTTTTAATATCTCAGTGCACTTAATAAAAGAAGATCAAGGCCTGCAGATGTTGACTCTGACTTTGCTTTAATGCATCCAATAAAAGAAATGTCACTGCCCTGCAGTCCTTAATTCCCACCACTTATCTCTGGGGTCGGCAACCTGCGGCTCTTTCAGCCCTCTGCTGCAGCTCCTGACACAATTCCTTTTGCCACCTCCATGGCCTGCCTGCTGCTCACGCAGCACCTTGTAAAGCACAGGGAAATTTAGTGTGCTTCACAATGGAGGAGATAGGCTCCACTCCTCCTCCTGGAGCTCTTTACAAAGCAGAGCCACAATGTGATCCTGCCCCACTTGGTCATGGTAACAACAGCGGCAGCGACTTGTACTCACATCTTGGATGTCACTGACTTTTTGTACCAAGCCAGCAGGCTGCTGGTGTTGTGATGCCCCACCTCCCCAATTGCCAGCTGATTTTCAGCTGTCTGCCAACCAGTTGATCATCAGCATGATGCTAATTGATTTGTTGGTCTCCGAACATTAGATTCCCTCCACCCAGAACCAGTTCAGGGGTTCCTTCACCCCCAGGTATGGTAAAGCCATGTGGGGTTTGACATTGTTGCAGGTCAGACCAGTGACTTGGGATGGAGAGCAGGTCGTGTGTTTCCAGCACCCAGAAAGGCCGAAAGTAGTTGTTCGCCATTTCCTGCTGCAGTCAGTGTGACAGCGAGACACAGATAGATATGAGGTTCTGCAGAACCAGAATCAGAGAGAGACACTGAGAAACAGAGTTAGACAGAGAGAAAGAGATGGTGAGAAAGAGAGAGAGAGAGAGAGAGAGAGAGAGAAAGCGAGAAAGAGAAAGAGAAAGAGAAAAAGAAAAACAAAGAGATAGAAAGAAAAACAGAGAGAGCGACAGAGAAAGAGAGAGATAGAAAGACAGAGATAGTGACACACACACACACACAGAGAGAGAGAGAGAGAGAGAGAGAAAGAGAGAGAAAGAGAGAGAAAGAGAGAGAAAGAGAGAAAGAGAAAGAAAAAAAGAAAAACAAAGAGATAGAGAGAAAGAAAAACAGAGAGAGCGACAGAGAAAGAGAAAGATAGAAAGACAGAGACAGTTACACACACACACACACACACACACAGAGAGAGAGAGAGAGAGAGAGAGAGAGAGAGAGAGAGAGAGAGAGAGAGAGAGAGAGAGAGAGAGAGATATGAACAACATACTCAGGGTGGGAGTGTGGCAAGAGGTGGCTGGGATGAGAGAGTGGGGCATTTTAACAACTGGTTCTCTGACCTACTGACTGGCTGGGTAGGTGTGGGTAGGGTCACGTGACTGAGTGGGAGTGAGTACGTTGAGTCGGTTACTCCCACCTAATCATACCAGTTGTTGAATTATTGGCTCCTAGTGTTTTCTTTACTGTGGGAAATGGGTCCAAATGGCTCTTTGAGTGTTTAAGGTAGCAGACCCCTGGCTGAACCTCTTCTAGAGACTTTATTTCTGAGGTAGAATATAGTTTGCTAAAATTATTTTCTAAATTAATTTTAGACTTTACTTTCTAAAAGTAAATCTATCTTCCATTATGTTGTAAATTTAACTGGCAGACCTTGCTTTATTATGGTCATTGGAAATTGGATTTCCATTGCTAAGTGATGCAGTTATAGTTGTGACATCCCTTGACCATGAGGTTTAGCAATAACAGTTCTGGAAGACCCCTGTAACCATTGTTAAGTGAGGATTGCATAGTTTTTAAAGCATGAACTTCATGTGATCACTATTTCCAATTTCCTTCTAGCTTTCCTATTGACTTTGCTTGTAGAAAACCAGAAAGATATATTGTAAATCACAGTCAAGTAACTGTAGGTTGCCATGACAGTGAGAAATCCAGGCCAATTATTAACTTCCAGGATTGTGATCATATGAGCACAGTAAGGAAGTCATAAGTACCACTTGTTCTGCACTGTTACAATTTCAGATGGTTGCTGAACAAGCAGTCACTGAACAACGAACACCTGTACTTAAGGGTTGTTGTACTGCCCCAATTATTGTGTTGGTATTCAGTCAACTAAGTCCTGTCTGAGTCTTGAAACCCCATGAACCATAGCATGCCAACCCCACCCCCTGTCATCCACTGTCTTCCCAAATTTGCCCAAATTAATGCAAATTGTGCTGATGACACTATTTAGCCATCTCATTTTTTGAGAGGTGGGATTCAGTCAATTCGCAGAGGTTCAAGCAAACTGGTTGCTTTTGTGCAGTTCAGAGAACTGGCAAATCTCACCACTGACTGGCCCCACCCACCCTGCCCCATCATTCCTCATCTCACCCCACCCACCTTGGTTGGTGCCTAGAATCATTCCTGCAGCATAGCTACTGCTGTTTTATGGCTCCCTCATTTGTCTTAACCACATGGTCTCTGTGGGCCAGACAGGTTGCCTGCCTTCACCATGGCATCCCACACGATGCCCATGGCCCAGCTAAGTTGCTCTGATCTCTGCCTGATGTGCCTGCAGGGCAATCAATTCTGAAATCCAGGCCCAGCCCCTTCCACGTGGCCTGCCTTCACCCCAGACTCCCACACTGTGCAGCTCCCTGCCAAGCCTTCTTTAACCATTCTCCACTACCAATCATGTGGCTCAGCTATCTGCCTGTGTGGTGAGCCTTCCTTCACCTCTTTACCAGTGTGAACTGCCTTCAGCCTCTGCCTCTTTGTTCAGCCAAAACTGAGATGGCAGCCGTTACTTCGGCAAAGAGGCACAGGCTGCAGGCTGTTTGTGCCAGAAAAGAGGCTGTAGTCTCCAGATCATTAGCACAGATAGCAGAGTTGGAAAGGACCTCATAGGTCATCAAGTCCAACCCCCAGGCAGTGGCTGCAGGCTGTTAGAGCCAGCAAAGAGACAGTGGCTTCAGGCTGTTTGTG
Organism: Pseudonaja textilis; assembly: GCF_049901715.1. NCBI lineage: Eukaryota > Metazoa > Chordata > Lepidosauria > Squamata > Elapidae > Pseudonaja > Pseudonaja textilis. Next base: position 112,543,955 of record NC_142008.1, read on the forward strand.
CAAGGAAAGGTGCAGCAGCAGCCAAAGACAGGTGTCTCAGCTTGGAGTTGTACCCAGCTGTACCAACAAAGGCCATAAGTAACTGCCCACCATTTCCTGCTGCTAAAATATTTTAGAAAACCCTGACTGTTCATAGTGAGACCTAGAAAGAGAAAAGGCATTGGACAATCACTTGTGGCTGTTGCTGTACAAAGGTAAGTCTAAGGTTCTGGTCATCACCACCACTGCTTCAGCCTGTCACACTGCCACACCTTGCCATGAATAACATGGAGTTGGCCATGCTCACTCCGTCACATGACCCCACCCCCAGCCTTGCCCGATTGGTCATTAGAAAAAAACAATTGTTAAATTAGTTGAATCCCACCACAGCATCTTTTGCTATCCTCTTCTCCTTTTGCTTTCACTCTTTCACAACATCAGGGTGTTTTCCAATGAGTCTTCTCTTCTCATTAGGTTGCCAAAGTATTTGAGCTATGTGGGCATAAGCTGAAACATATTTGCAAGTCACTATATGTCAGTGTCTATTTCAATTACTTTTTTTTTTGCTAAAAAACTAAAAAAATAAATGTTTTTCCTGTTGCTAAAAGTTTACAGGAGTTCTTTGTTCCCTTGAAAATTCATCACTATCTTTCCTGTTTTAAGTGTCTTCCTCTTTTTCAGTGGTTTTCTATTTTTTTCTCTTAGACCATTAAGAATTTAAAAATTTCTAAAGAATTAAAGTAAATAAACTATATTTTCAAATGTTTAGTTGAAAAAAGAAATTGAAAAAGATATAAAAATTGAAAAAAGAATTTAAAATTAAACATGATATTTAAGGATTGAAAAGAGATTAAAATTTTAACAAAGAATTTAATAAATTGAAAAAAAAATTAAAAACAGGATTTTTTTTCTTTTAAAAAAGGGAACCATTTCACTTTCTACCATTAGAGTGGTATCATCTGCATATCTCAGGTTGTTGATATTTCCACCACCAATCCTAATTCTGTCGTGTGATTCATATAGCCTAGCATTTCACAAGATGTGCTTTGGTATTCAGTAGGTTCTGACCAGTCCCGGAGAACCGGTAGCGGAAATCTTGAGTAGTTCAGAGAACAGGCAAATACCACCTCTGACTGGAGATTTTACAGTATCCTTCCTCTGCCACATACACCAAGCCACTCCCACAGGACCAGTAGTAAAATAATTTGAATCCCACCACCGATAGCCTATTACCCTATTTTGAAGCAATCAGTTGTCCCATGTCCAGTTCTAACTTTCGATTTTTGGCTGACATGAAGATGTCAGACCTGCCCAGAGTGGGGATACACTTTTACTGACAAGGGGTGTGATGGTCATGAGTCACTTTGGTGCTGAAATGCAGCTTCAAACAGCAACTAATTGACTCAGGCAGCCCCAGTGAGTATAGCAGAGCAGCATGGGAATCACGTGGGCAGCCTAGACTGGGGGGAAGTTGCTCATTTAGGGAAAGCATAGCACAATGGGTGGGTGGGTGGAGCTAGGGATTCATATATACCTCGCTGACCATCCAGCAGCCCACCACTGGACCTGGCCCAATCTCATCCCTTAGGAAAGAAAGCCCCTCAACCCCATTTGGTTAAAGCAATGGGTTATTTTACTAAAGGTGTTGATTGTAGCAATGTCAAGCCAGCTCTGAATTCACCCACATTTACCAGGTACAAAAAAGGTTCACTCACAATTACACACACAGAGAGACATACATTTCCAGTGAAGCAGAGCTCGCCATCATGTTTTGAGAACATTTAAAATTTTGGGGATAATCCGCATATTACTCAGATTGCTTGGGCTTGCGATGCTGGTACAAACAGGACCTGACAGGTCTTTTTCACATGTTGTTTCCCCCTCCTGATTTCCCATCACACACACACACACACACACACACACACACACACACAGACAGACACAGACACACACACACAGAGTTTTCATCTTCCTCCTCCCCTTTCTGGCCTGTGATGGCAGGAAACAGGTGAGGTGCCAAGCCAAATTAGGCAGAGCTGACATGAGCCTTCTCAGGTGACAGGTATGGAGTTTGGGTACTCCCTTTTCTTTAAGAACTTGCCACAGATTGCTGTGATCCACATTATCAAAGGTTTTAGCATGGTAAATGAAACAGAAATAGATGGTTTTTCGGGAACTCTCTTGCTTTCTCATAATCCAGCAAATGCAGGAAATATAATTGCACTTCCTCTGCCTTTTCAAAAACATAATTTCTACTTCTTATTTCTTGGTTGAAACACTACTGAAGCCTAGTTTGTTGCATTTTAAAATATAACCTTGCTAGTGTGTGAAATGGGTGTTTATGGTATATGGTAGTTTTATACATCCTAGTATTTATTATATATTTATTAGAAGTGATCTGGCTTAAGTAGCTTTCACAGTTAAGCTACAGAGCTTTTTTTTTTTTTGCTGGCTCTTTATTTTTCAATTCTATGTTAGTTTTATTTCAAAACTCTGATATGTAACCTCTACCTCTATTTTAGAATGATTGTTATGTTAATTGTTTGATACTGTCCTACAACTAAAACATTCACATGTGTTTTTGTAAACATACGATTATGAATTATTTCTCACCCTTGTTCATCTTTGATTGCCTCTGTTTCAGATTCATCCTTTTTGAGAAGAATGAGTTTCAACAACAGTGTTGGTGAAAAGATCTCCTTTGATAAAAATGGAGAATTCATTGGTGGTTTTGATATTATCAACTGGATCACATTCCCGAATCAATCTTTTGCTAGGATCAAAGTTGGAGTGATAGATCCCACAGCTCCAGCAAAGAAGTTGTTCAATATTTCTGTAGATTCCATCTCATGGCCGTTAGGCTTTAATAGGGTTAGTTTTTTTTTAAATCTAGATATGTCTGTCTTCATTTAATTATCTGTATTGATGAAAGTCTCAGAGCATTATCTCTGACTAACCTAGGCACAAATATCCTGGAGAAGGAAAGGTATCAGTAAGATTTTTTTTTTTTAACATTTCCAGCAATTGCTATTGAATGTTTTATCCTTTTCTGGCTCCCTGTTAATTATGGACAATGGTTTTCATGGTTTTGAAGTAAAAGCTGCTAGATTTCATCAGTTTGCTGACTTCAAAATTCAGAAGTTGTGAAAACCAACTTTAACTAACCAGCACAGAAATTGTCTTTGAAGAGTGGTGATTATGATTATCAATGGCCATAAATACAATTATTGTTGATATTTAATTAATTATAATTTCAGAGCAATTACTTCTAAAATTATGACATAACATTACTTTCTTTTTAATCTGTTGATTCCATGTAACCGTCATGCCCCTGTTGGAGACTGACTCTAAGGAAGAGGTGGAACAACCAACAGGGAGTGGAAGTGTGGATCCAGAAGTGGTGGAGGAGGCTGGGGAAGGGCAGAAGCCAGCTGAGCAATCAGAGGAGGATCCAGGCCCATCCCCTATCCATCCTAGGGCAAGCAGGGAGGAAAGGATCAAGGAAAGACATGGTCTACTCGGAAGAAGAGGGCAATGATCCTCCTCATGGGTTGCAGCTGTGAGCTCTGTATAAGAGTTTGGAACTGCGTGTTCACAGACACTGAAGTCAAATTAGTGCTTTCATTGGGTGAGGTTTATCTTTGTTGGCATTCTTCCAATGGACTCTCCCCAGTTATCTTCCTGGAATGTGTGATTAATTATCTTGGTTTACCTTGGAACTCTTGGTCAATGCAGTTTGTTTTTTGGTTTCCTTTTGCTTCATGATCTACTTTTTGAATTTAAACTGTGACTAATAAAACAGCGAAGTTAAGTTGAAGGCATTACAAGACCTTGATTCATGTTTGAGTTTTTGTGTTATTTTTGAGACACTACAGGTCATCACGTAAACTCTCCAAGCTCTTCCTTTCCTCTCTGTATCTTAAAATACTTTTCTTCATTCATTGTTAGGCATTACTTGTATCTTTGTGTAATGATCCTTGTAAGACAGGACACAGCAAGGCCAAGAAAGAAGGAAAGTTGTTTTGTTGCTATGATTGCCGTCTATGTCCATAGGGGAAGATATCAAAGGAGAAGGGTAGGAAATTTTCAAATACAACCCTATGTATATTGACTGTCTACAATCAACTGTATCAATTGCACTGTGTTCTTTTTCAGACCAGGATTAACACTCTCCATGTCCTGAAGATCAATATCCAAATCCTGGCAAAAATATGTGCATTCCAAAGTGGATCACTGTTTTGTCCTATGAAGAACCCTTAGGGATCAGTCTGACTGTTCTTTCTCTTTGCTTTTCTTTAATGACAACTTTGGTAATCACAATCTTCATCAAACACAAAGACACTCCTATCATCAAAGCCAACAACCAGAATCTCATTATACACTTCTAGTTTCTCTTCTTTTGTCTTTCCTTTGTGTCTTTCTATTTGTTGGGAGGCCAAATACATTAGTTTGTCTCTTTCGACAACCAGCTTTTCGTCTCATTTTTCTGTGGCAATTTCTTGTGTATTGGCCAAAACCTTTGTTGTGGTTCTAGCATTTATGGCCACCAAACCTGGTTCCAGATTGAGGAAATGGGTGGGGGGAAGGATGGTCATTCTACTATCCTGTTCCCTTGTTCAATTAAGTTTTTTTGCTGTGTGGCTGATAACTTCCCCACTGTTTCCAGATTTTGATGTGCCTTCAATGTCTAAAGAAATCATCCTGGAGTGCAATGAAGACTCAGTCATGTTCTACTGTGTTTTGGGCTTTATGGGTTTTCTTGCTCTGATTAGCTTTTCTGCTGCTTTTCTAGCTAGGAATTTACCTGACAGTTTCAATGAAGCCAAATTCATCACCTTCAGCATGTTGGTCTTCTGCCGTGTTTGGCTGTGCTTTATTCCAACCTATATAAGCACAAAGGGAAAATATACATTGGCAGTGGATCCGTGATCTCCTCCAGTGCTGGCTTACTAATGTGTATCTTTCTTCCCAAGTGTTTTATCATTGTGATGAGACCTGAACTGAATGATAAACATCAGCTCATAAAGAGAAAGTTTAAAGAAATATTCCCTGATATCCTTTTTATGTACATGTTGGAGAAGTTCCCCGCTTTGACATTTTAGTCAGAGAACAATGTACAGAGACAGTGATGTTCTGTGTTTCCTTGTCCCCTGTTATTTGGATAGCTTGGAAGAGTTTTTCCTTTTGGAAGGCAATTATAACTGCAGTCTATAAAAAAAATATAAATTACAGCACAAAATAATGTATTGACATATTTATTGACATTATTGATATACTGACATATTTTAGTCTATTATGGATAGCTCTGACTAAATGTATCGATTAAATGTGCATTGTAAATTTGTCTTTACCGGTCATCTTAATACATATGCACTGGAATGTGTAAAAAGCAGTGCAGTTAAATACAAATGAGAATTTGTTTAAACAGGGAAGGTCTCTTTTTTTTTTCTGAAGCAATCAGACAGAGTGTATTCCCTGATGTGCACCGCTTGTAGTCATCACCTACAAAGCATGGAGTAAATTCAAAAGTTGGCCATATGCCTTCTTCTCAATAGCAAAGGTCAAAGAAATATCTGGCACAAATATAATTCTAGTGAATTCAAATAAATTCCATCAGAATTCCAATACATGCTAATATCCAATTTGCGTAATAGTCTCCTTTTAGGAGATTCAATGCAGTATAATGACAGATTAGAACAGCATGTTTCATGATCATAAATCTGGTTCAGTAGATAAGAGTTTTGAAACCCCTGAATAACTGCATAGAACCGTTGATTCAATGGTCATATGTTTATTTGAGTAGGTAGTTTTGCAACACTTGAATGAGAGGCACACAGTGATTCTAAGTGCCAGTTGATGAGGTGACTCAGTGAGCCATGGCTGAATTGATAACTGAAAATGAGGGGCTGTTTTATACAGCACAATCATTTATAGAAGAAAAGAATCTCAGGAAAAGACACAAAGGATATTGGAGCGAATATTATAAGTGCTTTGAGGATGAACTTCTCCAACCACTGAAGAACAGAGTAAATGATATAAAACGGGGGAAGGGAGGAATACCCCAGGCATGGACAACATCCAACATTGTGTTACTATCAAAGGAGAGTCAAAATGTTACAAATACAAAGCATTATAGACCAATTGCATTATTAAACATGGATTACATACCCTTTGCTGTCATTTTGGCAGAAACACAAAAGAAGATTTTCCAGGCCTATATACATGAAGATCAAGCATGCTTTCTGTCAGGAAGACAGCAACGAAATAATGTGGAGTCTGTCTTAAATATTATTCTCATCTTTTAAATATTTGATTGGAGTTGCAAATAGGCAAACCATTCCACCTCAGTTCCTTGGTTCTTCAACTCTTGTCTAGTTTGTAGTTCTCCTATTTCATTTAATATCTCTTCATAGGTGATAATTTTCCCTTGATGCATGAGGTGTGGATGCCTCAATGCTTCCAATATTGATAGCCAGATAGGTGTTTCTGTATATATTTGTCTTTTTATCTTATACCATATGTTTAAAAGAGTCTGTCTCAGTTTATGCCTTTGCACATAACTATAACCCTTTGATTTCTCCTGCCAAAGGAAAGTGTGCCAACTTGACTATAAGTTGTAGCCTTCTAATATCAAAATTATTTTATTTCTATGGTTAATCCAATCTTTCACCCATGTTAGTATTGTGGCTCTGTAGTACAACTCCCAGTTAGTGGGCCAAATCATTCTCTTTCAGTAGCATCTTGCAGCAACTTTGGTTTTTTTCTTCTGCCATATAAAATTTGTCATTATTCCATTCAAATTATCAAAAAACATTTTTTCTAGTTTTATAGGGGCATTTTGAAAAAGTAATAGTAATTTGGGTAGGATATTCATCTTTATTGCTGCTATCTTTCCCAAGAAGGATAGCCTTAATTTGTCCCATTTTTCTAAATATTTGGTTATTCATTTTATTAGTGGGTCATAATTATCTCTTTTCAGTGTTGTATATCTTGCCAAAATTGTGATTCCCTAATATTTAACCTTTTATACAATGTGGATGCCCATTCTCATTGCTAATAATTCTTTCTGTTTATTTGTCATATTTTAGCAATAATTTTTGTTTTATCCTTGTTAATCTTTAGCCTCACGACTTCTCCAAATTCTTCTAAGTTACCTAATAATTTTGGTCCAGAATTTTGTGGTTCCTCTAATATAAAGAGTAAATCATCCACAAAGACTTGTAATTTAAATTCTTCATTTTATTTTTATTTTTAGACCTTTAATTTCTGTTTCATTTCTAATTATTCTTGCTAAGACTTCCAATGACATAATAAAGAGAAACGGTGATAATGGGCATCCCTGCCTAGTTCCTTTTTGAATTTGAAATTTGTCTGTTATCCCCCCATTCACCAGAATTCTGGCTTCTTCTTTTTCATATACTGCTGAAATTACATTTAAGAATTTTTGTCCTAGATCCATATCTCTAATTTGCTGCAAGATGAACTGCCATTTAACATTATCAAAGGCCTTTTTGGCATCTAAAAACATTATTGCAACTTGATCACCACTGTGGTCCTCATAATATTCTATAATGTCTAGAGTTGTCCTGATATTGTTTTTAGTTTGTCTATAGGGAAGAAATCCATTTTGGTCTAAAGAGATAAGTTTATAATTTTTTTTATAAATTATTTAATAAATTTATTAATTTTTTATATTTATTTACATTTATTTAAACATTTTTTGAATCTTTCTACAATAATGGACATGAAAATGTTATAATCCAGACTAAGTAGGGATATTAGTCTATAGATTCCAGGGTCCATAATATCACTTCCATCTTTAGGTATAATTGTTATCCTTGCTTCTTTCCAAGATTTAGGGATTTTAGCTTCTTCTAACACTTGGTTAAATATTCTGAGCATTTTACTACTTAACATATCCTGTTGCAATTTATAAATTTCCACTGGGAGGCGATCTGGGCCCAGAGCTTTGTCATTTTTCTGCTTATTTATTGCCCAGTGGACTTCTTCTATTGATATTTCCTGATTCAGGATATTTTTATCTTCATTTGAAATTCTTGTAAGTCCTGCTTTCTTTAGATATTCTTTTATTTTAACATCTGTTGGATACTCCTCTTCTCTATATAATTTCTCATAGTATTTTTGGATTATCACTCTTTTTTCTTCCTCTTAATAGCAAGTCTCTCCTTGGTCATTTCTTAGTTTGGTAATCTACCTTTTTCTTTCTGTTTTTTCACTTTGTACGCAAACCAGCGCCCTGTTTTGTTCGCATTTTCAAATTGATATTGTTTGGTCATTTTTAATTGGTGGCCTAACTCTTCTTTCTCTATTAAATTTATTTTATGTTTTAATAGTTCCATTTGTAACTTGAGTTGTTTTTTCTGAGGTGTCTCTTGTAATTTCTTCTCAAATCTTTATATTCCTGTTCAAATATTTTCTTTTGTTGTTTTTTCTATTTATTTTTTTGCCATATATTTTATGGCTACTCCTCTTATCATTGCTTTAACTGTATCCCAATTATTTTGCAGGGAGGTATCTTCCTCTTTATTTTCATCAAAGAAAAATTCTAGTTCTTTTTTTAATGTTGTGTTGAATATTTCCTCTATCAGAATCGACCTTTGAAGTGTCCATCCTATACTTTGCTTTTGTCCCTTCCAGCTAAAACTAATCATACTATGATATGCTAAGAAATTTGGCTCAATACTGATTTCTAATAATTCCGAATTTAATTTGTTGGTCATCCACGTCATGTCGAGTCTCAACCATGATTGATGCTGGTTAGAATAGTATGTATATTGTTTTTTCCAAAAATTTCTTGCTCTCCATGCATCTGTCTTAAATATTATAGAACGCTTACAATATCATAATAAGAAACAGGCAGAATAGAATAGAATAGAATAGAATAGAATAGAATAGAATAGAATAGAATAGAACAGAACAGAACAGAATAGAATAGAATAGAATAGAATAGAATAGAATAGAATAGAATTATAGTAATACCTTTACACATACATATATTTACATATCCATTTCACTTTATGGATCTGATGATTTTATTTTATCTTTGTCTTGTGGCTCATGCATTCCTGCCTCTGCAAGTCCTCACATGTTTTGAACTTGTTCATATATGTGACTGTCTCACTATCATTATGGAATTATCCAATTCATATCCCTCAAATCCAATGGGGCTCTATGAAAATAGGACCAACTAACACTGAATAATATTATTTATTGTCCCCATCTTATTCCAACTCATGGCTGGGAGCCCCAAAGCTCTATCTGCTGATTTGTTACTATGTTGCACTCTCTAGTTTTCTTTGAAAAATATCTCCAGAAGGCAGATCTGTCTGATCTACTACAAACATCTTGTTGTAGAGTGAGGCATTTGTACACAGAAAGAAGACAGTCATGGAAGATGTTAGTATTCATGAAGTTATTATTAATAGCATTGCTTGAAGTGGAGTGTAAGACTCCTATCCTTCAATGTGACTTTCAGGAGCCTCTTCCTTTTTGGTACACCTATCATCAGCTTGGAGACATTAATATTGCTGGCATTATTTCGGCCTTCTTTGCATCTTCTAGTCCCACTGTTTTCATTCAAGATCCTTCTCAGGCATTTCATGATGGACTTATGTAAGTACATCATTAATTTGTTGTCAAATTCTGAACCTTGTTGGTAAATCACATGAAGCTTGAAATATTTTCCTCTAATGACAAAAACTCCAGAAAAGAATATCTAAAATAGGATGTCTATAATTGTATGTAAAAGTATACTTTACTTCAAGTTTCCTAGTAAAGTTGAAATAGTTGAAATAGAGATCAAATCTCCATTTATAACAAATCACATCTAAATATCTATTAATACACAGGTATGCATGGCTTAATTTATGAAGTTGTTATTACAATTAAGAAAGAGAAAGCACCTATTTCCCATGATAAGTTTTCTCATTGATATTTCTGGTACCAAAATGTAGCAATTTCCTTCTGCATATTAGTTATTCTTAAAAGAAGTGGTTTGGTAGTGGGTCATTCTCATATACTAGAACATGGGTGTAACATCTGGGTTGTGTTTGACCTCAGGGGCTCTGGTGGGGCCTGGCCGCATTGATGTCATTCATGTCAGTGGGGCTGTGGTGGCCCAAGCACTCTACCAGCAAAAACAGGCTCCTGAGTTCCATTTTCAGCCCTCTGCCAGTGAAAATCAAGCTCAGGTTTGCCATTTGTGCCCCCTGGGCCCTGTTTTCAGGCACAATGGCCTATTGCAGCCTCTGCCAGAGAAAATGGAGCTCCATTTTGACTGGCAGAGGGCTACAGGAGGCAATTCCATGTGTGGCCTTCCAAGCTCCATTTTTGGTGCAGGCCAGTTATAAGCACCCCATGGGCCAGATCCAGTCCCCGGGCCTTGAGTTTGACACCCCTCTACTAGAACATAGACATCAAAGAAAGCATCCATCAAAAACAGGGACTGAGTTACTTGGCATTAAATTCACTGATTTTCTGGATAAACATTTAAAGTGAACAATGGGGACAGAGAATTAATTGATACGGAACATTTCTGTCTCCACAATCTAAAATTAATAGAGTTATCAATGCATGTAAGATATCAACCTTGCTGTCAAGCAAAACCAAGCATTTAATAGTGAACTCCATACCATGTGCACTAATCAAACAAGTGGCAAGAAAGTAGGGGCAGTCAGGCACAACACAGGTTATGTAGACAGTATCAAAATGCACTCAAATGTCTATGCACCAATGCACAGAATATGAGGAATAAAAAGGATAAATTAGAAATTCAAGTAAAGGAGGGTAGATATGATATTGTTGCCATTATGAAAACTTGGTGGGATGAAACCCACAAATGAAACCTATAGCTAGAGGGATTTAAATTATTTAAAAGAAATAGATGAAATAAAAGAGGAGATAGAGTTGCATATAGATAAGAAATAAGTACATCTCTACAGAAATAGAGCACAATGATGAAAATTATAAAGACATTTTTAAAATTGTTTTGCAGAATATTTTTTCAGAATTACCAGCATATCCTGGCCTAAACATTTACTATAAAACAGATTAATAAAAATCCCCAGATCCTAACCAACATCACGCTGGGCTTCCACATTTTTAACATCAATTTTACTCCAAGCTGGATGTACTTTGCCTCAATGGTTCTGCCTGTCACTCAAGGCAAATTCATCCCTAACTATAAGTGTGGGATCCCAAATTCCTTGGCTGCAGTCATTGTGGCACCTGATATCTCTCTTCACATGGCAACTGTGTTGTGCATCTACAAAGTTCCTCAGGTAAGATTTGCTGAAGATATACATTAACATTCTGCCATAGCTCTACAGACATTTATTTGCTTCTCTCTGTAAAAAGGAAAGACCTTTCAGATTCCTAGATATTGTTTTGATAATGTTGGCATAATAGCATGAGTAATCATAAGTCTGAACAGATGCTGAGGCTATTTGATATACCAAAGGATATCCAAATTCCAGACAATGAACTGAGGTTCACATTTGAAATAGTCACAGTGAGATTACTTACAGAAAAATGTACTTACTGAAACTTCAAGAGTGACATCTTGGTTGATATTTCCTAATAAACACAACTAGTTGCATAATGTTTCAGTATATAATGATACCCAAAGATTCAAATGCATATTTGAGTTTAAAGGCAATGGGTGTTTGGGGCTACTGGATTAGAAGCTATATTACCAGGCATCTGTACTTACATGGGTAAGAGAATGGATAAATTTGAAGCATAAAAGATTACTATTATTGGAGGGACACAATCTTCAATTAGGATGGCAAGCTTTTTTATGGTATGGGAGCAGTACTTCACATAGATATTTTCAAAGACATGTGAGGAATGCTTTACCTTTAGTATGGGAAATAATAAATCACAAAACTTATAGGAAAATAACAGTCTGGCTTTCTACAGTGGAAGCATTGATACATCCAAATATTATGAACATGGAAAAAATACATTTTATAAAGCCATTATAATGACAACAGGGAACTTAAAACTAAACAGGAATTACAAAATGTAGGGGTGGATTTAGCTTGGTGGCCATACTTGCAAGTACAATCAAGATACGAGAAAGATGTGAAAACGTGGGGTTTTTATAAAGAACCAACAACATTTAATAAGATGTTGCTAGGGATACATGAAAAACTGAGGAGAAAAATATATAATTATTTTTTAAGCTTTAAAATGGAAGATGAACAAGTCAAAGAAACATGATAGTATAGGCAAAAAACTTTGACTATACTATAGAATTAGATAAATGGCAAAAACTTTGGGATAGGAATTATAAACTGACAATAGTGCAAATAAACAAAGTATTTATAAAGGGTTTCATAAGGGGGATTTGCTACCGGCAAGACTACCGTGTTTCTCCAACAATACGGCCTCCACCAATAGGAAGGCCCAGCATGTTTTATCAGCATAAAATGAAATTAAGCCCCTCCCCCCAAATTAAGGCCTATATTAAACATGGAAAATGGGGGGGGAATGGTGGGGGGGGGTTGCCGTTAGGAAGTACTTTTGTTACATACCCAGATATGGTGCTGCCTGCATTGACTTTGGCATTGGTGGAGCACTTCATATTGGGAAACCTTCCACCATCATTGCTTTCCCTTCTCCCTTGCTGCCGTGGCATTTAGATCAACACCGCGGCATTTGGCACAGCCATGCGCAGCCAGCCAGGGCTCCTCCCTGCAACCGGAGCCCGGTGGAAACACTCGGCTTCAGGCACTCCTGTCACCGCCTTCCCTTCACCTTCAAAGGCAAAGCCAATTCTTTTAAAAATGACACCCTACTACCGGTATGTCAAAGCCTCCCCTGCCCAAGAGGGCAGCCCAACCCCACATGGGGAGGTGAATCTCCCAGGGCTGCAGCACAGGATCGGTCCACCCCGGGAGACACACCCAGCCGCCATCCCTGCCTGGCACCAGACAGAGTGTGAAGAGCTTCACCTGGGGTGCCCAGCACAGCTGACAGTTGGGCCCTCCTGCCTGGTGGAGCTCTCACCAAGGCAGCAAGTTCCTCCCTGCTGGACCCTCTGCTCATCCCATCAGGGCCACGCCAGGGGCTGGGCAGAGCCAGGAAAGCAAAGAACCTGGCCAACCCAAGCTTGGCTTTCTTCCCAAATCCCTCCAGCCTGAACCTGAAGGGGCCACTGGGAGAGGCCTCCCAAGGGAGTGATAGCGCCCACCCATCCATGGACAGGCAGCCAAGGCGATGGCCTCTGCTGCGTCCTCCTCCGAGCTGAGCCCTGCCGAGTCAGCACCTCTGTCTGATGCCTGTTCCGCTGCAGCATTTGGAGCTGCCACCGCATTTGGAGATGCATGGGGGTGGGGATGGGCTGGGCGAGGGGTGGAAAGGATGGGAAGCTTGAGCCTCTCTCTGCCGGCCAGGGAAGCAGCACTGCCATCACCTCGCCTCCCTGTCCATGGATGGGTGGGCGCTATCACTGCCTCGGGCAGCCTCTCTTGGTGGCCCCTTTAGGTTCGCACTGGAGAGACTTGGGAAGGAAGCCAAGCTGAGGTCGGACCGGCTCTTTTGCTTGGCAGGTGGGCGCGTACCTGTGGCTCACTTTTCTGGCTCTGCCAAGCCCACACAGCTCTGGTGCAGCCCTGGCAGGATGAGTGGAGGGTCTGGTGGGGAGGCACTCACTGCCTTGGTGAGAGCTCTGCTGCTGGGAAGGAAGGCCCACCTGTCAGATACGCTGGACACCCCAGGCGAAGTTCTTCACGCTCTGCCTGGCACCAGGCAAGGATCATGGCTGGGCACTTCTCCCCAAATGGGCCAATCCTGCACTGCGGGCCTGGGAGATTCACCTCCCCACGGGGGTTGGGCTGCCCTCTTGGGCAGGGGAGTCTTTGTTGTGCTAGTATGTGCAGCAGAGACCAAATACCAGTTGGCCTGTGGGAGAGACAGGCTTATGTGCATCAAAGCTGATGTGGGTTGACCATTTGCATGCCTGCAGAGCAGGCTCTACATGCCACCTTTGGCATTCATGCCATAGGTTTGCCATTACAATCATATGTGGTGGACGTGTATGAAAGCAAGAAAATGTTGGGCTAAAATACACAGTTGGATGATTAAGCAGCGTATAGTTTTGAAACCCGAAATATTTTTGTTATAATACCAGAAAGCTTTAACAAAGGGACTATAAATTTAATATTACAAGTACTGACTGCAGTGAGAATTGTATTTGCACAATATTGGAAAAATGAGAATATTCCCTCCAATGAAAATACAATTTGGAAAATATTGGGTTGTGCAGAGATGGATAGATTGACATTGAAAATAAAAGATAGGAGATACAGAGTATTATTTAATGTGGAATAGATCTTATCAATGGTTAGAGATAAGAGGTGGACATTAGATAAAGAAAGAGTATTGTTATGTGTAAAATAAACTTGAACGCTGTTTATAACTACAAGTATGATAATATAATCAATAGGATTACATATAAGTTAATATACAGTAGTGGTCAAAATTGTGAAAACATTTGGGAAAAGTGTATTTCTGAGGTTTGATGGCTAATTACTTTTTGGGGGGAGTAGTATAAAATTATGTATCAATGGAAATATAATTTAATCAAGAGTACAGTGCAACAAAGTTGGTTCAATTATCTGTATTCTATGAAAGGTTATAGCCAAATAATAAGAAAAAGGAAGCACAACTTGCTTAGGTAGCTTTCCTTCATCTGATTGTAGCCAATCAGCATGAGTGCTTAGAGAATCAATGAGGTGTTATCTTGTTTTGGCAATGAGCCAGTCAGATCACAGTAGGATTCAGTTAGGGATGTCATGTATTGAAGCTGAGAGGAAGACATTTGTCAGTGTGTTATGTGATCACTAATAAGTTGGTTGGGTTTCTTGTGCTCTTTTATTTATTTAATGAGCTGGTGAAACATAATAACATTAAAGTAATGGTGCAAAGAGTTGATTGGTCACCCAGAAAGTGATGTAAAAAATTATTATTAAGTGAACAAGGCTATAGTTATAAAGAAATTAGAAGAAAAATTGGTGGAAACTTAATCAAACGTGGCATTTCTAAGTTTTTGAAGGTGGAGACTCAGTCTCTACAAAACCACACTGGTAAAGGCAGGAAAAGGTGCACAACAGCAAGTGATGATAGAATGAAGACATGGCATGTGACAGAAGAAAATCATCTGGGTGTTTACAAGATGAAATGTTGCAATGCAATGTGAAGTTGAGTGAAAGGACTGTTCGACGCAGACTGCAGGAATTTGGACTAAAATCTAGAATTATATTTCACTCTAGAATTGAGAGAAAAAGCCACTTTTATCTCTCAAACAAAGGTTGAAAAGACTAAACTGGACAAAACTCATGTTATCTGGATAGAGGAACAATGGGACAGTGCTTTTTGGAGTGATGAGACCAAGATCTCCCTGTTTGGTAGTAATGGCATAAAAATAAACTTTTCCCAAAAGGTTTCCACAATTGTGGTCATTATTGTGATTATAAATATGGTTAGAATAATTTTGTTATACTATTATTATTGCTATCAGTATATATGTTACTATTTCTTTTTTCCCCTTTCTTTTGTAAAATGGTATGCCAGGACAATACACCATATTTAAAATACTTATATATAAATTTAAAAAACTTGGCAAACAAATATATATGTTTTCAGAGGCTCACATAGATGTTTCAATTGCATATGTTTATTTTATATTTTACTGATACCATAGATGAAGGATTACATATATACCATGTTTTCATGAACAGCACATCCAATGTGATAATCTTATATGGTGAAAGTCAGTCCATATTAGTTCTGAGAAGTCTTCTTCAGAAGTGGAGGATATATCAAAGAAGAATAAGATCTGGCTTATTACAGCTCAGACAGATTACACTTCAGTTGCCATTCATAAATTTTGTGATATCCACTTTCTACAGGGTGTTTAACCTTCGCAGTTCACACAAAGCACATCCAAGATTTCCAAGATTTTATTCAAAACTTGAATCCAAACAATAACAATCAGCATGATCATTTTTGAAAAGATTTCTGGGAGCAAACATTCAATTGTTTCTTCCAAAACTCAAAAATTGAGACCACTGAAAAGAAATGTAATGGACAGGAGATGCTTGAGACTCTTCCCACATCTGTGCTTGAAACATTAATGAATAGTCAGAGTTACAATATTTATAATGCAGTCCATGCTGTGGCACATGCTTTGCAATCTCTGCATATATACAAATCCAGAGAAACAGCCATCGTGAAAGAAGGGAGGAATCAGTTTCATAATCAAGTGTGGTGGCAAGTAAGTCTGTATGCATAATAGTGCAGAAACCACCCAATCAAGCACAACAAATAGATGTCGCATTTGCTAACCAACTAACAAATATATTAGGAAACAAACTACAGTAATAATGAGGAACTTCAATTACCCTGACATCAATTGGAAGACTAATTCTTCCAATTCTGCACCAAGGGAGAAATCAAATAAGTTCGTAACCAACCTAGCTGACAACTTTGTTATCCAAAAGGTAGAGGGTGAAACTAGAGGGACAGCCATACAGCCATTATTCTTACAAACAGAGAAGTGATAGAAGAAGTAGAAACTGCAGGAAGCTTGGATGAAAATGAAAGATAACAGATAATCAAAGTTGGAAGGCCCCTTGTAGGTCATCTAGCCCAACCTCCTGCCCAAGTGGGAGACACTACACTATTTTTGACAAATCACATTCCAATCTCTTCTTAAAAGTCTCAAGTGATAACACTTCCCGAACTTCTAAGGGCAACCTGTTCCATTGGTTGATTGTTCTCAGTGTCAGAAAGTTTCTCCTTATTTCCAGGTTGAATCTCTCCTTGATCAGTTTCCATCCATTGTTCCTTGTCTGTCTTTGAGTACTTTGGAATATAGCTTGAGCCCTCCTCCTCTTTGTGGCAGCCCCTCAAATATTGGAAGACTGCTCTCCTGTCTCCTGTGGTCCTTCTCTTTGCTAGACTAGCCGAGCCAATTCCTGCAACTATCAATCATAGGTTTTAGCCTCCAGTCGCCTCATCATCCTGGTTGTTCTTCTCTGCACTTTTTCTAGAGTCTCAACATCTTTTTTATAATGTGGTGAACAAAACTGGATTCAGTGCTCTAGGTATGGTCTTACTAAGGCTTTATAGAGTGGTATTAGGTTGTATCCCTCTGTTAATGCAACTTAGGATTGCATTAGCTTTTTTGGCTGCTGCTGCACACTGCTGGCTCATATTTAGTTGGTTGTCCACTAAGACTCCAAGATTCCTCTCACAGTTACTGCTATTAAGCCTGGTTTCACCCAGACTATATGTGTATTTTTGGTTTTTCTTCCCTAAATGTAGACTTTACTTTTCTCTACAATGAGTTTCATTTTGTTAGATATGACCCAGTGTTCTAGTCTGTCAAGATCTATCTGGATCTTGAGCCTATCTTCTTAGGTGTTAGCTATATTTGCCAGCTCATCTGCAAATTTGGTAAGTAACTCTTCTATTCCCTCATCTAATTTGTTAATGAAGATATTGAAGACTATTGTGCCTAAGACAGAACCTTGTGGCACTCTACTGCTTACTTCCCTCCATGTAGACTTAGACCCATTGGTCTTAGGCCCACTGGACCTTGTCATACTAGAATTCAATGTAACCCAAACATAAGCAAAAGAACATAAAGAACATAAAAATACTCTAGACTTAAATTTTTAAAAGAGCTGATTTTAATAAACTCAAGAAAGAACATGGGAAGGTCACTTGGATGAAAATCCTAAAGGAGGAAACAACTCAAGAAGCTTGGAAAATTCTGAAAAATATGTTCATGAAAGCCCAGACCAGCACAATACCACTGAGAAAGAAAAACAAGAAATCCAAGAAGAAATCAGCGAGGCTGTACAAAGATCCCTCTGACAAATTGAAAGACAAAAAGGATACATACAAAAAATGGAAAGAAGGACAAATGGAAAGAGGCAGAATTCATTTATTTTTTATTTTATTTTATTTATTTATTTTTGTCAATTGCTTACAAGATAATAGGTATAAGTAAAAAACATAGTTATGAATACATGGATACATATAAGAAAAATAAAAAATTAAAAGAAACAATAGGACAGGGATGGTAGGCATGTTGGTGCGCTTATGCACGCCCCCTACAGACCTCTTAGGAAAGGGGTAAGGTTAACAGGAGACAGCCTAAGGTTAAAGTTTTTTGGGTTTGGGGAAGAAACCACAGAGTCAGGTAGAGTATTCCAGACTTTGACCACTCTCTTGCTGAAGTCGTATTTCCTGCAATCAAGTTTGGTGTGATTAACCTTGAGTTTGTATCTATTGTGTGCTCTTGTGTTGTTATGGTTGAAGCTGAAGTATTCATTGACAGGTAGGACATTGCAATGTATGATTTTATATACTGTACTTAGATCAGACCAAAAGCAGCATAGTTCTAGGTTTTCTAGGTCTAGAATTTCAAATCTGGTGGCATAAGATATTCTACAATGGGTAGAGGAGTGGAGAACTCTTCTTGTGAAATATTTCTGGACTTTCTCAACTGTATTAATATCAGATACGTAATGCGGGTTCCAGACTGATGAGCTGTATTCAAGAATTGGTCTAGCAAATGTTTTGTATGCTCTAGTTAGTAATGTAATATTACCAGAGAAAAAGCTATGTAGGATTAGGTTAACAACTCTTAATGCCTTTTTGGCTATGTAGTTACAGTGGGCTCTAGCACTTAGATCATTAGAAATGAGTACTCCAAGGTCCTTGACAGTGTTTGGATCATTAACGAGGTCTTGACTATTCAGCCTGTATTCTATTTTCTGATATTTTTTTGCCAATATGTAAGACAGAGCATTTATTTGTTGAGATTTGAAGTTGCCATTTGTTTGACCATTCTGATATATAGTCGAGGTCTTTTTAAAGTGTTGCAGTATTGTCAGTAGTGTTGAATAGCTTTACATTGTCAGTAAAGAATACACAGTTGCTCTTAATATGATCAAAGAGATCATTTATGTAGAGTATGAAGAGAGTTGGTCCTTGAACACTGCCTTGTGGGACACCACTATTGACAGCTACAGGATTTGATAGGATGCTTCCAATTTTGACCATTTGTTGTCTTTTTTATAGGAATGCTTCTATCCAGTTATGAAGGTGTCCAGAGATACCATAAGATTTTAGTTTTAGGAGTAGTTTGTCATGTACCACTGAATCAAAGGCTTTACAGACGTCTATGCAGATTGGGTCTATTGCTTTGCCCTGATCGAGTTGTGTAGTCCATATGGTTTTGCAGTGTAAGAATTGCAGGTTACAGGATAGTTTTTTCCTGAAACCAAATATTTTATTAGAGAGTAGGTTGTTTGTCTCTAAGTGGAGGATAATGGGTTGCTTAATAATTGATTCCATGACTTTACAAGTGATGCAGCATAAGGAGATTGGTCTGTAATTTTCAACTAGGCTGGGGTCTCCTTTTTGAAGATGGGGATGACCATGGCTTGTGACCATAGGTTAGGCAAGGAGCTGGTCCTGAAAGATTTTTCAAAGATTATGCTTAGAGGTTCGGCTATGGCAGTGGATAGCCTTTTTTAAGAAGTAGGCACATATTCCTTCCAGTCCAATAAATAGGGAAAGCAAAGGCTCAGAATGAACCAAGACTTGCAACAAAAGTCAAAGTTAATTTTTTAAAAAGTTTCTTCCAACATATAAATAACAAGAAAAAAAATCAAGGAAACAGTAGGTCCATTAAGAATACGGTAAGGAAGTAACAGGAAACAAAGGGAAATCAAAGCTGCTTAACTCATTCTTTGCATGAGTCTTCATGAAAAAACAAACTATAGCCCAACCTACCAAAAACATAATTGTAAAAGACAGACTAGAAATAAAAGTTAAAATA
Source organism: Pseudonaja textilis (assembly GCF_049901715.1). Lineage (NCBI taxonomy): Eukaryota > Metazoa > Chordata > Lepidosauria > Squamata > Elapidae > Pseudonaja > Pseudonaja textilis. The sequence goes on from NC_142008.1 coordinate 112,563,816, forward strand.
AAAAACAACAAAAAATAGCAAGGGAACCCCTGTCTAATCTTGACAAATGCAAATACCAGGACCTGATGGATTACATCCCAGAGTTATAAAGAGCTGGCAGATGTCACCTCAGAACCACTGTACCACATCTTTCAAAAATCCTGGAGCACCAGGAAACTACCAGAGGATTGGAAAAGAACTGATGTGGTTTCCATCTTCAAAAATGTGGGGGAGGGACCAGACCCAGGAAACTACAGACAAATCAGCCTAACATCAAAATCTGGGAAGATATTGGAAAAAATAATTTAAAAAACAGATTTGCCAACATCTAGAGACAAGTAAAGTAATAACTAACAGTTAGCATGGGTTTGTTAAAAACAGATCATGCCAAAACAATCTTATTTCATTCTTCAACATAGTGTCTAAATTCATAGACCAGTGAAATACTGTGGATATAATATACTTAAACTTCAGCATTTGACAAAGTAGAACACATCCTACTTCTTGGTGAGCTAGAAAAATGTGGGAAAGCATCACCACCAGAAGGATTCATAAGTGGATGAAAAACCATACTCAGTGAATAATCCTTAATGGGTCTACGTCTACATGGAGGGAAGTAAGCTGTGGGGTACCAGAAGATTCCATCTTAGGCCCAATACTCTTCAATATCTTCATAAACGACTTAGATTAGTATAGAAAGGGAGCTTACCAAATTTTCAGATGATACTAGGCTGCAGGAATAGCTAATCTCTTAGAAAATAAGCTCAAGATCCAGATGGATCTTGACAGACTTGAACACTGGGCCCTATCTAACAAAATAAAATTTAATGTAGAGAAAAGTAAAGTCTTATACTTAGGCAAGAAAAATCAAGAGTACACATATAGACTGGGTGAAACCAAGCTTAATAGCAGTAACTGTGAGAGGGATTTTGGAGTCTTAGTGGACAACCAGTTAAAGCAGTGTGTGGCAGCAATCAAAAAAGCCAATGCAATCCTAAATTGCATTAACAGAGGGATACAATCAAGATAATTAATATCACTCTATAAAGCCTTAATAAGACCAAATCTAGAATAGTGCACCTAGTTTTGGTCACCACACTATAAAAAGATGTTGATACTCTAGAAAAAGTGCAGAGAAGAGCAACCAGGATGATTAGGGGACTGGAGACTAAAACATATGAAGAACAGTTATAGGAACTGGAATTGGCTAGTATAGTGAAGAAAAGGACCAAGGGAGACATGATAGCAGTTTTCCAATATTTGAGGGGCTGCCACAGAGAGGAAGGGATCAATCTTGTCTAACATTTCTGTTTAGCACTTCCCATATTAATATAAATAGTAATGGGAATAGTAGACATCTTTGTCTTGTACCCTTTCTTATATTAAAATTCTCTGTCAAGTCCCCATTCACAATCATTTTTGCCATTTGTTTAGAATATATATCATCTGAATCATATTTGTAAATATTTCACCAAAACTCTCTGCACTTTAATTGTTGTTTAATTGTTGTTTAATTGCCAATTTAAGTTATCAAAAGCTTTTGGGGAGGGGCGGAACTGGCGTCTCAATAATACGGCATGCGATCTTGGAGGTCTGAGATTGCTGCCGATATCTTGGCTCCTGGATGGACCGAACGGATCTAAACCATCCCAAAGAGATGGTGAATGTAAAGAGCACATCCTGTCGATCCCAGGGATACTGCAAAACCCCTGGTAGATCCAGTAGAAGCTTTTTTGCCAGTAGCAAAGATGCAGCCATTAAACCTGCTGAAGTTGGGATAGTTCCGAAACAGAAGAGGATAGAAAGAGAAAGTATGCCAGTTTGGTGAGAAGTTTTTCTTTACTCTAAGATTTAAAAGGACACCCTAAGAAAGAGAAAGAATCTGTAAAATCTCAGACAGAAGTAATTAAGCAGCGATTTTAAACGGGAAGTCAAACTAATTTTTTCCCTTTTATTGCTGGACTCTTTCTATACAATTTTTTACTTTGTACTGGACTGGTCTTTTTTTCTATCTTATTTTTCATTTTTGTTTCTTCTCCTTTTTGTCTTTACAATATTTTAGGCTAGAGATCCCCTTTTAGCCTTTTTTTTCTAAACCCTTTTCCCTTTTTAATTTGTTTTTAAAATAATGCTGTTTTGAAAAGGAGGGGGAAAGTGAAAACAGAGGAAACTTTGTAACACTGCCAACTAGAGGCTTAGAAATATTGTTTCTCTTTTTTTCTCTTTCGAACAGACAAAGCTGAGAAAGAACTCAAAACTTCTTTACAAGGACTCTGAGCCTGTCTGATAAGATAGAGGGAAGAGCATGGGAGAGTGTTATTGCAGGTGCTCTTCTGGGTTTCTATCAGTACCTGAAGTCTGGTGTAGAAGTGTACAGAAAATAGATGATAAGATTCTAGAGAAGAAAGATATAAAAATTAATGAAAGCCTTGGATAACTAAATAGGTGCAATGTGTTCTTTTTCTCTTTTTTAAGTTGGGCTATTCCTCACACCCCTCCTTATCAGCTTATTATTTGTAATAGTTATTTGGATCTCTGGACTCTTGGAACCTGCTTTTGTCTTTCCTTTTGCTTTTGGAGCCTAATTTTTACTTTTGCATTCTATTTTAAAGGAAAAGCCTTAGTATTAATGTTTTCCTTCCTTTTTTTTTTTACGGGAGTAGGCTTTTTCTTTTTCTCTCTCTCCCTCTCCTGCATGGTTAGCATAGAAACTAAGAAAGCAGAAAGAATCAAAGAAAGTGTTGCAATTAATAGATGTTCAAGGCCAAGTTTGCTATGGAAGTAAAGAGAGGAAGGAAATTATACGAGACTATTACGGAAAACTATATACACAAGAGAATATTGATGATGAAAGAGTTAAACAGTACTTACAGAATGCTAACCTACCCCAGATACCTAAAGAGATTGAAATAATGTTAGAAAGCAATATAATAATGATGGAGTTAACTGAAGCACTTAGGAAGCAAAACAATGGAAAGGCACCAGGCCCAGATGGACTTCCGGCGGAATTTCATAAAACACTACAAGAATCGTTCCAGACAAAATTATGAATGAAGTTATGTCAAAGAAGAAGATACCTAAATCATGGTCAGAAGCTTATATTACACTTATCCCAAAAGAGGAGGCCAACCCATTACAAATCAAGAATTACAGACCTATTTCCATACCAAATGCAGATTATAAAATTTTTGCTTCACAATTGGCAGAAAGACTTAAAAAAATACCTAAATAATTTTATTCACTCTGGCCAAAATGGATTTCTGCCAAAGAGACAAATTAAAGATAATATGAAAGTAATTTTGGACACCTTGGAATACTATGAGGCACACCCTGAAAAACAAATGGCTTTGGTATTCTTAGATGCACAGAAGGCATTTGGCAATGTGAATTGACGACTCATATTATTACAGCTGGAACAGATAGGTTTTGGTAAAAAATTCATCCAAGCAATAGAAACTATATATCATAACCAAACAGCAAGGGTAATGATAGAGGGAGAATTAATGGACTCTATTGATATGAGAAGATGAACAAGACAAGGGTGCCCACTGTCATCTTTGTTGTTTGTGTTAACCTTGGAAGTGCTAAACAGAAATATTAGAGAAGAATAGGACATAAAAGGGATGAAAATTTAAAAAAGAATTATTAAAATTGATAGAAAAGATAGAGGTATATGGGAAGGTGGCTGGTTTGAAAATAAACAAAGACAAAACTAAGATTTTGACAAAGAATATGTTATCAAGACAAAAGGAAGAACTGGAGGATGTATTAAAAATCCAGGTCACAGAAAGAAGAGATTGGAGCTTCCGGTGGCAGGACAGGGCGAACGGAGGTGAAGAAGACTGTCGCAGTCTTTGAACACCTTTTCTGGCACCAGGAGCAATCCCCCAGGGATACACGAACCCCGGAGAGGTTCGTGTCAACGTGGAGAACCTTGAGCTGCAGAGTGGGGAAGGCAACCCCCCAACAGTGAAGAGGGGAGCTCTCGAGCCCGGCGCAAAAGAGTAAGCTGTCATTCCATGGTGGCTTCAAGTCCAGTCTACCACTTGAGTGAATAAGCAAAGCAGTGCAATTGCCCACCCATTGTATTAACTGGTATCAATGTATATGCATATGTTCCCCCAAACATAAACCAACCTCTAGGTAAATACAACACATGTGTTATTCCACCTACATCTTCAACCTCCATAGAATAAAAACAACTTCTTCAGTCAGCAAATAAGTATAAATTATTTTGTCACCTGGATGTTTATACTTGATACAATCATAAGCTGAAAAAAAACTGTCAGTTTGTTCTGATTGGTCCATTTTGTTGGCTTCACAGGAAATCCAAACAAAGTACCATCTTTGACAAATAATACAAAACATCAGCATCAGGGTGTATAATAACTGTAAACTCTACTATATAAAAAAAAAATCTTCCTGGCACTGGAACCTCTATAAAACAAGTAGACATGATGTCTGTAACTGTAGTCTTTCCTTTCACACAATTCTCTCTGGATTGATTCTCCATACCTAATTAAATGTCCTAAGTCAGACTCCACATTTGACAATTCCTTCTTTAAAACTCTCAGGCCCTATTGTCCTAAGAAATCTAACAAAGCATTTATACCTTTCTCAACATCTCTCTTTTTCTCACCTAATGCCAATACATCATGCACATACTGTAACATCTTTATACCCACACATGGTTCAAAACCCCCAAGGACCTGCTCTACGCTTGTCCAAACAAAGTAGGGCTTTCTAAGAACCCCTTTCTGGTAAAACACACCATCAATACTATCAAGTTCAATGTGTATCTTGATTAGCCCTCACTATTGGGCAAGTCCAAGCATCTTTCAAATCTATCACACTAAAATACCTGTATTCATATGGAATTCCCCCTAACAACGTATAGGGATTTTGCATAATAATCACTAAGTGATTACATGAAACCAACTACTAGACATCAAAAACCATCAGGTTTCTCTACAGGTAATATAAATATATTGTATGGTGACATCGCAGGCTCAATTAGCCCATCCCCTAACAGGGACTCTATCACTGGCATCAAGCCACATCTCCCTTCCAGGGAAATATCACATTGCTTCTGCCTCACTGGCTCAATATCACCTCCACAGGTGCAATTTTCAAAACATCTCTATTCCCTTTCACTTCCCACACTAGGGGATCTATCAATCTCTCGTGTTCATCAGTCAAAAAATGAGGAGTACTTATTTTCAGAAAAATAAGCACACAACCTAAATAAGAACAAAGCATCCTGTCCTAAAAGCTTCATACCTGCTTCAGGTATATACATAACATCCACTGTTTTCTCAGAGTGTCCTCCTATTAGAGAAACATTTTCAACGATAGCAACATTAAAAGGCTCTCCCTTAACACCAGATACATCATACCTGGTCAAAAAAAAAATCTGACTACAGCATCTATTAGGAAAACACAACTGCTTCCTCAAGTCTCATCTTTATATTTACTAAAGACTCCCGATGAGATGCAAGTGATACAAGCCTTTTACCCCACTAATCTCCAATTAGGGTATACAGCCTCTGCTGCATTCTCTGGTTGTCTGGACAAACTTCTCACAAAATACGACAAGCGAAACACTGCTTACACTTTAACAGCTATTTTTGTTCCAGAAAAGAAATTCTATTCTCTCCCCTTCTCCTGACACTTCCATCTACTTCCAGTAGATAAATATGAATATGAAGCTCCAATCTTGTTATTATTATTATTAACTATTACAAGTCCAAATCTATCTGACTTATTTTCTCTGCTCTCTCTCTCTCTCTAGCTTTTTAACAGCTTCAAATACAGAAAACATAATTAATTAACTGACAAGACTTCATTTCATCACAACTTTAAAAAAAAAAACTTTCATGGCTTCTGTCACAAACTACAATTTCATTTAACACTTAGTATTCTGGCATCTCTGAAGCAAAAACAGAACACTTATTTAAACTATCCCTAATTCTATTCAAGAATTTAGCTGGCAATTCATCTCTTAACTGACCTATCTAAGAAAAAAAAAACTCTAACCAGATTCCGCCCTCGTGGCACATCAGTTTTAATACCTTGTACTAAACTGCCCTGACTATTCCAGCCAGTATATCACCAGGTATTTCCTGCAGTAGACTATACTAGTAGAGTATAGTATTTATATCCCTTCTGGAGTAAGCAAATAATCCAAAATATGCTGCAACTCCACAAAAATATAAATGCTGAAACCAGAGAACAAATCCTTACTGGAACACTTTGCAATAACAGCATAGAAAGCCTATAATTCCTCAAAACAGAGGAAGTAAGTAACACAACTGTAAGACTATTAGGCATTTCACACTATGAATAAAATTCCTTTGCCTTAAATTTTATAACTATTCCAAACATAAAATCCTCGCAACTCTCTCTCACAAAATTAGCTCATGTTTCAGCTCTCTGCACTGTGAAACAGCACTCACCCCCCCTTAATTCTCCTCTTCTCAGTTGTATCTAAAACAGCTAGAAACAATTATAGGAAAAGAGGCAAGCATAAACAGCTAACATATTCCTTAATAAAATCTCTTACTATGAGGGGAAAAGACCCTCCCACATATCACAGATCAACATAAATCACCTGGGCATCTAACCTCTTTAACTCTTCAATACAGTATTAAAAGAGACAATACAAAAAGTCAACAGTTAACTGTTTCACACAGCTTTTAAGGCATTCAAACCAATACACATTTCAATACACACAATAAATTTGAACTGTTTCAAACATAATTCAGCCATTCCAGCCATACAAAGTACAATCTGTATCACTCATCAACGGGTTAATATTTAAATACCAGCAGCCAAAAGCTGAACCAGCTCTCCAAGAGGAGAGAGAGCTCTGGAACTTTACAAACATCTTGTTCTCATTTAAAAAAAAAAATGTCTAACACAAAATATGACAGGGAGAAAAGAAAAAGAAAAAACCGTGTAGACTCACACACCCACATCAAACAGAAGTCATTTTTAGACCTCTAAACAACCCCAAAGCAATTTAGGAAATGCTGCAACACGATTTGAAAAGTTACTAATTAAATTCAGCTCACCTGAGCCCCTGGTGCACCATACTTCGGCCATTCCAAGCTCCTATGATCAGATTATCAAGTCAAGGCCTTAAGAGCGATTTCCCCTCTCTTGGGCAAAAGGCCCAGCAACTGCCTCCACAAACCCAGCAGAGAGGCACCATTGCAGTCCTGAAAAATCATCTGTTCAAAGGAAGAAAAAAAGTCTATCTCCTGGCTGGCAGCTCACCCAAATTTTGAGAAGTACATAAAAATGAATCAACAGACTTTTGATAAACTGATCCATAGGATGCCTTATTAGGGAAAATACTGCAGTATGGACTCCTCTACTCCAGGAAAAAAAAACATTTTCTAGGAGGAAGGAGACACTCCCATTTAGCGAATACAGCTTATATAGGTTTATCAAATCACATGGTTACATAACACTTCCTGTTTTCCATATATGGACATTATATAATATTTTCATAGGAAGTTCGAACCTTTCTTGGAAAACTTCCAACATTCTCATTATATTCAGATTTCCTGTTATTCAAATTCCAGAAGGTTATAAAAAAACATTAATATCTCTTAATGTGGCATTTAATATCAGAGTACCCCAGCACACACCTCTAACTTATGCCAAGTACATAGTTTTGCAATATTGTATTATTCCTAGCAGAAAACACATTACATAAATGTTCTGAACTTGAAAAGTTCAGACTGTGAACACAAAATGGCTTCAGTTCAGCTCTTTATATTCTTAGGTGTAATAACCAAATTTTCTTTGGTGACTGACCAAAATCCATGATCATGTGCAGTTTCAATCCTTGCTCGCTGCTGGAACGAACTGAGCTGGCTGGATCTGGGGCTAAGCCATCCCGTAGAGGTCGTGAAGAGGGGGGAGACTGCCAGCAGGGTCAAGGAGAGCTGCATCTCTCCTCCTCAGCTGTCCATTACTCCCTTTCCCAAAGGTGGTTGCAGCAGTGGTCAGAAATGGCCACCTCAAAGAAGAACTAAACCGGAAAGGAATGTGCAGGAAGAAGATAAGAAGAGAAAGTTTTGGTTGACTGGGTTAAACTGAAAAAGCAACAACATAAGGTACCTTGGAATTTGAACTATAAAAAATAACATTGTTCCCAAAGAAGACTTTGAAGCAGTAAAGGAGAGAGGGATGAGAAAGGATTTGGCTTTTTTTCCCCTTCCCTTCCTTATACTGACAGCTAAGAGATTTAAGTAAGAAATTGACAAAAATTCACTTTGACATCACTAGGCATTTAAGCTGAAAATAAAATGTCAAAGGGATAATAAAGACTTTTGGATACTCAAAAACCTTTAAAAGCAGGAAGGAGAGAAAAGGAAAGAATAAAAGGGTGGGATTTCGAAAAATGGAGGAGACTGCCTGGAACTAAAATGAATTTACAGTGAAACCTTAACAAGATTCCTAAAAGATACATTCTAACTGAAACTTTGTAACAAAATAATAGAACTCCAGGAAGAGAAAGTGGAAAAAAGAAGTAAGAAGAAAGAACTTTGGATTATTTGGATTACTTGGTGATTTTTTGGTTTTTTGGCTATTGGATTTAAATGACTAAAATCAATTGGGTAGTTGTTTAAAAGTGTTTAAAATGGCATCACTTTTAGAAAAACTGAAAATGGAATTTAAAAAACAGAAAGAAGATGCACAAGAAGGAGAAATGGAGATCTGGAACTATGAGAAACAAAAAGAAACACTTGTAAAACAAGGTTGGGACAAAGAAGACGTCATCTTTAATGATCAAGTAATTTTATGCGGGGGAAAAAAGGAAAAGGGGGTAAAGAGAGTGAAAATTTTAAGATTTGAAAAAACAACAACAAAAAAGATTAGTTTGAAAAATAATTACAATATTAGGAAGCAACAGAAGAGGATCACAGAAGAGAGCATTAGAAGTAGAGAGACAAGGGGCAAAAGGGGGGGGAGAAGAAGAGGGGAAAGAAGGAAAGGAAAAGAAGTTATAAAAGACAAAAACAAGATATAGAGAAGCAGGGAAAATGTACAAAGATTCAAAGTATAAGCCTATTTAGAGATAATGGGTGAAAATTTAATTGAAAAAGGGATTCTGCAAAGGTACATAAGACAGTATTGTTATATTAGAAATAGAAATAATTTTAGAAATATGAAACAATGTATGATTAAAATGATGGATAAACTACTTATTGTTATGCAGTGGAATGTTTGTTAATAAATAAATGAAATAAAGTGAATGAGAGAATGAAATTAGGAAAGTATTGGAACATTTTAATTATTATTAATGATTTAGAAAAATATAAGTGAAGAGAAATATGGGGGGAAAAAAGAATTAATTATGGAAAGTTTATTAATGTTCCCAAGGAAGTATGATATTCAATTGAAATGAAGTGTTAAAGATGTTAAGATTCTAACTAATATTAATGATAGAATTAAATTGGAATGGAATGAGTGTTTTATATATATATATATATATATATATATATATATATATATATATATATATGTGTGTGTGTGTGTGTGTGTGTGTGTGTGTGTGTGTGTGTGTGTGTATGTATGTATGTATGTATCTTTGGTTGTTGGGTTTTCTCGCATAAGATTCAAAGTATCTAGGCAACATTTCGATGAAGTCTTATTCATCATCTTCAGGCTTCTGTCTTCGGCTTTGTGCTTCTCTGAGAAGCTGCAGAGCCGAAGACAGAAGCCTGAAGATGATGAATGAGACTTCATCGAAACGTTGCCTAGATACTTTGAATCTTACGCGGGAGAAAACCCAACAACCAAAGATCCACATACAAATACCATGAGAACCTCAGAAAACATATATATATATATATATATATATATATATATATATATATATATATATATATATATATATATATATATGGATCTTTGGTTGTTAAGGAGTTTCTCCCGCGTAAGATTGATATCTGACGGCGTTTCGATGAAGTCTCATTCATCATCTTCAGGCTTCTGTCTCGGCTCTGTCATGCTTCACATAAAATGGAGCTCTTTGGACTTCAAGTTTTTCATAAGTCCTGTAGTCAGATGGTGGGTTTCCTCCCGTAGGGGTGCAATATTTGTTTTCTGAGGTTCTGCGGGTATTTATATGTGGATCTTTGGTTGTTGGGTTTTCTCCGCGTAAGATTGAAGTATCTGACAGCGTTTCGATGAAGTCTCATTCATCATCTTCAGGCTTCTGTCTCCGGCTCTGTGCTTCACATAAAATGGAGGCTCTTTGGACTTCAAGTTTTCATAAGTCCTGGTCAGATGGTGGGTTTCTCCCGTGGGGTGCAATATTTGTTTTCTGAGGTTCTCGCGGGTATTTATATGTGGATCTTTGGTTGTTGGGTTTTCTCCCGCGTAAGATTCGAAGTATCTAGAGCAGCGTTTACGATGAAGTCTCATTCATCATCTTCAGGCTTCATGTCTCCGGCTCTGTGCTTCACATAAAATGGAGAGCTCTTTGGACTTCAAGTTTTTCATAAGTCCTGGTCAGATGGTGGGTTTCCTCCCGTAGAGGTGCAATATTTGTTTTCTGAGGTTCTCATGGTATTTATATGTGGATCTTTGGTTGTTCGGGTTTTCTCCCGCGTAAGATTCGAAGTATCTGAGGCAACGTTTCGATGAAGTCTCATTCATCATCTTCAGTGACCAAAGAGCCTCCATTTTATGTGAAGCACATGAGCCGGAGACAGAAGCCTGAAGATGATGAATGAGACTTCATCGAAACGTTGCCTAGATACTCGAATCTTACGCGGGAGAAAACCCAACAACCAAAGATCCACATATAAATACCGTGAGAACCTCAGAAAACAAATATTGCACCTCTACGGGAGGAAACCCACCATCTGACCAGGACTTATGAAAAACTTGAAGTCCAAAGAGCCTCCATTTTATGTGAAGCACAGAGCCGGAGACAGAAGCCTGAAGATGATGAATGAGACTTCATCGAAACGTTGCCTAGATACTTCGAATCTTACGCGGGAGAAAACCCGAACAACCAAAGATCCACATATAAATACCCATGAGAACCTCAGAAAACAAATATTGCACCTCTACGGGGAGGAAACCCACCATCTGACCAGGACTTATGAAAAACTTGAAGTCCAAAGAGCCTCCATTTTATGTGAAGCACAGAGCCGGAGACAGAAGCCTGAAGATGATGAATGAGACTTCATCGAAACGTTGCCTAGATACTTCGAATCTTACGCGGGAGAAAACCCGAACAACCAAAGATCCACATATAAATACCCGCGAGAACCTCAGAAAACAAATATTGCACCTCTACGGGAGGAAACCCACCATCTGACCAGGACTTATGAAAAACTTGAAGTCCAAAGAGCCTCCATTTTATGTGAAGCACAGAGCCGGAGACAGAAGCCTGAAGATGATGAATGAGACTTCATCGAAACGTTGCCTAGATACTTGAATCTTACGCGGGAGAAAACCCGAACAACCAAAGATCCACATATAAATACCCGCGAGAACCTCAGAAAACAAATATTGCACCTCTACGGGGAGGAAACCCACCATCTGACCAGGACTTATGAAAAACTTGAAGTCCAAAGAGCCTCCATTTTATGTGAAGCACAGAGCCGGAGACAGAAGCCTGAAGATGATGAATGAGACTTCATCGAAACGTTGCCTAGATACTTCGAATCTTACGCGGGAGAAAACCCGAACAACCAAAGATCCACATATAAATACCCGCGAGAACCTCAGAAAACAAATATTGCACCTCTACGGGGAGGAAACCCACCATCTGACCAGGACTTATGAAAAACTTGAAGTCCAAAGAGCCTCCATTTTATGTGAAGCACAGAGCCGGAGACAGAAGCCTGAAGATGATGAATGAGACTTCATCGAAACGTTGCCTAGATACTTGAATCTTACGCGGGAGAAAACCCGAACAACCAAAGATCCACATATAAATACCGCTTGAGAACCTCAGAAAACAAATATTGCACCTCTACGGGAGGAAACCCACCATCTGACCAGGACTTATGAAAAACTTGAAGTCCAAAGAGCCTCCATTTTATGTGAAGCACAGAGCCGGAGACAGAAGCCTGAAGATGATGAATGAGACTTCATCGAAACGCGTTGCCTAGATACTTCGAATCTTACGCGGGAGAAAACCCGAACAACCAAAGATCCACATATAAATACCCGTGAGAACCTCAGAAAACAAATATTGCACCTCTACGGGAGGAAACCCACCATCTGACCAGGACTTATGAAAAACTTGAAGTCCAAAGAGCCTCCATTTTATGTGAAGCACAGAGCCGGAGACAGAAGCCTGAAGATGATGAATGAGACTTCAGCCGAAATGTTGCCTAGATACTTCGAATCTTACGCGGGAGAAAACCCGAACAACCAAAGATCCACATATAAATACCCGCGAGAACCTCAGAAAACAAATATTGCACCTCTACGGGAGGAAACCCACCATCTGACCAGGACTTATGAAAAACTTGAAGTCCAAAGAGCCTCCATTTTATGTGAAGCACAGAGCCGGAGACAGAAGCCTGAAGATGATGAATGAGACTTCATCGAAACGTTGCCTAGATACTTGAATCTTACGCGGGAGAAAACCCGAACAACCAAAGATCCACATATAAATACCCGAGAACCTCAGAAAACAAATATTGCACCTCTACGGGAGAAACCCACCATCTGACCAGGACTTATGAAAAACTTGAAGTCCAAAGAGCCTCCATTTTATGTGAAGCACAGAGCCGGAGACAGAAGCCTGAAGATGATGAATGAGACTTCATCGAAACGTTGCCTAGATACTTGAATCTTACGCGGAGAAAACCCGAACAACCAAAGATCCACATATAAATACCCATGAGAACCTCAGAAAACAAATATTGCACCTCTACGGGAGAAACCCACCATCTGACCAGGACTTATGAAAAACTTGAAGTCCAAAGAGCCTCCAGATGAAGCACAGAGCCGGAGACAGAAGCCTGAAGATGATGAATGAGACTTCATCGAAACGTTGCCTAGATACTTGAATCTTACGCGGGAGAAAACCCGAACAACCAAAGATCACATATAAATACCCTTGAGAAACCTCAGAAAACAAATATACGGGAGGAAACCCACCATCTGACCAGGACTTAAGGTTCCCTGTGATGAAGCTTCCAAAGAAACAACTAGCACAAGTATTGAAAAACTCCAATAATGTCAAAAGTAATATTTGTAATATCAAACAAATATAAGCACCAGATCACTGCAAGAAACAAACCAACTATTGTACAGCACAGTTAGGAAGTAAAAACCAAACAGTGTGTCACCAAAATGAAACATCAGGCTGGAAAATAAGATTAGCAAGATGAGATTTATATATTACTAAATGTCTGTGCCATCCATCTTGCCAATATAATCCTAAACAGTTTATATTCATATGATTAAAATATGATAAAAAATCCTGAAGCAAAAGAAATGTACATATTTAAAATTCAGTTAAAATTCATTAACCAAGGAAGGAGAGGGGAAAAAAAATATGTACAAGAAGGATGTAGGATCTCAACACACATGATATTCTAAAGGTTATCAACCTTTTGGACCTCAGGGACCACCAAACTCATAATTTTAAATCCTGGGGACCAGAGACCCTGGGGAAACGAAGAAAAAAAGTCTGCAGGAAAATTCCCCACCCTGTTTTCCTACCAATCGATCATTCTATATTTAGGATACCATCTCCAGCTCTGTTTCAGGGAGAGAGACAGAGGGAGGGAGGGAGGGATGGAGAGAGACGGACAGACAGACAGACAGACAGACAGACAGACCTACAGACAGACAGACTTCGGCTTCATGCAAGGAAAGCAGCAGAAGCAGCAGAAGTCTTTCTTTCTCTCCCCAAACTTCACCAGAAAGGAGTCTTGTAAGACTTGTTAGGCCTGCTCTTGGAGCAGGATGCCTTGCAGCGTCCCAAAGACTCATTTCTGGTGGACTTTGCTGCTTTCCTTGCATGCATACAAAAAGCAGAAGAAGAAAGAAGAGGAAAGAAGCAGCCCAGGGGCCAGGCCAGGCATGTGGGGAGAGTAGGGCAAGTTCCCCACTCCCTCACTACCTCGTGTTGTTCACAATGCAATTGACATAAACCTTGTGTTCCTGCGAGCCACATGGTTGGTGCAGCCTTATGTTCCCGTGCAGCCTGCTTTGGAGGGTGCTTTGGGGGTGACATTTCTCTGTGGACCACCAACATTTTCTCGTGGACTACTAATGGTCCCCAGCCCACTAGTTGGCAACCACTGTTCTAAAGTACAGGAGTCACAGCAGAAAAGACACTTCCCCTGTACCCTGTCAGCCAAAATTCCTTGACCAATGGGATCCGCAGCATACCTCTTTTGCCAGAATGCATGTTAAACACATTGGAGTTAAACCTATTGGAGTGAGATGGTTTCTCAGATAACTTGGTTTCAAATTCTTGGCAAATTTCAGCCAGTGCTCACTGAGTCACCTCATCAACTGTCAAATAAGAATCACGGTGTGCCTCTCATTCAAGTGTTGCAAAAGTATCAACTCAAACAGACTTATGATCATTGAACCTCCAGTTCTACACAGTTATTCAAGTGTTGCAAAACTCTTATCTACTCAAACAGACTTATGATCATGAAACATGCTCTTCTACATAGTTGTTATATTGCATTGACTCTCCTAAAAGAAGACTATTACACAAATTGGATACTAGCATTTATTGGATTTCTGATGGAATTTATTTGAATTTACTAGAATTATTTTTGTGCTAGAGATTTCTGTGATCTTTGCTATTGATAAGAAGGCATATGGCCAGCTTTTGAATTTACTCCATGTTTTGTAGGTGATGACTACAAGCGGTGCGCATCAGGGAATACACACTCTGATTGCTTTAGAAAAAAAACATAGGCCTTCACTGTTTAAACAAATTCTCATTTGTACTTAACCACTCTTCTTTTTACTGATTCTACTGCTCATGAATTAAGATGACCAGTAAAGACAAATTTACAATTCACATTTAATTCATACATATTATGTTCACCATAACATATTACGTTCATAATTCCCTCCCAGGAGGAGAAAAAAGAAAACTTCCTATCTATCCAATACACAGGGAACAGGGCATGATTGAAGGCCACTGTCTCTGTGCATTGTTTGTTGACTTAAATGTCAAAGTGAGGAAGCTCTCCAACATGGATGTATAAAGAACATGAGGCAAACAGAAGCTTAAAGCTTTCTTTTCATGAGCTGGTATTTATCATTCAGCTCAGGTCTCATCACAATGATAAAACACTTGGGAAGAAAGATGGATGAGATTGTGGAGAAGATCTCCACAGCCAACACATATTTTCCCCTTGTGCTTAGATAGATTGGAATAAAGCACAACCAAACACTGCAGAAGACCAACATGCTGAAGGTGATTAATTTGGCTTCATTGAAACTGTCAGGTAAATTCCTAGCTAGAAAAGGAGCAAAGAAACTATCCAAAGCAAGAAAACGCATGAAGCCCAAAACACAGTAGAAAATGACTGAGTCTTCATTGCACTCTAGCATGACTATTTCAGACATTCAAACCATATCAAAATCTGGATACGGTGGGGATGTTATCAGCCACACAGCACAAAAACAAACATATTTGAACAAGAGAGCAGGATAGAAGAATGTAACTGACCATACTTCCCCCCAACCATTTCCTCAATTTGGAACCAGGTTTGGTGGCCATGAATTCTAGAACCACAACAAAGGTTTTGACCAATACACAAGAAACTGCCACAGAAAAGATGAGGCCAAAAGCTGGTTGTCGAAAAAGACAGACAGACATATTGGGCCTCCCAACAAATAGAAAGACACAAAGGAAGGAGATGAGAAGAGAAACTAGAAGTGTATAAGTGAGATTCCGGTTGTTGGCTTTGACGATGGGAGTGTCTTTGTGTTTCATGAAGATTGTAATTACCAAAGTTGTCATTAAAGGAAAGCAAAGAGAAAGAACAATCAGACTGATCCCCAAGGGTTCTTCATAGGACAAAAATGGGATCCATTTTGGAATGTGCATATTTTTGGCAGGATTTGGATATTGATCTTCTGGACATGGAGAGCAGTCATCATTTTCTGAAAAAGAATGCAGGTAAATGGCTTAATAGGAATTATAGTGTTGTGCCATTATGTCTTAGTCCAAAGGTTCTGTTTTAGGCCCAGTACTGTTCATTGTTTTTATTAACGACTTAGATGAGGGAATAGAAGGTGAATTTACCAAATTTGCAGTTTATACTAAGCTGGCAGGAATAGCTAACACCCAAGAATATAGGCTCAAGATCCAGATGTTTCTTGACAGACTAGAACACTGGGCCATATCTAACAAAATGAAATTCAATGTTGAGAAAAGTAAAATCCTACACTTAGGCAAGAAAAACCCAAAGTACACATATAGACTGGGTGAAACCAAGCTTAATAGCAGAAACTGTGAGAGGGATCTCGGAGTCTTAGTGGACAACTAGCTAAATATGAGCCAGCAGTGTGCAGCAGCAGCCAAAAAAGCTAATGCAATCTTAAATTGTATTAACAGAGGGATACAGTCAAGGTCAAGGGAAGTACTAATACCACTCTATAAAGCCTTAATAAGACCACACCTAGAGTACTGCATCCAGTTTTGTTCACCACATTGTAAAAAAGATGTTGAGACTCTAAAAAAAGTGCAGAGAAGAACAATCAGGATGATGATCAAACTCATCAAGATCTGGCTGGAGGGAGCACTTGATCAGCTGCAGAATTGTTCCTCAAATACTAATTGGAATTTATTTGAAGAAGAGGATTTGGAGGAATATACAAAAACTGTACTGTTTTACATCTTGACTTGTATGGGTATGGTTCCTGTAAATAATCGCATCCGGATTTTTCCAAACCAGAAGCCCTGGATGAACAAGGACTTGCAATTATTTCTCAAGACACATGATATGGCATTCAGTTCTCAGGGCAGGGTTTGGTATAACAAAGCAAGAGCGGAACTGAGGTGGGGCATCAATGAGGCAAAAGAGGACTATAAAAGGAAGACTGAGGACTACTTCACAAATAATGATCCACGTCTGGCTTAGCAGGGAATTAAACACATCACTAATTACAGGGGCAGCAATCCCATATCGATCAATAAGGACGCATCCCTTACAGAAGATTTGAACTGCTTCTTTGCCCGATACGAACTGAATAGGTCTTTGAACACACTGCCTCTACAAACCACCTGTACTCAACTGTTCACAGTAGAAGAGTATGTTGTGAAGCAGGTGCTTCTAGCAGTGAATGTGAAAAAGGCTGCTGGCCCTGATGGGATACCTGGGAAGGTACTCAAAGCATGTGCTGACCATCTTGCAGGTGTGTTTGCATTTTTTTTTTTACCTTTCTCTTACACAAGCCATTATTCCATCTTGTCTCAAAACTTCTATTATTATTCCAGTTCCCCAAAAGCCCTCTCCTATACTTTAAATGATTATAGACCAGTAACTCTCACACACATAATTATGAAGTGTTTTGAAAGACTGATCTTAAAGTATATACAGGATTACCTCCCGTCAAACCTTGTCCCATAGCAGTTTTCCTATTGGAATAGCAGATCCACAGAGGATGCTACTGCCATGGCTCTCCACCTTGCACTGAAACATCTGAAGCATAGGGGGAGCTATGTAAGGATGTTTTTTGTTGATTACAGCTTTTAATACCATCATTCCAGATATACTGATTAAGAAGTTGCTAGAAATGGGCCTCTCCTCTCACATCTGCTGTTAGATAAAGGACTTTCTTACTAACAGACCCCAAACTGTTAGGATTGGCAGATCTTTTTCCTCCACTCTTGCTCTCAGCACTGGCTCTCCACAGGGTTGTGTGCTGAGCCCCCTTTTGTATTCACTCTACAGCTACGACTGCACTCCCTCTTGTCCCACTAACTCTATAATAAAATTTGCAGATGACACCACACTGGTGGGACTCATATCAGAAGAAGACAAGACAGCCTATAGGTCAGAGGTTCTCAGACTGGTCTTGTGGTGCAAGAGACATAACCTCACCCTGAACATCAAACAGACCAAAGAATTGATTATAGACTTCAGAAGATGCAAAGCAGAGCCTTTCCCACTATATATCAATGGAGACTGTGTGGAAAGAGTTCATAGTTTTCAATTTTTAGGAACTCATATTTCTGACAACCTTCCTTGGTCAGTCCACACTATGGCCACTGCAAAGAAGGCCCAACAGTGCCTGCACTTTCTGAGGCTGCTGAAAAAGAGTGGTCTGGGTGAGAGGTTGCTGGTTACTTTTTACCTCGAGAGCATTTTGGCATACTGTGTAACAGTGTTCTATGCTGGATGCTCTGTAGTGGATAAGAAGATGCTCCAGAGAGTTACAAACACAGCACAAAAATCATTGGTTGCTCTCTTTCTTCTTTGGAAGAGATTGCAAAGACCAGATTCATCTCTAGAGCACTAAAAATCTCCACAGACCATTCTTATCCTGGACATTCATATTTTGAACTGTTACCATCAGGGAGGCGTTATAGGTGTCTTAAAATGAAGACTAATAGACTGAGAAACAGTTTCTTTTCCAAGGCAATAATTGTTTTGAATCAAACAATGCATATGTGATTTAGCCCTATGTATATAGTGACATTTTTAAACTATTTAACTTACTATATGATTTAGACAGGTTTTAGACTAGGTTTTTAATTATTATTTTAATTTTTAAATACTCTGTAGTGTGATTGTGGTGTGGGTTTTGGGACACTGTGCTGGAGTAGCTTTCAAATTTCATTGTATTTGTAGAATGAAATGACAAGGTATTCTATTCTATTCTATTCTATTCTATTCTATTCTATTCTATTCTATTCTATTCTATTCTATTCTATTCTATTCTGGGCTTGGAACTGGGCTTGGCTAGTCTAGTAATGAGAAGGACCAGGGGAGACATGATAGTGGTCTTCCAATATTTGAGGGGCTGCCACAGGGAGGAAGGGGTCAAGCTATTTTCTAAAGCACCTGTAGGCCAGACAAGGAATAATGGATGGAAACTGGATGAGGAGAGATTTAACCTGGAAATAAGGAGAAACTTTCTGACAGTGAGAACAATCAACCAATGGAACAGCTTGCCCTCGGAAGCTGTGGGAGCACCATCACTTGAGACTTTCAAGAAGAGATTGGACTGCCATTTGTCAGAAATGGTGTAGGGTCTCCCACTTGGGTGGGGGGTTGGACTAGATGACCTACAAGGTCCCTTCCAACTCTGATTATCTGTATCTGTCTTTGCAGATTCTGGCTATCTACTGATATTCTGCTTTAGTTGTATGTCCTTCTTTCCATTTTTTTTGTACTTGTCCTTTTTTTCTTTCAATTTGCCAGAGAGACCTTTGTTTAGCCATGCTGGTTTCTTTTTGGATTTCTTGTTTTTCTTTCTCAGAGGTATTGTGCTGGTCTGGGCTTCTATGATCGTACTTTTTAGAGTTTCCCAAGATTCTTGAGTTGTTTTCCCCTTTAGGATTTTCATCCATTGAATCTTTCCCAAGTTCTCTTTGAGTTTATTAAAATCAGCTCTTTTAAAATCTAAGACTCTGGTGTCATTATGTTCTATTGCTTGTGTTTGTGTTATGTTGAATTCTAATACGACATGGTCACTCTCACCGAAGGTTCCTGCAGTTTCAACTCCCTCTATCGCTTCTTCTCTGTTTGTAAGAATTAAGTCCAGTATGGCTGTCCCTCTAGTTTCACCTTCTACCTTTTGGACAACAAAGTTGTCAGCTAGGTTGGTTAGGAATTTATTTGATTTCTCACTTGGTGCAGAATTAGTTTTCCAACTGATATCAGGATAACTGAAGTCTCCCATTACTATTGTTGTGTATTTCCTGAATATATTTGTTAGTTGGCTGGCAAAAAGGACATCATTTTTTTCTGCTTGATTGAGTGGCCTATAATATACACCTATGAGATTTTAAGCATACTAAGTAATGGTAACCTAGATGTTGTTCAGGATCACTTCACTTGGAGGAGTGATATACATTCAATCATGGCTCAAATACAGAACTGGGCTACCATGTCTGATTTCTCCATTCTTGGTCAACTAGCAAGAGACAAAGGCAGTCAGGCTCCTTCATGTCCAGCTAATGTTTTGTGAACAGGGAAATATTCACATTTCTAAAGACCATACGAATGGTCTTGAATGACAGGGGGAAAGGCACAATCAAGGCAACAGTCAAATAAGAAGAGCTTGAATCTTGACCAAGAAATATAAATTGAGAAAACATTTCAGAGAAGCCATACTATATCAAACAAAAAGAATGTAATGGAGGGCTGAGTACATTGCAAGATTCAGTTATTATAGCTCTTGCAATAAAATTAGTCCTGACTTACATGGTGTTGATTTCTCAGTGTGGTCTACCTTTTGGGACTGAAAACATCTTGGAGGTCTCTTCCTATGAGATAACACAGAAATACTTAAGTACAGGTGGTCGCTTGTTCAGCAATCATTTGAAATGCTAATGGTGCAGAATGTATGGTATTTATGACTTTCTTGAAATTCCAGGCGTCACAATACCCCGGTGGTCACATGATTACACTACTGGGAATTGGCAATTGGATTTTTGACTTTTGCAGCATCCCAAAGTTACATGATTTTGATTTGTAACCTTTCTTGCTGATTTTCCACAAGCAAAGTAAACGTGGAAGCTGTAAGAAAGTTGGGATTTGTAATCCAAGAGCTACTTAAAAACCTGGGCAGTCCTTGTTTAATTGGGAACTGCTGGAATGGTCAAATGACAGCATACTTTATAACTGCACCACTTAGCAATGAAAATTCAGGCCCTAATAACCATAGTTAAGTCAGGACAATTTGTACAGTATAATAAAATACAAGACTTACCTTTAGAATGTAAAATCTAAAATTATTTCAAAAATTATTTTTAGAAATGATATTTTACTACAAAATAAAGAGAATGAAAATACCCCTTCCTTAATAGTTCACCAATTATGTAGTGGACACGTAGATTAAAGTGTTCAATCTGAATTTGATGGAAAAAGAAGAACTGGAACAACAAATCAAAAGAACAAAACAAAACTTTTTTTGAAAATGCTACTAAACCATGAAGATGGTTAGCCTACAATTTGAAAAAGGAGAAGGAGAGGAAATTGATAAGTAAATTGCAAGATGAGAAGGGAGACTTATAGTATCAAAATGAAAGTAAAAAGAAAATAGTTCAGGAGTTTTACAGAAAATTATACGATCATGAAAAAGTTTTAGAGGAAAAAATATTGCGATATTTGGGAAAAGGAGAATTACCAAAGTTATTTGAAATGGTAAAAATTATGTTAAATGAAAAAATAACAATGATGGAACAGACAGAGGTGATTAAAAGGCAAAAGAATATTAAAACACCAGGGCCAGATGGATTGCCAACAGAAATTTATAAACACAAGATGTATTAAGTATACAATGAGGTTTACAATGAAGCACTGTTAGAAGCCAAGATACCAAAGACTTGTGAAGTAATATCATGCTAATTCCAAAAGAAAATCTGGATTTAACACAAATAAAGAATTATAGGTCAATTTCACTATTAAATGTAGGCTACAAAATATTTGCTTCAATAATAACACAAAGACTTAACAGGTATTTGAATGAATTTATACATCCATATCAAAATGAATTTTTACAAAAAAGACAAATTAAAAATAATGTAAGAATTATTTTAGATACATTGGAATATTAGGACACATACTCAGAAAAAAAATGACATTGATCTTTTTAGCTGCACAAAAAGCTTTTGATAACTTTTCTTAAATAAAGTTTTTTTTTTTTTTAAGACAAGCAAAGACAAACAAAACAAAAACGTCAAGCCATCTTCCATATATATACATACAGTGTGCCGGTTGGTTTACAAATTGTTTTGGGCTTCCACTTCGTAGTCTTCAATTACAATTACATTGTATATATCCTCATACTGTCAATCAAATATTCCTAAATACATTAATATTATTATTAATCAATCATTTCACTATACAATTATTCATTCATGTTTTACAAGCTAATCCATATTTTATATAATTTGTTTTGTGACAGTTCATATTATCATCTCAGATCTATCCTACAATCATTTTGTAGATATAATAAAAAATATATTTTTATATATTCATTATGTTCTAAAAATCTACATATTTCATTACCATGTTTTATTGTCTAACTATTGATAGAATAGATTCCAAATTTTATAAAATTGTTCATCATCTTGTTCTCTGATTTCAAATGTCAATCTACTCATTTCAGGACATTCCAATATTTTCTTAATAATTTCCTCCTGTGATGGTACTTTCTCATTTTTCCAGTTTTTGGCAAATACAATCCTAGCCAGGGTTAATACATTTACAATCAAGTATTTCAATTCTTTACTATATATTTCAGGTAAAATTCTCAGTAAAAATATCTCTCATTTCAAGTCTATATGCTTTTTTGTCATTTTTTCCAAAAACATGTGGCTTTTAGTCCAATATTTTTTGGCATCTGCACAAGTCCACCACATATGGTATTATGAGCCAGTTACTTGATGACATTTCCAACATTTTTCAGAATTATTCTTGAACATTCTTGCTATTCTTGTTGGGGGAAAACGCGATCTGTAAAACATCTTATATAAATTTTCTTTATATGCTGTTGACAATGTCATTTTATAGTTTTGAGACCACAATTTTTGCCATTTCTCTAGATCAATCCCATATCCAAAATTCTTCCCCCAAACAATCATTGTTTCTTTAACTTGTTCTTCTTCTAGTTTAATTTCTAATACATATCCATATAATTTTTAAATCACCTTTTCATCAGTACCTGTCAAAATCTTATCTAAATCAGTCAGTTTATCATAGAAATCTTCTGTTTTAGCATCTTTGTCATACCTTGAATATATTTGCGCATATGAAAACCAATTCATCTTTATACCTTGTTCCTCTAAATTTGCATAGTTTTAACTTCACCCTTTTCATTCAATGTTTCAGAATATCTAACTGTTTGTTCCTTTTTGTATATGATAGGATAAGAAAAAGCTTCAATGGTCGATAGCCAGACTGGAATTTTCAAATAACATTGCCTTTTATTCTTCTCCCGGTTTAACCACAGAGACTCCCATATATAATGTCAATAATATAATGTTAATAATAATATATAAAATCCTAGACAGAGAACAAGAGAACGGCAAAGCCCTCCTCCCATATATAAAAGGCACTACAGACAAAATCAGAAGATCCTCCAAAAACACAACATTAAAACAGCATTCTGCACAAACAGAAAAATATCCACCACCCTAAGAAACCCCAAAGACAAAATCGAATTAGAAAACCAAGGAGTATACGAAATCCCTTGCACTGCCTGCCCCACCACATACATTGGACAAACTAACAGAAGAATAAGTGCACTCATCGAAGAACATAAGAACTCGATCAAAAAAGAAGAACCGACCTCTTCCCTGGTCCAACACCTCAAAGCCGCAGGACATGAGATTGACTTTAAAAATACCAGAACTATCGCCAAAACCGAACACTTCAACAGCAGAATAATCAGAGAAGCCATAGAGATAGAAAAACGCCCACACAGAATGAATAAACGAGATGACACCTCCCGCCTTCCAGCCATTTGGAAACCCACCCTCATGAACAGACAAGTACCTAACATGAAGAATGACACCAGACCCACACCCATGAGAGCCACACAAGATGCCACCACCACACTTCCATGTAGAAAACAGATTCACACCCACTCAGAAGATGAGACACGACCACGGACCAGAAGCCGCACTGCAGCTGCATCACTACCCACTTCAAACCCCTCCGAGCCAAACATGAAGCAAACCGACACCCACTATGAAGATGCGGCATGACCACGAACTCGAAGCCAAACAGCAAGATCACAGCTCAACAACTCAAATCCCCCAGCAACTAAGACTAACCTGAGCACAACGAAGCCCCCCACCTGAACTGAACACACCTCCAGCCAATCAGAACACGGCCAACCCCCCAACCAATCAGAACACAGCCAAACCTCCTACCAATGGGAACACCCCCACCCAATCAGAACACGGCCAAGCCCCCACCCAATCAAGTCACACCCCCACTAGCAGTTAAAAGGAAGAAGCAGCTGCAATCTCACATCACTCTGAGAAGCACAGAGCCGAAGAAAGAAGCCTGAAGATGATGAATGAGACTTCATCGAAACGTTGCCTAGGTACTTCGAATCTTACGCGGGAGAAAATCCGAACAACCAAAGATCCACATACAAATACCCGCGAAAACCTCAGAAAACATATATATATATATATATATATATATATATATATGGAATTGAGCAGCAAAATCCACCCTCTACTTTGGGACAAGATAAAACAACTTACAATTTGGAGAGCTGAAACTGAAACCACTTACAAAAATGACAAACTCTTGAAGAAACTAGAAAAATTAGAACATGACAAGAAAGCCCCCAACAACTCACAACAACACCCGAAACAATTAGTATATAACGTTTCCAACAGAGAACTCACCAAAACAGAAACCGATGTCCTAACCAAAGGATTCAATTATGCTATAGCACCCAAAAAAATCCCCACAGAATCCATCATATGTGCAGTAGAATCCAGCCTAACTAAATTAAATACAGATGAAGCTGATATTATAAGACACCAAGTTACTAACATCCTATGCACAAGCAAACCACCCAAAAGCAACTTGCAGAAAAAAGAAATAAAAGCACTGCAAGCCCTGAAAAAAGATAGCAGCATAATCATACTTCCAGCAGACAAAGGGAATGCCACAGTAGTAATGCATAAAAAAGACTATGAAACAAAATTGACAGACGTACTCCAAGACTCCACATACAAACCCATAAACACGGACCCAACCACATATCTGGAAAAATTAACCAAGAAGAAAATTATAACCAGCACATGAGCAAAGAGATCCAACAGACGATCATCCCAAGCGAAAAATCTTCCAGATGCCCCAAACTATACGGCCTCTCAAAAATACACAAAGAAGGCATAGCTCTCAGACCCATAGTCAGCTCCAGAGGAGCACCACTACAAAACCTAACTAAACACTTAGCGAAACAGCTACAGCCCCATGCTGAAACAGCAGCTTCACATGTACAAAACTCATACCACTTCTTGGAAATGATCAAAGATCTACATGTGGAGCAAGAAGATCTGTTTGTAAGTTTCGATGTGGTTTCACTATTCACTCAAGTCCTAATAAAAGAGACCCTTGAAATCATCAAAAATAAATACCAACCGGCTAAACACCTCATGGAACTAACAGAACACTGCTTAACCAACACTTATTTCATATACAAAGGACAAAGATACAAACAAATTGAAGGAGCCCCTATGGGATCACCACTGTTACCCGTCATTGCAAACCTGTTCATAGAAGAATTCGAATCCAGAGCCCTGGCCAATGCCATCCACAAACCCAAACTATGGTTAAGATACATTGATGACACATTTGTGATTTGGCCCCATGGAAAAGAAAACCTAAACAATTTCCTAACACACCTAAACAGCGCACACCCCAAAATCAAGTTCACCATGGAAACAGAAACAAACAAACAACTACCATTCCTAGATGTACTAATCTACAAAAAAACAGATGGCACACTAGGACACAACATATACCTAAAGAAAACACACACTAACCACTACCTCAATGCCCAATCCCACCACCACCCAGCACAGATAAATTCATAATCAAATGTGGTGGCAGTTAAGTTTGTGGTACAGAAACCACCATATATGCAATTGCAAAATGTGTCCATAAAATTTAGTGAACAATAATTTATTGAGGAATTGATACTAGGTTTAAATGTGAGTTAGACAACTCACTTAACCAACTGAAAACTTTTTATGCTTATGTTAACATTGTAAGTGGTATTCTACAAAATTTTAACCATATCTCATGAAACATACTTCTGTGCATGAAATTAACTGCCTGTGAAGCCCAACATTTAGAGTGGCATATGGCTATTCTTCCAAGCTGGTTTCTTTCTTGCTTCATACCCACAGACAAAATCTTGCCAGACTGAACACTTTAACATAACGTAAATTATCCACTACATAATCTGCAAACTATTCAGGAAGAGATGTTTTCATTTTCTTTCTCTCACACATAATTTTTGAACTGAGCTACCTTTTACTTGTCTGATATACATCCCCCTCCCTTCTGAGAATTCACCTCCTCACTACATTCTATAAATCTGCCATAAATGCAGTCTATTACTAAATAGAATGAGGTGATCTATTCCATTCACCTGATGTGCAGTAGTTACTTTTACTTGTAGATGCTTTCTTTGGAATAATTGCTTTTAATAACACACAGTTCTTTGATTGTTGGAAGTACAAACATGCCTGCTTTTTAGGCATTTCCTGATAAGGATTTTCCCATACAATCCACGTCTGGAAGAGGAAGGACTGAAAATTATATTGTGACATTCCTTTTAGAAAAAATTCAGGATGTTGAGATGTTCCCTTTCCATCAGGCGTCAGGTTCTCACCTCTTCATAGATCATTAGAAAGTCATCTGTATTTCTATACACAGAAATTAACAACAAAACATTCTTAATTTTAGAGAAAATGAATGGAGAAGAATGAAATGTAGGTCAGGACTAATTTTATTGCAAGAGCTATAATTACTGAATCGTGCTCAGCCCTCCATTATATTCACTTTGTCTGATATAGTATGGCTTCTCTGAAATGTTTTCTCAATTAATATTTCTTGGTCAAGATTCAACCTCTTGTTGTTTGACTGTTGTCTTGATAGTGGCTCTCCATCATGTAATTCAAGGTGATTCATATGGTCTTTAAAAATGTAAATATTTCCCCATTCACAACATATTAGTTGCAGTTGACTACCTGACTACCTTTGTCTCTTGCTAGCTGACCAGGAATGGAGATATCAGACGCTGTAGCCCAGTTCTGTATATGAGCTATGATTAAATCCATATCACTCCTCTGAGTGAAGTGATCCTGAACCAGATCTAGGTTACCATAACTTAGTATGATTATGATATTTTTTTCTCTTTGATTTGAATATAAGTTTATATATTCAAATGTATAGGGGGGGGGCTACATGGAGGCTGGTCAGCTCTTCTGGGGCATCCAAGCCAGCCAGACACTCCAGAGCACGGATGCATCATGGATGGAGCCATGCAAGAACGCTACTTGGGCTGAGAGGGAGGGAAGCCTCATCCTGCCTGTCCTGGCCCACAGCTCTGCCCATCTTTGGGTCTTTTGGCATGCATGTCTGACACTCTTCCCCTTGCTGCATGCACACTAGCATACACACTAGAAACCAGAAGACCATGTGGCCAACGGACACGTGAATGCTGGAATCAGGATCATGCACACCAGGTGACTGCTCTTCTGGTTTTTGATGTGCATGTGCACATGAAGTACAGCTGGCCAGCACACCAGAAGAGCAACAGGCAATGGGTCTGTGTGCCCAGAGAAATGGCTCTGTGTGCCACTTCTGGCACACATGCCTTAGGTTCACCATTGCATAGGTTCACCATTGTTCATCACTGCTATAGACCAGTGGTTCCCAAACTTTTTCAGTCCACCGCCCCTTTGGTGCTATAAACTCATCCTCAATGCCCCCCATCCCAGGGGTGGGATTCAAATTTCTGTGGGCATATCCTAATTTGATGGTGTGGTTTGCTGGTAACGTGATTGGGTGAGCATGGTTTAGTGACTGGCAAACCAAATACAAGTGGTCCTCATTTAATGGCAGGTTGCTTAGCAAATGTTCTAATTTATGACTGGTCTCCCCAGAAGTACTTGACCTGCTTTTCGAGTTTTGACAGGCATGCACAAACATATACACATGCTCCCTTCCAAACCTGCTGGAGCAGGTCCTTGGACCAGAATCAGCAAAGTATTTCTGATTAGATTCTAGTAGTGAATAAAATCTAATCAGAGATGCTTTGCCAATTCTTGTTGATTTGTTTTATTTGTATTTCTTTATTTTAAGTTGCTGAATTGCATTGACATGTGTATCCCTTCTTGTGCACAATTCAGAAACTTTTGTGATTCTTTGCAGCAAAAATTACTGACCTCTGGCTTTGCTCTACTTTTCAAACATTCTGGCACTGCAACGTACTAGGTGCCGGCCCTGCAGGTCCACCCCATTGAGCCCACTGCACTGGAGGGACCTGCCCAAGCAAGTCTGAGCAGAGTGGTGCACTAAATCAATGGGGTGAGCCTGGGAGAGGGGATGAGAAAGAGAGAAAAGAGAGAAAAGAGAGAAAGAAGAAAAGAAAGAGAAAAGGGAAAGAAAGAAAAAGGGACAAAGAAAGGAGGGGCATGGAGGGATGGAAGGGGTGGGAGAGAGAGGGAAAGAGAGAGTGAGAGAGAGAGATGCATCAGATTGAAATGAGGCCTAGTTTACAGGCCCTTTTCCACATTGAAATATCTTTGCCAGCATCTTTACCAGCACATTGAAACATCTTTGGTTTCTATTAATTAAAGGTTTTGCAGACGAAACATGGCCAAGACTATCAGGAAGATCTCACATTTTGTTGAAGCTTTAAACAGGATGCATTGGACCAGATCTCCACCCTAAAAGATTACTTTACCCCAATGTATTACAGTGCCAATTCTGAAGAAGACAAAACCAAAATGCATTGGTAAATTACAAGGAGAACACACACAAATACACACACTCCCTTCCAAAGCTGCTGGAGCAGGTAATTGGACTAGAATAGAAATCTCATTATCTTTCTCCTCCCTCCTTCCCTCCTTTATTTCTTTTTCTTTCTGTCCCTTCCTTCCATTCTCCCCTCTTTCTTTGTCCCTTTTTCTTTCTTTCCCTTTTCTCTTTCTGTTCTTCCCTCTTCTTTCTCTCTCTCTCTCTTTCCCTCTCTCAGGCTCACCCCATTGACTTCGTGTACTGCTCCATTTGGACTTGCTTGGGCAGGTACGTCTGGTGCAAGGGGCTCAATGGGGTGGAATGCAGCGGCAATGGGATGTTTGCTCTCCTATTGCCAATGCTGTGTTTTGGACAATGCCCCACTGCCCCGAACACGGCGGTGGCAGGATGTTTGAAAAGAAGAGCAAAGTCACTCTGGCTTTGCTCTCCTTTCCCAACGCTGCATTTGGGGTGGAGCTCCTTGCACCAGAGCATGCAAGTCAGTGGGACCTTGCCTTGAATGTGGCCATGGCAGGATTTTTTCTCACCCCTGAATTGTGCCCTGCCACTCACCTCCAGTGCCATCCTGCCATCTCTTAGTGCCCCCTGCCAGCCCCCTTGCCTCTCAGTGCCCCCCTAAGGCATCCCACCCCCCCAGGGGGTGGTACCACCCACTTTAGGAACCACTGCTATAGACCAATCAACTTAACATAAATACCCGGGAAGATACTGGAAAATATAATAAAAAAAACAGATCTGCCAACATCTAGAAATAAGTAAAGTAATAACTAGCAGTCAGCATGAGTTTGTTAAAATCAGATCACACCAAACCAATCTTATTTCATTATTCTACATAGTGACTAAATTAGTAGACAAGTGAAATACTGTGGACATAATATATTTAGATTTTAGCAAGGCATTCGACAAAGTAGACCACAACCTACTTTTTGGTAAGCTAGAAAAAAAATGGAATAGATAACACCACCACTAGATGGACTCGCAACTGGCTAACAAACCATACTCAATGAGTAGTCCTTAATGGGTCTATGTCTACATGGAGGGAAATAGGCCAGAATTTTTCAATATCTTCATTAACAACTTAGATGAGGGAATAGATGGGGAACTTACCAAATTTGCAGATGATACTAAGCTGGCAGGAATAGCTAACACCCAAGAAGATAGGCTCAAGATCCAGATGGATCTTGACAGAATAGAACACTGAGCCATATCTAACACAATGAAATTCAATGTAGAGGAAAGAAAAGTCCTACACATAGGCAAAAAGAACCAACAGTACACATATAGACTGGGTGAAACCAGTCTCAATAGCAGTAACTGTGAGAGAGGTCTTGGAGTCTTAGTGGACAACCAGCTAAATATGCACCAGCAGTGTGCAACAGCAACCCCAAAAGCTAATGTAATCCTAATTTGCATTAACAGAGGGATACAATCAAGATCAAGTGAGGTACTAATACCGCTCTATAAAAACCTTAGTAAGACCACAGCTAGAGTACTGCATCCAGTTTTGGTCACCACCTTATAAAAAAGATGTTGAGATTCTAGAAAAAGTACAGAGAAGAGCAACCAGGATGATTAGGGGACTGGAGACTAAGGCATATGAAGAACGGTTGCAGGAACTGGGCTTGGCAAGTCTAGTGAAGAGAAGGACCAGGCGAGACATGATAGCAGTGTTCCAATATTTGAGGGGCTGCCACAGAGAGGAGGGGGTCAAGCTATTTTTTAAAGTTTCTATAGGACAGACAAGGAATAATGGATGGAAACTGAATAAGGAGATGTTCAACTTGGAAACAAGGAGAAACTTTCTGACAGTGAGAACAAACAACCAATGGAACAGCTTGCCATCGGAAGTTGTGGGAGCTCCATCACTTGAGACCTTCAAGAAGAGATTGGACTGCCATTTGTCAGAAATGTTGTAGGGTCTACCACTTGGGCAGGGGGTTCGACTAGAAGTCCTACAAGGTCTCTTCCAACTCTTCTTATCTGTTATCTGTCCTTTTCTCCTTTTGCCTTCAATCTTTCCCAACATCAGGGTCTTTTCCAAAGAGTCTTCTCTCTCATTAGGTGTCCAAAATATTTGAGCTTTAGTTCAGTATCCAAAGGACAGTCAGGGTTGATTTCCCTTATGATTGACTGATTTGCTCTCCTTGCAGTCCAAGGGACTCTCAGGAGTCTTTTTCAGCATCACAATTCAAAAGCATTAATTTTTCAGATTTATGGTCAAACTCTAACAGTCATACATTACTACTGCAAAAAAAAATTGCTTTCACCATATGGACATTTGTTAGCAAGGTGATGTCTCGGCTATTTAATATGCTGTGTAGGTTTGCTATAGCTTTCCTCCCAAGGAGCAAGTGTCTCTTAATTTCAGGGCTGCAGCCACTATTTATTTATTTTATTTTATTTGGTTTGTAAATTGCTTACAAGATAATAGGTATAAGTAAAAACATTGTTTTGAATACATGGATACATATAAGAAAAATGTTTTGTATGCTCTAGTTAGTAGTGTAATATTACCAGAGAAAAAGCTACGTAAGATTAGGTTAACAACTCTTAATGCATTTTTGGCTATGTAGTTACAGTGGGCTCTAGCATTTAGATCATTAGAGATGAGTACTCCAAAATCCTTGACAGAGTTTGGGTCATCAATAAGGTCTTGTCTATTTTGTCTGTATTTTATTTTCTGATATTTTTTTGCCAATATGTAAGACAAAGCATTTATTTGTTGAGATTTGAAGTTGCCATTTGTTTGACCATTTTGATACATAGTCGAGGTCTTTTTGAAAGGAAGCAGTATTGTCTGTGGTGTTGAATAGCTTGACATCATCAGCGAAGAGAAAGCAGTTGCTCTTAATATGATCACAGAGTTCATTTATGTAGAGTATGAAGAGAGTTGATCCTAGAACACTACCTTGGGGGACACCACTGTTGACAGGTACAGAATTTGATAGGACACTCCCATTTTTGAGAGGAATGCTTCTATCCAGTTATGCAGGTGTCCAGAGATACCATAAGATTTTAGTTTTAGGAGTAGTTTGTCATGTACCACTGAATCAAAGGCTTTACAGAAGTCTATGTAGATTGCGACTATTGCTTTGCTTTGATTGAGTTGTGTAGTCCATATGTTTTTGCAGTGTAAGAGTTGCAGATTGCAAGATAGTTTTTTTCTGAAACCAAGTTGTTTATTAGAGAGTAGGTTGTTTGTCTCTAAGTGGAGGATAAAGTATTGGTTAAAAATTGATTCCATGACTTTACAGGTGACTCAGCATAGAGAGATTAGTCTGTAATTTTCAACTAGGCTGGGGTTTCCCTTTTTGAAGATGGGAATCGTTAGGAATATAAGTCACCTAACAGTAAGTTAGGTTGCAAAAATATATAAACCAGGATAGACATTTCAATACTGTTTCTTTAAGGGAATGCTAAAATTGTAATTGGGTGTGGTTCCTCAAACATCCATAAGATGGAGCCAGAAACTGGGTTTTTTAGTCTGTTCCTGTCCTTGTTCTGGAGCGTGTTGCCGTTCCTATTGAATGTTACTGATCATAGTTCGTCTTGGATTTGATGTAAGTATGTTGCTGTACTGTTTCTGATACTGGACTTTGTTATTTGGCTTATCCCTGGACTGAAAACTGACTGCTTTAATTGTGAATGACTTGGACTGCTTGTTTGGACTTTGTTTAAACTTTTATTGGAAGTAAAAATCTACATTTTTACTATACAGTGTATCTGTGTGCTGGTTGTGTGTTATTCTTCACCACTCTCACTACGTCTTTCTTTGTGCACTCATTCTCCTAATGGGGAATTACCTCAACAGGAATGATTGTGGCTTGAGACCATAGTTTTGGCAAGGAGCTGGTCCTGAAAGCTTTTTCAAAGATTATGCTTAGAGGATGGGCTATGACAGTGGATAACTTTTATAAGAAGTAGGTAACCCAGTCCAATAGATAGAGATGGTTTTAGATTGCATAGTGCTTTTTCAACATTGTCTACTGTAAAATAGATATGTATTAGATCACTGTAGTTGTCTGTGGTTCGACTAGGAAATACTGGGCATGATCCATTGCTGTTTACAAATACTGAGCCAAAGGATGTGTTAAAGAGGTTGGCTTTAATGGTGTCATCATTGCAGTCTTTACCATTTGGTTCTTTTAGGGATGGGATGGACGTTGAGTCTTTTAGTTTGTTGTTTACAAAATTGTAGAAAGCGCAGGTGGAATTGGTGCGTAGAAGGTTTTCCTCTTTTTTAGTGTGATATTTGTTACGTTCAGTCTTTATCTGGTGGCATAAATTTTTATATTGGCTTTTAAAGTTGGCAACGTGACCAGATTTGTTTTTCCACCAAAGGGATTACTTTTTGGATTGAAGCTTCCTTATTGTTATGGGTAATTTGTTTTTTCTGGTTTGGGGAGTTGTTATTTGTACATATAGTTTGATGACTCTTTTGACTTCAAGTAAAAATATGTTGTAGTGGTCTTCAACAGTATTGCATCCAGTGAATAGAAATTGCCAATCAAGGGATGAGAGATCATTGTCTCTAAGATCACAGTTGCCTTTTTTGAAGTTATAATTGGGGATCACATCATTGTGATGATTTTTGTGTGGTTGTATGTTGAGACAAAAGTCAATCATGCTGTGGTCACTGTTGGAAGCCAATGAAATAAATAATAAAATAATTCTGTCATTGCTTCCATTACTTTTCCTTCTATTTGCCAGAAAGTGATGGGATTAGATGCCATGAACTTAGTTTTTTTAATGTTGAGTTTCAAGCCAACATTTCACTCTCCCATTTTAGGAGTTCTTGATGAAGGTAAAAGTGCAAAGTAGAGCAAAAAAGATGATTAAAGACTTTGAGACAAAAACATAAGAATAATGGTTGCAGTGTTTGGCTAGTCTAGACAAAAGAAGGATTGGGAGGGGGCATGATAGCAACATTCCAGTATTTGAGAGGCTGCCACAAAGAGGAGGGAGGTCAATTTACTCTCCAAAGCATCGGAAGGCAAGACAAGAACCAATGGATGGAAACTAATCAAGGAGAGAAGCAACCTGGAATTAAGGAGAAACTTACTAGCAGCGAGATCAATTAACCAATGGAACAGCTTGCCGACAGAAGTTGTGGCTTCTCATCACTGGAAATTTTGAAGAAGAGACTGGGAAGTCACTTGTCTGAAATGATATATGGTCTTTTGTTTGAGCGGGGGGTTGAGCTAGCAGACCTTGAAGGTCCCTTCCAACTCTATTCTGTTTGATTGATGGTTTTCCTCTTCAATTTTTGCCATTAAAGTAGTATCATCTGCTTATTGGAGGTTGTTGATATTTCTCCTGGCTATCTTAATTCTGGCTTGTAATTTATCCAGCCTGGAATTTCATATAATTAACTCTGCATATAACTTAAATGAGCAGGGTGACAATATACAGCTTTGTAGTACTTTTCCCCCTATTTTGAACCAATCAGTTATTCTATGTCTGGTTCTAAGTGTTGCTTCTTGAACCTGCATTGCAGGTGGTCTGGTAATCCCAACTCTTTAAGAACTTGCCACAGATTGTTGTGATCCACATAATCAAGTCACTGAAGCAGAAGTAGATGGTTTTCTGGAGCTACTTTGCTTTCTCACAATCCAGCAAATCTTGGCAATTTGATCGCTACATCCTCTCCTTTTCCAAAAAATCTTTTGTATTCTTAATTCCTGGTTCACGTACTCCAGAAGCCTAGCTTTTAGGATTTGAGTACAACCTTGCTAGTGTGTGAAATGAGCACAATTATATCACAGATGTATACATCCTATTATTTATTATATATTTATTATAAGTCATCTGGCTTAAGTAGCTTTCACAATTAAACTACAGAGCTTCATTTTAATTTTTTTTGCTGTATTTTACTTTGCAATTATAAGTTTATTTTATTTCAGTAACCTGATATGTGATCTTTACCTCTTTGTTAGAATTATTATTATTTGTTTCATACTGGCCTACAACCTAAATAAAAAAGTGTTTATATTTTCTATGTTTAAAGAAATATTTCTCTCTCTCTCCCCCTGTCCTTTTCATATCAATGTATTTCAGGTCCATTCTTTTCTGAGAAATGTCAGATTCAACAACAGTGTTGGTGAAAAGATCTCCTCTGATAAAAATGGAGAATTCGTTGGTGGATTTGATATTATCAACCGGATCACATTCCCAAACCAGTCCTTTGCGAGGATCAAAGTTGGAGTGATAGATCCCACAGTTCCAGGAAAGAAGTTCTTCAATATTTCTGTAGATTCCATCACATGGCCAGTAGGTTTTAATCAGGTTAGCTTTTTGAATCTAGATTTGTCTGCCTTTATTTAAATATTTTTATTGATGAAAGTCTCAGAGCAGCATCTCTGAGTAACCCAGGTATAAATGTCCTGGTGAAGGAAAAAATATCAGTACAATTTTTATTTTTTTTCTAGCAATTGCTATTGAATATTGTATCCTTTATGGGCTCTCTCATAATTATGGACAATGGTTTTCATGGTTTTGAAGTACAAGCTGCGAGCCAGCATGCCAACTCTTATTAGTTTGCTGACTTCAAAATTCAAAGTTGAGAAAACCAAATTTAATTAACCAGCAAAGAAATTGTCTTTGGACAGTGGTGATGATGTTATGGAAGGCCATACATACCAATAATTCTAGATATTTAATTAATTATTATTTCAGAGGAATTATATCTAAACTTATGTCATCACACTACTTTATTTTTCATCTATTAATTCCACAGTAACAGTATCTCTCTAAGCACTTCCTGTCTTCATTGTATTTAAAATATTGTTTTTCATTTAATGATAGGCATTTCCTTTATCTTTGTGTAATGATCCTTGTGAGGCAGGACACAGCAAGGCCAAGAAAGAAGGGCAGTTGTTTTGTTGCTATGATTGCCATGTATGTCCAGAGGGAAAAATTTCAAAGGAGAAAGGTAGGAAATTTTAAATATATAATGGGACTAAACCATGATGACACAACAGGATAATTCCGATTAAGCAATTCACCTGCATTCTTTTTCAGACAAGGATGACTGCTCTCCATGTCCTGAAGATCAATATCCAAATCCTGGCAAAAATATGTGCATTCCAAAGTGGATCACATTTTTGTCCCATGAAGAACCCTTGGGGATTAGTCTGACTGTTCTTTCTCTTTGCTTTCCTTTAACTTTAGTAATCACAATCTTCATGAATCACAAAGACACTCCCATTGTCAAAGCCAACAACCGGAAACTCATTTATACACTCCTAGTTTCTCTTCTCCTCTCTTTGTGTCTTTCTATTTGTTGGGAGACCCAATACGATTGTGTGTCTCCTTTGACAACCAGCTTTTGGTCTCATCTTTTCTGTGTCAGTTTCTTGGGTATTAGCTAAAACATTTGTTATGGTTCTAGCATTCATGGCCACCAAACCAGGTTCCAAATTGAGGAAATGGGTTGGGGGAAGAATGATCAGTTTTATTCTTCTATCTTGCTCCCTTGTTCAAATGTGCGTTTGTGCTGTGTGGCTGATAACATCCCCACCATATCCAGATTTTGATACACAGTCAATGTCTGAAAGAAGTAATCATAGAGTGAAATGAAGACTAAGTCATGTTCTACTGGATTTTGGGCTTTATGGGTTTTCTTGTTCTGGTTAGTTTCTCTGCTGCTTTTCTAGCTAGGAAGTTACCTGACAGTTTCAGTAAGCCAAATTCATCACCTTCAGCATGTTGGTCTTCTGCAGTGTTTGGCTTTGCCGTATCCCAACCTATCTAAGCACAAGTGGAAAATATACATTGGCAGTGGAGATCTTCTCCATGATCTCCTCCAGTGCTTTTTAAAGTGTATCTTTCTTCCCAAGTGTTTTATCGTTGTGATGAGACCTGAACTGAACAATAAACATCAGCTCATGAAGAAAAATATATAACAAATCTCTTTGTTTGCCTGAGATCATTTATATATACACGTAAGGGAACTTATTCACTTATAAATTGAAGCCAGAAAGCAATGTGGAGTTAGATTGGCCTTCTATGATGCACTGTCTCCTAGGATTTGGATAGTTTGAAACTTTTTCCTTCTGGAAGTCAGTCATAAGTGGGGACCATAAAAATGCAAAAATAAATTAACAGGAAAAATTGATGTATGATAGAGTAGACAATACTGACTAAATATATAGATTAAATGTGAATTATGAATTTATCTTTTTTTTAAACAAATTTTATTGATTTTACGATTAAAACAGACCAACAACACATACAAAAATGTAAGAGAGAAAAAGAACAGAAGAAAGGAAGAAGAAAATAGAAAGAAAAAGATAGAAAACAATTAAAAACATTTTCACCTTCAACAGTTTTTGCGACCCCATTTTTATCCTTATTTTATGCCATATACAAACTTAATCCTTACATATATCTGTATATCACTACAACGGTTCTATCTTATCCTCTTTTGCCTTTTAGTGTGAAATCTATCTTTGGTTTATCCATTTGTACCAGCAGTTCCAGCTGTTGTAGTATATTAAAGTGTCTTTATTTTTTAATGCCAAGGTTAATTTGTCCATTTCTGCACAACTTGAAATTTTTTGAATTATCATCTCCTCTGATGGAACATGAGGCTGTTTCCAACATTGTGCAAAAGCCAATCTGGCCGCTTTAAAAATATGTATTATTATATATTTCACTTTTTTTGGTAGTTATTTATCAAAGATCCCTAATAGACAGGACTCTGGTTTAAATTCGATCTGTTCGTTTGTCATTTCCTCCACCAATTTCTAATTTTCTGCCAATATTTTTGAGCTTCTGTACAGGACCACCACTTAATGAAGAAAGTTCCCTCTTTTTTTTCTTTTGCATTTCCAGCAATTCGGACTCATATTGGGGTGCATCTTCGCTAATCTACAAAAAAACAGATGGCACACTAGGACACACTGTATACCAGAAGAAAACACACACCAACTGCTACCTCAACACCCAATCCCACCACCACCCAGCACAGATGAACTCCGTGGCCAAAACACTAATTGCTAGAACCAAACGCCTGGCAGACAAGACACACATTAAGACTGAACTATGCACCTTGACTAAAGTACTGACAGCCAATGGCTTCCACAAAAGCAAAATCACTGGCTTGATCCATCAAAACATACTGAGACATAATGGAGACCTAGAAGAGGAACAGACCTATGGAACAGCTGTCCTGCCCTGCATAAGAGGTACTACAGACAAAATCAGTAAGATACTACACAGGCATCACATCAAGACTGCCTTCAAAACAGACAGAAAAATAGCAGCCATCCTTAGAAACCCCAAAGATAAAATTGACCTGGAAAACCAAGGTATATACAAAGTCCCCTCTGCATCATGCCTGGCCACATACATTGGACAGACCACTAGAAGAATAAGTACCTCCCTGGATGAACACAAAAATGCAGTAAAAAAGCTTGAACACACTTCATCACTATTCCAACACATGAAAGCCACAGGTCATAGCATCAACTTCAATGGCACCAAAACCCTAGCCACTGTAGAAAACCCCAGCCACAGAATTATCAGAGAAGCCATAGAGATTGAAAAAAGACCTGAAAGCATGAATAGAAAAGAGGATTCCACCAGACTGTCAATTTTTTGGAAGCCTGCACTCACAAACAAAAAAATCTCCACACCACTAGGCAGGCAAACACCTGGGCACAAACAGATCCCTCCTGATACCCTCAGCTTAAACACACCCCAACCAGGCACCCATGTGAAACCTAGCTTCCTAACAAATGATAGCCATCCATTGACTCGGAGCCAAGCTGCACTAAACGCCTCCAATAAAGGAACGCAATGTTGCCAGCCAATCAAGACACAAAAATAAGCCACAAAACAGACAGAAAATATTAGAAACACCAATCAAGCAGAACACAGCAAACTCCAAGACCAATAAACACAGACCTAGACTCCCAACCAATCAGGATGAAGAAAAAACCATTCTGGCACAGCAGTAGGCTAGCTCCAAGTTTAAAACTGAAACAACTGTAAAAATCTGACTCACAGACGAACACAATACAGAAGCCTGATGATGACAGATGAGATTCTGCCAAAACGTTGCTACAACTTTAAAAGCACAACTATAATGATGTGGGAAAATACCCGAACAACGCTGAATACCATACATGTAAGTACCCATGAAAACTTAAGAAAACAAATATCAGACCTCTGTGGGGAGGAAATAAACAGCCAGACCAAAACCTATGAGGGTGAGCTGGACCTATAGCTGTGACTCCCACCTGGTGTATCCGGGTTGGTCGAGTCATTCGCTCTGTCGCTGCCACCTGGATTCTCTGGGTTGGTTGAGCTTGTCCAGCTGCTACTTCCAGGTGAAGCACCCGTCTGCCTCAGTTCCCTGTTTGCAGGTAAGTATTGCTGGTTAAATGTTTGATTTTTATTTAATGTGTGTGGGGGGTGTTCTGATTGTGCAGATACTGGTTCTCTTTCTAAGTTTGAGGTTCCCCCCCCCTCTGGTTTCTTGGTTAGAGTCTGTGAGGGGAAAAGTGGCCAGCCTAGACCGTAGCTGGTCAATGTGCCATTTCCAGCTCCTCC
The DNA here is from genome assembly GCF_049901715.1 of Pseudonaja textilis. Classification (NCBI taxonomy): domain Eukaryota; kingdom Metazoa; phylum Chordata; class Lepidosauria; order Squamata; family Elapidae; genus Pseudonaja; species Pseudonaja textilis. Next base: position 112,603,076 of record NC_142008.1, read on the forward strand.
TGTCGGTGGTCTCGAGCCGGTAGGACCAGAGGCCAGTGACTTGGGTGATCTTTGCAGGTAGCCATAGTGGGTCCCCAGTAAAGTTTTTAGCGAAAACAGTATCTCCCACGTTGAAGGCTCAGTGTCTGCTAGTAGATCCAGGGGGTTTCTATGGAGTGTAAGAAGGGTGCAAATGGTCTAGAGGTGACCGGAGCCTTCTGCCCATGAGTAATTCCACTGGGCATTTGTTCGTGGTGGTGTTGGGTGTGATATATTGTATTAGGAGCATTTTGTTGATTTTTTCATGGATGTTGCCGTGTTCAATCTTTTGGATGGTCTTTTTTGTGAACTGAACCATGCGTTCAGCTCGCCCGTTCGCCGCCGGGTGGGTGGGCGATGTCAATGGGCGTCAGATGCCACGGTCTGCCAAGTATTGCTCAAATGCTAATGCGGTCAATTGAGGTCCATTGTCAGATACTATCACATCTGGAAGACCATGCGTGGTGAAAAGTTTGTTTAATTTTTTGTTGACGGCTTCTGTGGTGGTTTTCATTTTGCTCACTTCGAGCCAATTTGAGTAAGCATCAACAGAGATTAAAAAGGTATGTCCTTTAGTTGGCCCCGCGAAGTCAATATGGATTCGCGGCCAGGGGTCTCTGGGGGTTTCCCATTCTAGTGGTGGAACTGCAGGGGGAATCGAGCGAGTCTCTTGACATCTGCTGCAAGCGGCGACCCAAGTTTCTATTTGTTTGTCCATGCCCAGCCACCAAGTGTAGCTTTTGGCCAGGGCTTTCATTTGCACGACGGGTGCCCGTCGTGCAGCATGTCTAGAACTTTTTTCTGTAATGTTTCTGGTATAACCACCCGGTCTCCCCAAAGAATGCACCCCCATTGTGAAAAAAGTTCAGTTTGGTTTTTAAATGGTTTAAAGAGTTCATTTTTTTCGCTTTCACCCTCTCCACCCAGCTGAGGACTCGCACCAAGCGTTTGTCCCTTCTTGTTTTGTGGGCAATGTCTTGCGCGATCAATGGCGGTGTGGGTACTGTTTCTATTTGTAAAATTGCTAATATGGGAGATGGGTCGTCTTGCACGTCTGGTAGGGGGGGATCAACTTAAAGTGTCAGCATGCAAGATTGTCTTGCCGGGTCGGTGTGCTAAATGGTAATTATAAGCAGCAAGAAATTCAGACCATCTCGTCATCCTAGGTGACAGGATGGTTGGAGTGGGTTTGTTCCCAGCCAAAATGCCTAGTAGAGGTTTGTGGTCTGTAATAATTGAAAAAGTCCTACCATAAATGTATTCGTGGAATCTTTTCACTGCCGAGACAATGGCTAGGGCTTCTTTGTCCAGCTGGCTGTAGTTTCTCTCCATCTTGGACAGGGTTCTTGAGAAGAATGTGATGGGAGCCTCTTTCTCATTCGGCAAGGTGTGGCTTAGGATTGCCCCAACACCAAAGGGTGATGCGTCGCATGTGACAGTAAGCGGTAGGGTTTCATTATATTGAATAAGGACTGCGTCGGAAGTTAAAAGATTTTTTATTTGTTGGAAGGCATGTTCCTCTCGCCTTCCCCGGGTCCAGGATGCCGCTTTATCCAGGACCCTATGCAAAGGTTCCGCAACAGTCGCCTTCTGGGATAGGAAAACATTATAGAAATTAATGAGTCCAAGGAATGCTTGGAGTTCCATTTTATTTTTTGGTCTGGGGGCTTCCTTGATGGCTTTTAGTTTTTTGTCAGTAGGGTGAATTCCCTGTCTGTCTAGGAGGTACCCCAGGAATTCAACCCTTTCAGTACATAGTTGGCACTTCTCTTTTTTTACTTTGAGGCCAGAGCCTTTAAATTTTTGTAAGACTGCTCTTAGCCATTTCTCCAATTGTTTCTTATTGGGGGCGGCTACTAGCACATCGTTGAAATAGGGTACGACTCCTTTAATTCCCTGAAGCAGTCTTTCCATTAGGCTTTGGAAAATGCCAGGTGCGACGCTGACTCCAAATTGGAGTTGGTTGCATTTAAATGCCCCTCGATGTATCACGATCATTTGTGCCTCGGCGGTTTCAGCATCAACCGGCAGTTGTTGATAGGCTTGTGCCAGGTCGAGCTTTGCAAAGATTCTGCCACCCCCAGTGGGTGTAGGAGATGCTGGACTACTGGCACAGGGTAGGCACTCTGCTGCAGGGCATGGTTCAGGGTGGCCTTGTAGTCTCCAAAGATTCTCAGGGAGCCATCTGGTTTGATGGGGGTAACAATGGGTGTTTCCCAATGGGCATGGTCGATAGGTTCTAAAACCCCTTGTGCGATGAGCTTATTTAATTGCTCATCTATCTTAGGCTTGAGTGCAAATGGCACTTGGTGCAGCTTGAGGCAGATGGGAGCGATGTCTGGGCTAAGACTGAAGGAGATTGGGGAACCCTTGTACTTGCCTAAAGTGTCATCGAAGACCTCTTGGAAGTCTCGTACGAGCATCGCCTCCCAATCTTCTTCATCTGTGTGATTGATGCCTGCCATCTCGATCCCTAGCGGTGTGAACCATTGTAATCCGAGTAGGCTGGGGTGGTCTTTATCTACAATTGTAAGTGGTAAAATATTGGTGCAGTTTTTGTAGGTGAAATGCCCGATGCCAGCCACTGGGATGCGGTTCCCTTGGTAGTCCCTCAGGATCAATTTCTGGTCACTTAGTTCTTGGCGGCATATGCTGGATATTAGATGCTTAATGTTGCTCCAGGAGACCATGGAGAGGTAGGAGCCAGAATCTATCTCCATGGTGCATGGTTGGTTTTCGATACCGACCTCGATGCATATCTTCCGTGCATCTATTGGTGAAGAATGGGCAATGATGACTGTTTGGTGTGTTTCTTCTCTTTGCGGTGCCTCGTTGAATCTTCCATTTCAGCCATCCCTGCTCCACCGGCTGTCAGTCTGGTGGTCCCAGTTTTTGGTGGGGTTGCCATCTTGTCTTCTTGGGCTGTTGCCTCGATGCTGGCGGCTGAAGTTTCTTTTATTACAGCATACTTTAACAATATACCCCTGCTTCTCGCAATGTCAGCAAACAGCGTCCAGGAACTTGCATTCGGAACGTGGGTGATTTCCTCCACAGCCGGCACACTGGTACCCTGACTTATGACCTTGCTGGTCTCGCCGATCACATTCCAACTGAAGTTGGTGAATCTCTTCTTCTTCACTGTCAGAAGGGGATTCGGCGTCGCCATGATGGGTGGTGGCTGTGAGTTTTTCTGGTATGGTAGTTGCCTCTCTGGTTGATTGACGATTGGTTCCATTTGAACACCGCATTCGGGCCGCTGATTTGCGGGTAACTTTGGTTGTGGTTGCTTCAGCTATGGCGTCAGTGAGGGAGATGTCACCCTTGGCCATTAGTCTGCTTTGGAGCACTGGGTCTTTCAGGCAGAGAACGACCCGGTCTCGCATGGCCTCATCCAGTTTAGCAAATCCGCACAAACCTCCAAGGTCCCTCAGGTCAGCCACGAATTCACCGATGCTCTCGCCCTCGCGCTGGTCTCGTTGATAAAAATCATGCCTTCGGATAAGAGTTGGTACGACTGGAGCATAGTGGTTTCAGAGGATGGGAGCTAGGTTGTCCCAATCCATCGTTTTGACATCTGCAGGCTTTGCTAGCACCTTGGCCATTTTGAAAATGGCAGATCCTCAGTGCGTTAAAAATACTGCCCATTTCTTGCTGCTAGTGGCGTCTTTCGAGTTGTTGGATTCCAAAAACATTTGGAAACGATCAATGTAGGACTACCAGTCCTCTCTGGCTGGGTTAAATGGTGCGGGCGGTGTGGCACTGCTGGCCATTTTGCTGGTTGTCTCTGCGCTGTTTGCCACGTGCTGGTTAGCCTTGTTATCTCAGCATCCCATCCTCATCGCCAGTGTTAAGTATAGTCTGTGGGTCCCATGAATAGACGAGGCTTGAGTAGTGAACAACTGCTCTTTATTTAATAGGTAGATTCTGAGACTGGGAAACCCTAGCACGCTGCAGATCTTCTTATAGAGCTGGCCACGGCTAGGCAGCCAATGACAACTCTTTGAGTTTGCCATGCTTGGTTTCAGCCAATCGCGGCAAACCCTATATGAGCCAATCAGGAACATTCAAGCCATCCAATCATGATCTGGCTTTTCTAGACCAATAGGAATGCAGGGTTTCAAGCCTGCTAATATGGAACAGAGACTACTTCAGAAAAATGTATTTACAGATACCACAAGGGTGACATCTTGTTGATATTTCCTAAAAAACCCAACAGGTTGCATAATTGCAGTATATAAGGTCAAAGATACCGAAGGAATCAAATGAATGTATAAGTTTTCAGAAGGTCACATAGATGTTTGCAATTGCATATGTTTATTTATCTGTAGTTGACCTATGAATCTGCTCCCATCATGGATAAAGAGACTCAAGCAGTTTTTTTCCAACAAATGTTTCTGAATGAATCCCACCAACGTAAGGGCCTCCTGCAGTTGCTGCTGTATTTTAGATGGTCCTGGATTGGAATTCTTGTAATAAAGGATGAAAAAGGAGAAAAATTCCTCCAGGAGGTGCTCCCCACATTTTCTGAGCATGGCATCTGTATTGAATTCATAGCAGAGTTACCAAATGTGGCTTTTTACAGTGATTTTATAGATACTATAGATAAAGGAATGCATGTATATCGTGTTTCATGAATAGCACAGCCAATGTGATAATCTTATATGGTGAAATTCAGTCCTTAGCAGGTCTGAGAAGTTTCCTCCAGTTTTTAGAAGTGGAGGATATACCAAAGAAGAATAAGATCTGGCTCAGACAGATTACACTTCAGTTGCCTTTCATAAATCTTGGGATATCCATTTCCTACATGGTGCTTTATCATTTGCAGTTCACACAAAGCAGGTTGAAGATTTCCAAGAATTTATTCAAAACTTGAATCCAAACAATAACAACAACCAGAATGATCATTTTCAAAAAGATTTTTGGGAACAGGCATTCAATTGTTTCTTTCTAAACTCAAAAACTGAGACCTCCGAGAAGAAATGTACTGGACAGGAGAGGTTTCAGAATCTTCCCACATCTGTGTTTGAAACACTAATGAGTAGCCAGAATTACAATATTTACAATGCAGTCTTTGTAATCTCTCTCTCTATTCAAATCTAGAGTATCAGCAAAGATGAAAGAAAGATGGAAACATTTTCACAATCAATTGTGGTGGCAGGTAAGTCTGTTATCAGAGTAGTGCAGAAACCAATATATCTGTAGTTGTGCATCATGTGTCCATAAACTCTAGCAAACAATAGTTTCCAGGAATATTGATGCCTGAAAATCAAAAAGTGAGATGTAATAATGTATTCAGTAATAAAAATATTCATATGCTGAAATTAGAATTGTAAATGGCATTCTACAAAATTCCTTAGAATATGCTTCTCTTGATGAAATTTACTTCCTGTCAAACCCAAAACCAAAAATGACAGATGGTAATTCTAAGATGATTTCCTCTTCATGTTCTGCATTCCAACCACTGTGCCACCATGGCTGATGTTCCCTTTTTATGAGGCATATGGTTCTGGCCTCTTCATAGACCATTTCTACACCCCATTGTTCACAACAAGACATGCATAGTTTTAGAGCAAATGGATGGAGAAGAATGAGAGCGACTTAAAATGATTCCAAGAACATGGGTCTAAGAGGAAAAGGGAAGGGAGTGAAGGTCTTTTTAATATCTCAGTGCACTTAGTAAAAGAGGATAAAGGTGGGATATTATTTTGAGCCTACTTTTTGTGAGACATATGAACTCCCATGGGATGAAACAATAATAAATTTCAAATGATGGATGATTAAGCCATTAAATCATGTATCCACTTAATGCTGGATTTCAAATTCCAGCAGGCTCCTGCAGATGTTGACTCTGGCTCTACTTTAATGCATCCAATAAAAGAAATGTCAATGCCCTTCAGTCCTGAATTTCCCCCACTTATCTCTGCGGTTGGCAACCTGCAGCTCTTTCAGCCCGCTTCTGCAGCTCCTGAAACCATTGCTGTTGCCACTTCCACGGCCTGTGTGCTGCTCTCACAGCGCCTTGTGAAGCACAGGGAAATTTAGTTTGCTTCACAATGGAGGAGACGGGGTCCCCTCCTCCTCCTGAACCCCATTACAATGCAGAGCCACAATGCGATCCTGCCCCTCTTGGCCCTGGTAACAGCAGCGGCAGTGGCTCGTTCTCACATCACGGATGTCACTGACTTTTTATACCAAGCTGGCAGGCAGCTGATGTTTTGAGGCCCCACCACCCCAATAGCCAGCTGATTTTCAGCTCTCTGCCAACCAGCTGATCATCAGCAAGCTGCTCATTGACTCATTGGTCTCCGAGCATCAGATCCCAGTTCAGGGATTCCTTCATCCCTAGGTATGGCAAAGCCATGTGGGGTTTGACATTATTGCAGGTCAGATCAGTGGCTTGGGGCAGAGAATAGGTCATGTGTTTCCAGCACCAACAAAGCCTGGAAGTAGCTGCCCGCCATTTCCTGCTGCAGTCTGTCTGACAGCGAGACCCAGATAACGATGAGGTGCTGGAGAACCAAAATCGGAATAAGAGAGAGACCCTGAAAGTGACACAGATAGACCAAGAGAAAGAAAGAAAGAGAGAGACATAGAGAGAGGGATAAAGCTGAACAACACACTCAGGGTGGGATGTGGCAAGAGGTGGCGGTGAGGAGAGAGGTGTGGCAGGCCCAGATGGGGCAAATAATTTAACAACTGGTTCTCTGCCCTACTGACTGGCTGGGTAGGCGTTGCTGGGACATGTGACTGGGTGGGAGTGAGTACATTGAGTGGGTCATGCCCACCTTATCATACCAGTTGTTCAATTATTGGCTCCCAGTGTTTTCTTTACTGTGGGAAATGGGTCCAAATGGCTCTTAGAGTGTTTAAGGTAGCAGAACCCTGGCTTAACCTCTTCTAGAGACTTTATTTCTTAGGTAGAATATAGTTTCCTAAAATTATTTTCTAAATTAATTTTAGACTCTACTTTCTAAAAGTAAATCTATCTTCCATTATGTCCTAAATTTAACAGGCAGACGTTTCTTAATTATGGTCATTGGAAATTGGATTTCCATTGCTAAGTGATACAGTTATAAGTTGTGACATCCCTTGACCATGAGGTTTAGCAATAACAGTTCTGGAAGACCCCTGTAACCATTGTTAAGTGAGGATTGCATAGTTTTTAAAGCATGAACTTCATGTGATCACTACTTTCAATTTCCTTCTAGCTTTCCTATTGACTTTGCTTGTAGAAAGACAGAAAGATATATTGTAAATCACAATCAAGTAACTGTAGGTTGTCATGACAGTCAGAAATCCAGGCCAATTATTAACTTCCAGGATTGTGATCATATGAGCACAGTAAGGAAGTCATAAGTACCACTTATTCTGCACTATTACAATTTCAGATGATTGCTAAACAAGCCGTCACCAAACAATGAACACCTGTACTTAAGTGTTGCTGTACTGCCCCAATTATTGTGTTGGTATTCAGTCACTAAGACTTGTCTGAGTCTTGAAACCCCATGAACCATAGCATGCCAGCCCCACCCCCTGACATCCACTGTCTTCCTGAATTTGCCCAAATTAATGTTCATTGTGCTGATGACACTATTTAGCCATCTCATTCTTTCAGAGGTGGGATTCAGTCAGTTCTCACATGTTCAAGCAAACTGGTTGTTTTTGTGCAGTTTGGAGAACTTATAAATCGCATCACTGACTGGCCCCACCCCACCCTGCACCATCACTCCTCATCTCACCACACCCATTTTGGTCAGTGCGTAGAATCATTCCTGCAGCATAGCTACTGTTGTTCTCTGGCTCCCTTGCTTGCCTCAACCACATGGTCTCTGTGGCGCAGCCCCTTCCACATGGCCTGCCTTCGCCCTAGCCTCCCACATAGTCCAGCTCCATGCAAAACCATCCTTAACTTTTCTCCACCACCAACCATGGCTCCCAGCTATCTGCCTGCCTGGTGAGCCTTCCTTCACCTCTTTACAGTTGTGAACTGCCTGCAGCTGCTGCCTCTTTGTTCAGCTGAAACTGAGATGGCAGCCGCTGCCTCTTTGTTGGTACAAAACCATTTTGGTTCAGTCCAACAAAGGGGCAGCAGCTGCAGAATCTTTATGTCGGCAAAGAGGCAGAGACTGCAGCCAGAAAAGAGGCTATAGTGTCCAGATCATTAGCACAGATAACAGATAATCAGAGTTGGAAAGGACCTCATAGGTCATCTAGTCCAATGCTCAGGCAGTGGCTGCAGGCTATTAGAGCCAGCAAAGAGGCAGTGGCTTCAGGCTGTTTGTGCAAGGAAAGGTGCAGCAGCAGCCAAAGACAGGTGTCTCAGCTTGGAGTTGTGCCCAGCTGTACCAACAAAGGCCATAAGTAACTGCCCACCATTTCCTACTGCAAAAAACTTTTAGAAAACCCTGACTTTTCACAGCGAAACCTAGAAGGAGAAAAGGCTTTGGAGAATCACTGTTGCTATTGCTGTACAAAGGTAAGTCTAAGGTTCTGGTCATCCCCACCACTACTTCAACCTTTCACACCACTCGACCTTGCCATGAGTAACATGGAGTTGGCCATGCCCACTCAGTCACATGACCCCACCCCCAGCCATGCCCAACCAGTCATTAGAAAGAACCAGTTGTTAAATTAGTTCAATCCCACCATTACATCCTTTGCTATCCTCTTCTCCTCTTCTCCTTTTGCCTTCACTCTTTCACAACATCAGGGTGATTTCCAATGAGTCCTCTCTTCTCATTAGGTTGCCAAAGTATTTGAGCTATGTGGGTAGATGTCAGTGTCTATTTCAATTACGTTTTTTTTTTTTGTTTGCTGAAAAACTAAAAATTTAAATATTTTCCCTGTTGCTAAAAGTTTACAGGAGTTCTTTGTTCACTTAAAAATTAATCACTATCTTTCCTGTTTTAAGTATCTGCCAATTGGTCATTAGAAAAAACCAGTTGTTAAATTAGTTGAATCCCACCACAGCATTCTTTGCTATCCTCTTCTCCTTTTGCTTTCACTCTTTCACAACATCAGGGTGTTTTCCAATGAGTCCTCTCTTCTCATTAGGTTGTCAAAGTATTTGAGCTATGTGGGCATAAGCTGAAACATATTTGCAAGTCACTATATGTCAGTGTCTATTTCAGTTACTTTTCTTTGGTTTGCTAAAAAACCAAAAAATTAAATGTTTTCCCTGTTGCTAAAAGTTTACAGGAGTTCTTTGTTCTCTTGAAAATTAATCACTATCTTTCCTGTTTTAAGTATCTGCTTCTTTTTTCAGTGTTTTTTAATTTTTTTTCTTAGATCATTAAAATTTAGAAATTTCAAAAGAATTAAAGTAACTAAACTACATTTTTCAAATGTTTAGTTGAAAAAAGAAATTGAAAAAGATATAAAAATTGAAAAAAGAATTTAACATTAGACATGATATTTAAGGATTGAAAAAAGATTCAAATTTGGACAAAGAATTTAAAAATTGAAAAAAGAAATTTAAAAAATTTGAACAGGATTTTTTTTTAAAAAAAGGGACCGATTTCACTTTCTACTATTAGAGTAGTATCATCTGCATATCTGAGGTTGTTGATATTTCCACCAGGAATCCTAATTCTGTTGTGATTCATCCAGCCTGGCATTTCACAAGATGTACTTTGCACATAATTTAAACCATCAAGGTGACAATATATAGCCTTCAGAGGTTAGCATGGTGAATGAAACAGAAGTAGATGGTTTTCCGGGAACTCTCATGCTTTCTCATAATCTAGCAAATGCAGGAAATATGATCACTACTTCCTCTGCCTTTTCAAAAAAATCATTTCTACTTCTAAATTCTCAGTTCACATACTGCTGCCACCTAGCTTGTAGCATTTTCAATATAACCTTGCTAGTGTGTGAAATGAGTGCAATTATATGGTAGTTTTGTACATCCTAGTATTTATTATATATTTATTAGGAGTGACCTGGCTTAAGTAGCTTTCACAATTAAGCTATAGAACTTTTTTTCTTTTTGATGGTTCTTTATTTTGTAATTCTATGTTAATTTTATTTCAAAAATCTGATATGTAACCTCTACCTCTATTTTAGAATGATTGTTATATTAATTGTTTGGTACTGGCCTACAACTAAAATAAAAAAATGTTTATATTTTCTTTGTTTCAAAAACATTCACATGTATGTTTTTGTAAACATAGAATTATGATTTATTTCTCACCCTTCATTTGTTCATCTTTGATTGTCTCTGTTTCAGGTTCATCCTTTTTTGAGAAGAGTGAGTTTCAACAATAGTGTTGGTGAAAAGATCTCCTTTGATAAAAATGGAGAATTCGTTGGTGGTTTTGATATTATCAACTGAATCAATCTTTTGCTAGGGTCAAAGTTGCAGTGATAGATCCCACAGCTCCAGCAGAGAAGTTCTTTAATATTTCTGTAGATTCCATCACATAGCAATTAGGCTTTAATAGCATTAGTTTTTTTAATCTAGATTTGTCTGTCTTCATTTAAATATCTATATCTATCTTGATGAAAGTCTCAGAGCATCATCTCTGACTAACCTAGTTTATGAAAATGTTAAATTACCTCCAGGTGAAAAGTCCATTGGCTGTAAATGGATATTTAAATTAAAAACAGGTAAAAATGGGACTATTACCCATAAGGCTAGGTTGGTAGCTCAAGGATTTAATCAAACTGCATGTGATTATGATGAAGTATTTGCACCGAGTCTAAAAGCAACAACCTTGAGAGCAGCTTTAGTGTGAGCAGCTAAGAAGAACTATATCATAAATCACTTTGATGTAGAAACTGCTTATCTGCATGCACCATTGCAGCACACTATATACCTAAAGAAACTTGTAGGAATTAAGGATGATAAAACAAATAAGGACTGTTGGAAACTTAAAAAGAGTCTCTATGGATTAAAACAATCTGGTTACAAATGGAACCAATATATTGTCAAGGAGTTAAACAATATAGGGTTTAAAGCAGGTTTAGCTGATCCATGTGTATTTAAGAAAGAGACAAATGGAACAGTGTCATTGTTATTGTTGTTCACTGATGATATTGCCTTAATTACAAAAACTAATAATGAAGCTACTGAAATAATATCATTATTAGGTAAGAGGATAAAATTTAAGCAATTAGGAGAGATAAAACAGTATCTAGGATTAACAATAAATAAAACCAAAGGTGGCTATAAGATATCTCAAGAGGATAAGATTTATCAATTACTAAAAACATACAAGATGGAACTTGATAAACTGGCAAAAACTCCAAGGAGTCAGGAATTTGGCCACACTGATGCTCAAAGTCCAAAATTTGATAAGACTATCTATCAATTGCTAATTGGTAGTTTATCGTACATTAGTAATTGGTCAAGGCCAGATATTGCCTATAGTGTTAATCAATTGCAAGATTCAATGCTGAACCTACTGAACGACACTGGCAAGCGACAAAGCGTATCTTAAGATATCTTAAAAGGACAATGCACTGTGCATTGTATTTGGAACCAAAAGATGATTTGATTTTAAGTGCATATGCTGATGCAAGTTTTGCAACAGACATAAACACTAGGAAATCAACTTCAGATACGGCTATACTGTTAGGAAAAGCACTGATTCGTTGAAGGTCAATTAGACAGCAACACATAAGTATGTCCACAATGGAAGCAGAATTTTCCTGTCTATCTTTATTATGTACTGATTTAATTCTGTATAAACAGTTGTTATTGTTGGATATGGGAATAACTGTTAATGATTCCATTGTAGTATATGAGGACAATCAAGCAGCCATATGGATGGCTACAAATATTGCTGTGAAAACAAGATCTAAGCATACAGATCTTAGATATCTGAATGTAAGGCAATCTGTAAAAAATGGTTTAATAAGACTGGAATATTGTATGACTGAAGAAAATATTGCTGATCAATTTACGAAAGCCCAAGGTTCAGTCAAACACAAAGAAAGTTGTGATGACTATGGGTTAAGGTTTAAATAGATATATATATATATTATTATATTACCCAAAAGGGGAATATGTTAGGAATAACAAGGTTACCTAACATAGTTTGGGTAAAATAATATATATAAACTATGATAGTAAGTTTAAGTGTGTGACACTTTAAACTGCAAAGCATGTAATTTTGGGTGCGGTTGTGAAACTGCCATAAGAGGGAGCAAGAGAACCTGCTAGATTGCTGGATTGCTGCATTGATGGTTTGCTAACTGCATGTTCCCTGCTGCTGAGTTTTTTGAACGTCGAAGGAAAAAAGGTTTGACTTCTTCATATCTCTACTGCGAGGAGATATATTACTGGACTGATATTTGTAAGTTTACTGACCTCTTTTTCGACACTTTGGACTTTCCAACTGAATAATCCAAAGATGGACTGAACTAGTGAATGATATATGAACTGTTTGACTATGCTAAAACTCTTACTGGAATAAACTATTTAACTAGCACAGTGTATCTGTTTTACTGAATGTAAGCTACAAAAACGTTTATCTCACATATTTTGCCTGATTGCCTGACTGCCGTGCACATTCTGCTAGGGTACATCCCTAACAAAAGGTATCAGTAATTTTTTTTTTTAACTTTTCTAGCAATTGCTATTGAACGTTTTATCCTTTCCTGGTTCCCTGTTAATTACGGACAATGGTTTTCATGGTTTTGAAGTAAAAGCTGCTAGATGTCATCAGTTTGCTGACTTTAAAATTCAGAAGTTGTGAAAACCAACTTTAACTAACCAGCATAAAAATTGTCTTTGAAGACTGGTGATCATAATTATCAAAGGCCATAAATACAATTATTGTTGATATTTAATCAATTATAATTCCAGAGAAGTTACTTCTAAAATTACGACAAAACATTACTTTCTTTTTAATCAGTCGATTAAATGTAACTCTCCTTTCTGTATCTCAAAGACTCTTCTTCATTCATTGATAGGCATTACTTATATCTTTGTGTAATGATCCTTGTAAGACAGGACACTGCAAGGCCAAGAAAGAAGGAAAGTTGTGTTGTTGTTATGATTGTCATCTATGTCCAGAGGGGAAGATATCAAGGAGAAGGGTAGGAAATTTTCACATACAACCCTATGACTCTACACTGTCTACAATCAACTGTATCCATTGCACTGTGTTCTTTTTCAGACAAGGATGAGTGCTCTCCATGTCCTGAAGATCAATATCCAAATCCTGGCAAAAATATGTGCATTCCAAAGCGGATCACTTTTTTGTCCTATGAAGAACCCTTGGGGATCAGTCTGACTGTTCTTTCTCTTTGCTTTTCTTTGATGACAACTTTGGTAATCACAATCTTCATCAAATACAAAGACACTCCTATCGTCAAAGCCAACAGCCGGAATCTCACTTATACTCTGCTAATTTATCTTCTCCTCTCTTTCCTTTGTGTCTTTCTATTTGTCGGGAGGTCCAATATGTTTGTTTGTCTCTTTCAACAACCAACTTTTGGTCTCATCTTTTCTGTGGCAATTTCTTGTGTATTGGCCAAAACCTTTGTTGTGGTTCTAGCATTTATGGCCACCAAACCTGGTTCTAGGCTGAGGAAATGGGTAGGGGGAATGATGATCAGTTTCATTCTACTATCCTGTTCTCTTGTTCAATTAAGTTTTGTGCTGTGTGGCTGATAACATCCCCACCGTATCCAGATTTTGATGTGCTTTCAAAGTCTGAAGAAGTCATCCTGGAGTACAATGAAGACTCAATCATGTTCTACTGTGTTTTGGGCTTTATGGGTTTTCTTGCTCTGATTAGCTTTTCTGCTGCTTTTCTAGCTAGGAATTTACCTGACAGTTTCAATGAAGCCAAATTCATCACCTTCAGCATGTTGGTCTTCTGCAGTGCTTGGCTGTGCTTTATTCCAACCTATCTAAGCACAAGGGGGAAATGTACATTGGCAGTGGAAATCTTCTCCATGATCTCCTCCAGTGCTGGATTATTAATGTGTATCTTTCTTCCCAAGTGTTTTATCATTGTAATGAGACCTGAACTGAATGATAAACATCAGCTCATAAAGAGAAAGTTTTAAGAAATCTTTTCGTTTGTCTGATATTGTTTATATGTACATGTTGGAGAATTTCCCCACTTTGACATTTAAGTCGGAGAAAAATGTACAGAGGCAGTGATGTTCTGTTTTTCCTGTCCCCTGAGATTTGGATAGCTTGGAAGTGTTTTTTTCCTTCTGGAAAGCAATTATAACTGGGGTCTATAAAAATATAAATTACAGCATGAAATGGTGTATTTATTGAGGTAATTCCCCTTTTAGGAGAATGAGCGCCTACAGGGAGACATAGTGAGAGTGGTGAAGAACAACACACAAACAGCACACAGATACACCGTACAGTAAATGTAGGTTTTTACTTCCAATAAACATTTAAGCAAAGTCCAAGATAAGCAGTTCAAGTTACTCACAGTTAAATCAGTCAGTGTCCAGTCTAGGGATAATCCAGATATCAAAGTCCAGTATCAAAAAACAGTTCAGTAACAGACTTACATCAATGATCAGTAACAGTCATTAGAAGGAACAGCAATACTCTCCAACAGAAGGAAACAGAGATTCACTGAGGCACTCCAAACAACTCAGGTTTCTGGCTCCATCTTATGGCCATTTTCAGAACCACACCCAATTACAGTTTTAGCATGCTCTTAAAGATACAGTATTAAAATGACTATCCTTGTTTATATATTTCCAACCCAAATAACTGTTAGGAGACTTACATTCCTAACATTCTCCCCTTTTGGGTACGACAATATATACAACCTTACATTCTAAGTCCATAATCCTTGGAGAAAGCCTTATGCCTTATAGAGCCTTGGGCCTTTGTAAAATGATCTGCTATATTGTTTTCTGACATACAGTATTACAGCTTAATCATTTTACTTTGCACACATTGTCTCACATTTAAATATCTAAAATCTGTGTGTTTCGATCTTGTTTTAACAGCAATATTTGGAGAAATCTATATTTCTGATTGGTTATCTTCATAAACAAAAATAGAATCTGTTACATCAATTCCCATGTCAATTAATAATTGTTTATAACAAACTAAATCTGTACATAATAAAGATAAACATGAGAATTCAGCTTCCATTGTTAACAAACTTAGATGTTTCTGTCTTAGAGACCTCCATCCAATCAACACTTTCCCCAATAATACTACAGTACCCGATGTAGATTTTCATATGTTTATGTCTGTAGTGAAACTTGCATCAGCATATGCAGTTAAACTCAGTTCATCTTTTGGTTCCAAATACAATGCATAAGGCATTGTTTGCTTCAGATATATTAACACATGTTTAGCAGCTTGCCAGTGCCTTACAGTTGGCTCAGTGTTAAATGTCGCTAATTGGTTAACACGGAATGTAATATCTGGCCTTGGCCAATTACTCAGATAAGATAAACTATCAAAGAAGGACTGACAAATGTTCTTATCAAAAATAGGACTTTGAATATCACTTTGGTAAAACTCCTGGCTCATCGGTGTCTTAGCCAGCTTACAAAGTTCCATTTTAAAACTTTTTAGTAATTGGTTAATTTTATCTGCCTGTGAGATCTTGTATCCTCCCCTAGTTTTACCTATCTTTAAACCAAGATATTGTTTGATTTCTCCTAACTGTTTTATCTTAAATTTCTTCTCTAACAGTGAGATTATTTTAATAGCTTCTTGTTCAGTTTTGGGGATTAATGCTATGTCATCAGTAAACAATATTTACACCATTTTACTTTACATTTTAATTACACCATTACTTTCCTTTAAAAAAAAAACATGGATCAGCCATGCCAGCTACAAAACCTATCTTAGTTAATTCTTTAACTATACATTGGTTCCACTCATATCCTGATTGCTTCAAGCCATAAAGACTCTTTTTCAATCTCCAGCAATCAGTTGTATTATCATTTTTGAGACCTAAAGGTTTCTTTAAATAAATAGTGTGTTGCAACGGTGCATGCAGATATGCTGCCTCTACATCCAAATGATTTAAAATGTATTCCTCCTTAACTGCCCACACTAATGCTGCCCTTAATGTAGTAGCCTTCAGACTAGGTGCAAACACCTCATCATCATAGTCATTTGCTGTCTGATTGAACCCTACTAACCTGGCTTTATGGGTAACTTTCCCATCCGCACCTGTCTGAAGCTTATATATCCATTTACATCCTATGGCATGTTTACCTGGTGGTAACTTAACATTTTCATATACCTCCAACTTTTTTAATGATTCCAGTTCCTCATCCATTGCTTTCGGCCAGCAGTCTGATCCTTAGCAGAAACAGGTTTATTTCACTATAGTTACTCGGAACTGTATTCACTTGGCATACAACACTAGCCTGATATCTATCAGGTGGTCATGTTACTTGGGTTGAACGTCTTGGTAATACAGGGCTTACTCGTGGACTTTCCTGTTCCACCTGCTCCTGTTCTTCTCTCTCCTCCTGTGCCTGTTCTCCTACTTCCTCCTGTGCTTCATCTTTAATGGCTATTCATGGTTTACTTATTTTAACTTTAGGGACTATTTGGATGTCAATAATAATATCATTGCTGGAGTTCCAGTTTGCAAGGCTTCGGCGGCAGGCAGGAATCCGCGATCATGTGCAGTTTCTGCCTGGGCTCACTGCTGGAGTGCCCCAAGCCTGCTGGCTACAGGGCTAAGCCACCCCGTAGAGGTGGTGAAGATGGTGGAGTGCCAGCAGGGTCAAGGGGAGCCGCATCTCTCCTCCTTGGCTGGTCAAATTCCCTTTCCCGAAGGTGGTAGAGCGGCGGTCAGAGATGGCCGCCTCAAAGAAGGACTGAACCGTAAAAGAAAGTGCAGGAGGAAGTTAAGAAATGAAAGTTTTGGCTGACTGGGATAAAAAGCAACAACTAAGGTACCCTGGAATTTAAATTTTATAAAAGATAACATTGCTCCCAAAGAAGAGTCGGAAGCAGCGAATGAAAGTGAAAAGGGAAAGTTTTTTTTTTCCTTCTCTCTCCTTCCTTACATTGACAACAAAGAGAGTTGAACAAGAATTTGGAAAAATCCACTTTGGCACTAATAGGCATTAAGCTGAAAATATAATTAATTGCCAAAGGGACAACAAAGATTTCTTGACACTAACAAATCCTTTTTTTATAAGCAGGAAGGGGGAGGAAAAGAATAAGGGCAAGATCTGGAAGGAGGTGATTGCCTGTACTTAAAAAGAATCTAAAATTAAATCTTAATATGACTTCTAAAAGATATATTTTAACTGGAACTTTGTAACTAAATAGTAACCCCAGGAATAGAAAGTGAGAAAAGAAGAAAGTGTAAAAAGAAACAATTTGTTTGTATTTGGATTGCTTGGTGACTTTTGGATTTTTGGATATTATATTTGAATGACTAAAAACAATTGGGTTGTTGTTTAAAAAATTCTACAATGGCATTAACCTTGGATAAACTGAAAATGGAATTTAAAAAATATAAAGAAGAGGTACAAGAAGGAAAGGGCTCCTTTGGCTCTGTTTTTCAATTCTTAGAAATGGTGATCTGTAACTACAAGAAATTACAAGAAAAGACTGTGCAACAAGAAGATTGGGACAAAGAAGAAGCCATGAACAAGTAACTTTATCTAGGGAAGAAAGGGGAAAGGGGGGGAAAAAGAATGGAGAATTTAAGACTTAAAAAAACAGCCAAAAAAGGGAAAAATAATTTGAAAAGTGGATATAATGTTGGAAAGCAACAGAAAAGGGCAATACAGAAGAGGGAAATGGAGGTGGAGAGACAGGGGGCTACAAAGGAGAGAGAAAAGAAGGGGAACAAGGAAAGGAAGAGAAGTTACAAAGGTTTGGAGCAAGATGTAAAGAAACAGGACCTATTCAGGGATAATGAGTGAAAATTAACTGAAAAAGGGATTCTGTGAAGGTATATAAGATTGTATTGTTATATTTGTAATAGAAATAATCTTAGAAAATTGGGAAACAACATATGATTAAAAAGAGGGATAAAATAGTCAATGTAAATTAGTGAAACTTTTGTGAACAAAATAAATGAAATAAAATAAATGAGAGAATTGAACTAAGAAGGAACGGGAACATTTTAATTACTCAGTGTTTTATAAAATATAAGTGAAGTGGGGGGAACTAACTATGGAATGTTTATAAGTGTCCCTGTAGGAACATGATATCTATCTGAAAAGTAATGTGTAAAATGTTAAGATTTAAATGAATATTAATATTAATGATAGAATTGAAATGGAATGGGTTGTTGTTTTAATCATATTATACATTTATAATTTTTTCTTTTTTTAAAATACAATGTGTAGCTTTAGAGTGTACCAAGCAGAATCCGAATGGAAGTTATGTATTATATTAAGTGTTATAATTTTAGGGGAAAGATATAAAGGCATCATACTCCAATCAGTGATTACAGGAGAAATTTCGTTTAATGAGAAAAGATAGTAGATAGTTGAAACAGAGAATATAAATATAACAATTTGAATAAATAAATAAATAAATAAAATAAAATAAAATTAGGGAAGTTAAAAGAGGGGAGAAGCTATATAGAAAATGTAGAATAGTAATAAGATATGAAATGGAATATAAAAATGAGCATGAACTTGAATTTGAGTCTGTACGAACGGATGTAACCCGGGATCATGCCGCTTTCAAAAAAGATGTTTTATGTTTTCATTTTTTATGTTTTGCTTGTTTATGTTTGTTCTTAAAAATCAATAAAAATTTTCAAAATAATAAAAATAATAATATCATTGCTGGATTCCTGTTCCAGTTTATCCCACCCAACTTGCTCAAGAAATTTTGCACTAGCACTACAGTGAACATGAGCTGTGCCTGGATCCCAACATCTAAGCAATCTATGGTTGGCCTCATAACCTACAAAAAATAACTTCTTAGCTCTATGTTGCCCTTTCAGTCTTACTTTTAAGGGAATATGCACCCATGCTGGAGCTCCAAATGTGTGTAGATAACTTAAATTTGGTTTTCTGCCATGCCAACGAGTGAATGGCAATTCACCAGTTTGTTAACTACATTGTTTAAAACATGATTACTATGTATTATGGCTTCACCCCACAGTGTTTCAGGCAAACCTGAATCAGATAACATAGTGCGAGCCATGGCTTGTAATGTTTGCCGTCTTCGTTCTACAAACGAGTTATGTTGTGGTCTGTAAGGTGCAGAACGTTTATGCTCAACACCAGCCAGTTTCAACATAGTTTGGAACCTTTTGTTAACAAACTTAGTCCCATTATCAGTAACTAAAGTAATTACTTTACTCCTCATTTTTCTCTCTGCAAACCTTAGCCAGTTAAAGAAATGTTGGGATGTTTCTGTTTTGTTTTTCATGAGATAGCAGAAACCGTATCTTGAGTTATGGTCCATTGTACTCAAAATAGAGCAGGCACCTCCTAAACTAGGTTTCTTAGGACCAATTATGTCACCAAACACAACCTCTAAAGATTCTTTGGTCTTAAAACCATTAAATCTGTTTGCTGGAGTAACTTTGCTGTTATCCTGGCTACAAGCATTACAGTTTAAATACTTGGTACAGAGTTTCAATTTTACTCCCTCTGCCAATTTTACAGTTTGTTTGAGCATTTTGAAATTAATGTGCCCCAGACGTCTACGCAGTGAGCATATACATTCTTCATGTGGCTTAACCTTGTTATAAACTGAGTTAGCCATCTTCAACTGATCATCATGTATCACATATAAATCATTCTCTAAAGTAGCAGTAACACTTTCACCCTCTTTCTCTATTATACAGTTATCTCCCCTAAAGTTTACTACATAACCAAGATTAACTAAAGCCGTTACTGATAACAAATTAAATTTCAGTTTAGGTATATAAAACATGGTTAAATTCTCATTTACACATGAACAATATGCAGTACCTTCACCAGATGCTTTCATCTTCCAACCATTTGCCAATGATACATGTTGCTTATTCGTGGACATCTTTACAAACCTCTCTCTATTTTTTTTAGTAATGCATTGAGATGCTTCACTATCAACAACCCACAAATCATGGTTTACTGTTGAATTGCTAGACATAGCTAAACTAACATTCTTCTTGGCCTTCTGGTGATTACCAGTATTCTGTTGTTTTCCCTTCTTACACAATCTAGCTATATGTCCTCTAGCCCCACAAAAAAAATATTTCCTAACTGTATAGGCAGTTGAAGACAAATTCTCTTCTTGCGGTTGTTCCTTCCTCAGTTGGTCCCTGTCCAGTCGTCTTCTTGCTTCTTCTAACAACCTTCTGGTTATGTCAGTCAATTTCAATTTATCTTTGGTCAGGACTTCCAGTGAAGATACGTAATCATAACTTTCATCCAATGAGGAAAGAATGATGGAAAGTTGATGCAGCTCTGAAAATATCAGTTCCTTTTCATGTAGCTCTTGAAACGTTCTTTTCATGAAGTTCAAATGAGCTAACATATCTCCACCTTTCAGAAGACGTGCTCTAAACAGTTTATGTGTAAGATGTATGTGTGCACCTACACTGTCACGAACATAAATCCTCTTCAAATACAACCAACACATAGCAGCAGACTCTTCTCCACAAATATGGACTAGCTGCTGGTCACTCAGTGTTAGTCCAGTTATACAAAGAACTCGTTCATTGTTCCATTTAAAGTCAGCAAGCTTCTTAGCATTGTCCTCATTTTCTGGATCCCAAGCATTTCCAAGCATTTCCAAGCATTTCTGGATCTTGAACTACAGTCCATAACCCTTCTCTAAGCAGAAGTAGGCTGCACTTCATAGACCAGGAAACATAGTTTGTTCGATCCAACCGGATTATCAGTGATAGACTTGTTGAAGTGTCTTGTACCATCTTTTACCAGGATAGTAACCCACAATTAAACAGTAAACAGCTGTCTGTATACAGTACTGTGCATTCACACCAACTCTCATTTATCTGGGCCTGGTATGGCCTGGGCCAATAACCAGTGTTGAGGTAATTTCCCATTAGGAGAATGAGCGCATACAGGGAGACGTAGTGAGAGTGGTGAAGAATAACACACAACCAGCATACAGATACACTGTATAGTAAAATGTAGGTTTTTACTTCCAGTAAACAGTTAAGAAAAGTCCAAGATAAGCAGTTCAAGTCATTCACGGGTAAATCAGTCAGTGTCCAGTCCACGGATAATCCAAATATCAAAGTCCAGTATCAAAAAACCATTCCGTAACAGACTTATATCAATGATCAGTAACAGTCATTAGAAGGAATGGCAACAGGGTTGCCAGATCATAGCTTGGCTCTTTAGCTGAACTCAAGTCAAAATACGGCCAAACTTGGCCAAATTATTTTCTCTCATGGCCAAATTTTCCAGCCAAATTTTTTTATGCAATGTAACATGAGGATATATTGTTTTTTTTGTTTTTTTTAACTGTTTTTAAATAATCAAATCATAAAAAAAATAGTCAACCAGGGGGCTTAGGATCACGTGCAGCACTCACCCATCTCCAGCACCTCCCGCTCCCTGTGCTCTGCTTCTCAGCTGCCTCTCCTCCTCCTCCTTGCTGGCTCATTCTCTCTCATTCCCCAAGTTGTGCCCCTTGCACGAAGGTTGGGGTGGGGTGGGGTTCTCGCAGGGCGTGTCTGAGGTGCATCTCCAGGCAGAGGGGAAAAGGAGCAAGAGTGAGAGAGAGGCATGTGAGCCGAAAGCTGGAGTGGGGTGGAATGAAGGGGCTCAGATCCCAAACCAGACCCTCGCGGGAGCCCCTAAAAGCAGTCCTGCGCTTGTCTGGGGTGCTGGAGGGGCGCCGGAGGGGCACCGGGGCCATGGCTCGGCGACGGCAGCTGCAGCAGTGGCTGCGGAGGCAGAGCTGTCAGCCAAGGAAGAAGGATGCAGGACAAAAGGCGCCAGGCAGAGGTGAAGACAGATGCTGCCCGAAGAGGAGAAGAGAGCGAAAGAGATGAGAGAGGGAGAAAAAGCCGCCAAGGTTCCAGCCATGGGGGTATCTTTTGCTTTTGCTGCTTTCCAAAGGTGGCGGGAGCATGCAAGAATCAAGGAAAGGGGTGGACCGAGGGAAAAATTAAATTAAAAAATAAAAAATAAAAAATCAGAATAATTGCAATGGGGAGAAAGTGATGCAAAGGTTCCCGGTTTGCAAAACACACACACACACACACACACACACAAATGCTGAAGCTTGCAAAAATAAATAAAAGGAGCTTGAAAATTTCAACAACAACAACAACAACAACAACAACAACAAAAGGAGCTTGCAAGAATAAAAAAAGGAGCTTTTTTGCTTTTGCACGGAGGGTCGGGCGTGATTAATTGGGCAGGAATTTCCTTCCCTGATGCCGCTCCGGGCATGGTCCTCGGCCAAGGGGCAAGCAAGCCAAGGCACCATGATTTATTTATTTTTTCATTATTATTATTTTTTGGAGGGGTATTTTAAGGATTCCTTCACAAAGCGCAAATATAAAAAGCAGTGAGGCGAGGCGTGCCGGAAAGAGGCGCTTCATGGCGGAGCCGCTGAGGCGAGCTTTCCCCCCACCCCACGTTCCTTTCTCCCTCAGGTCACTGCTGAGGGAAGACTTCCCTCACCCGTAGGCTGCTGCAAGATTTACCACCACCCCCGGGGATGAGGTCAGACCTGCCATATAGCCGCAAATTGGGGCTGGTGGGCACAGAACTGAAAACCGGTATTCAGCCAAAATTTCCATTTCACGACCAAGCAACTTTCATACGGCCAAATTTCCAGCAACATATATTTGGCCAGAGACATCATTTTTTTCAAGGCCAAGCAGACTTCTATATGGCCATGTCTCGAATTTGGCCGGAAAAATGGCCAGATGGCAACCCTGAATGGCAATATTCTCTCCAACAGAAGGAAACAGAGATTCACTGAGGCACTCTAAACAACCCAGGTTTCTGGCTCCATCTTACGGCCATTTTCGGAACCACACCCAGTTACAGCTTTAGCATGCTCTTAAAGATAATTTCTATCCTCGTTTATATATTTCCAACCCAAATAACTGTTAGGAGACTTACATTCCTAACAGTAGTGAAATATTTATTCACATTATTGATATACTGACATATTTTAGTATATTATGGAGAGCTCTGACTAAATATATCGATTAAATGTGAATTGCAAATTTGTCTTTACTGGTCATCTTAATACATATGCACTGGAATGTGTAAAAAGAAGTGCAGTTAAATACCAATAAGAATTTGTTTAAACAGGGAAGGTCTATGTTTTTTTTTTCTGAAGCAATCAGACAGAGGGTATTCCCTGATGCACAACACTTGTAGTCATCACCTACAAATCATGGTGTAAATTTAAAAGCTGGCATATACCTTCTCCTCGATAGGAAAGGTGAAAGAAATATCTGGCACAAAAAATAATTGTAGTAAATTCAAATAAATTCCATCAGAATTCCAATACATGCTAATATCCAATTTGTGTAATAGTCTCCTTTTAGAAGATTCAATGCAGTATAATGACTGAGTAGAACAGCATGTTTCATGATCATAAATCTGGTTGAGTAGATAAGAGTTTTGAAACCCTTGAATAACTGCATAGAACCGTTGGTTCAATGGTCATATGTTTGTTTGAATAGATAGTTTTGCAACACTTGAATGAGAGACACACAGTGATTCTAAGTGCCAGTTGATCAGGTAACTCAGTGAGCCATGGCAGAATTGATATCTAAAAATCTCACAAATAAAATTCTGAAAGTAGACATTCTGCCTAAATCTTTTTCTGATCATAATACTGTACTTCTGGTTCTAAGAGCAAAGTATTCGAGTTTTAGATGGAGATTAAATGAAGCTATTCTACAAAAAGAAAGGATTTTAATAGATTATAAAAAGGAACTGCAAGAATACTTTGAGAATAATATAGGTAAAGCGAAAAGCTTAATGACAGTATGGGATGCTAGTAAAATGCTTAGGAGGGGCTATTTTATATAGTTCAATCTTTTATAGAAGAAAAGAATCTCAGAAAAAGACACAAAGGATATTGGAGCCAATATTATAAGTGTTTGAGGATGAACTTCTCCAACCACTATCAAACAGAGTAAATGATATGCTATGGGGGAAAGAAGGAATATTCCAGACGTGGACATTGTGTTGCTACCAAAGGAGGGTCAAAATGTTAGAAAGACAAAGAATTGTAGACCAATTGCATTATTAAACATGGATTACAAACCCTTAGCTGCCATTTTGGTAGAAAGACTAAAGAACATTTTACAGGTATATACACGAAGATCAAGCAGGCTTTCTGTCAAAAAGACAGCAACGAAATAATGTGAAGACTCTTTTAAATATTATTGAATGCTTACAATATCATAATGAGTAACAGGCAGAATAGAATAGAATAGAATAGAATAGAATAGAATAGAATAGAATAGAATAGAATAGAATAGAATAGAATAGAATGGAATGGAATGGAATGGAATAGAATTATAGTAATGCCTTTACACATACATATATTTACATATCCATTTAACTTTATGGATCTAACGATTTTATTTTATTTTTGTCTTGTGGCTCATGCATTCCTGCCTCTCCAAGTCCTCACATGTTTTGAACTTGTTCATATATGTGACTGTCTCACTATCATTATGGAATTATCCAATTCATCTCCCCCAAATCCTATGGGACTCTATGAAAATAGGACCACCTAATAATATTATTTATTGTCCCCATCTTATTCCAACTCATGGCTGGGAGCCCCAAAGCTCTGTCTGCTGATTTATTACTATGTTGCACTCTCTAATTTTTTTCTGAAAAACATCTCCAGAAGGCAGATCTGACTAATCTACTTCAAACATCTTGTTGTAGAGTGAGGCATTTGTACACAGAAACAAGACTCTCATGGAAGATGTTAGTATTCATGAAATTACTATTAATAGCACTGCCTGAAGTGGAGTGTAAGACTCCTACCCTTCAATGTGACTTTCAGGAGCCTCTTCCTATTCAGTACACCTATCATCAGCTTGGAGACATTAATATTGCTGGCATTATTTCTGCTTTCCTTGCATTTTCTAGTCCCATTGTTTTCATTCAAGATCCTTCTCAGGCATTTCATGATGGACTTATGTAAGTACATCATTAATTTATTGTCAAGTTCTGAACCTTGTTGGTAAATCACATGAAGCTTGAAATATTTTCCTCTAATGACAAAAACTCCAGAAAAGAATATCTAAAATAGGATGTCTATAATTTTATGTAAATTATATTTTACTTCAAATTTCCAAGTAAAGTTGAAATAGTTAAAATAGAGATCAAACCTCCATTTATAACAAATCACATCTTAATATCTATTAATATACATATATGTATGCTTCTATTTATGAAGCTGTTACTGCAGTTAAGGAAGGGAAAACACATATTTTCCATGATAAGTTTTCTCTGATATTTCTGGAACCAAAAAGTAGCAATTTCCTTTTGCATATAATAGTAGAACATAGAAATAAGAATTATTAAATACTTTCCACAAAATATGCATTACTGAAGGATTGCAAGGCACATAATGTGAAACAAACCTTTCTTACTGTGTTGTTTTATTTTGCCTTACAGAATAGTTTTTCAGAGTTACCAGCATATTCTGACCTTAGCTTTTTCTGTAAAAGAGATTAATGAAAACCTCCAGATTCTACCCAATGTCACAATGGGCTTCCACATTTTTAACAGCAATTTTAGTCCAAGTTGGACTTACTTTGCCTCAATGTTGCTGCCTTTCACTCAGGGAAAAATCATCCCTAACTACAAATGTGGGATCGCAAAAATGTTGACTGCAGCCATTGGGGCATCTGACATCTCTCTTCACATGGCAACTGTATTGTGCATCTACAAAGTACCTCAGGTAAGATGTACTGAAGATATACATTATCATCTATATTCCACAAACATCTATATGCTTCTCTTTGTAAAGAGGAGTGACCATTCAGATTCCTAGATAATATTTTCTGTTTGATAGAATCATTGCAGCAGCATGAACAATTGTAATTCTGAACAGGAAATGGGGATATCTGACACAGCAAGGTATCCCCCAATTCCAGACACTAAACTATGGTTAAAATTTGAAATATTCACAATGAGACTACTTCAGAAAAATGTATTTACAGATACCACAAGGGTGACATCTTGTTGATATTTCCTAAAAAAACCCAGCTGGTTGCATAATTGCAGTATATAAGGTCAAAGATACTGAAGGAATCAAATGAATGTATAAGTTTTCAGAAGGTCACATAGATGTTTGCAATTTCATATGTTTATTTTTTTGTAGCTGACCTATGGATTTGCTCCTGTCATAGATAAAGAGACTCAAGCAGTGTTCTTCCAACAAATGTTTCCAAATGAATCCCACCAAAGCAAGGGCCTCCTGAAGTTGCTGCTGTATTTTAGATGGATCTGGATTGGAATTGTTGTAGTAAAGGATGAAAAAGGAGAAAAATTCCTCCAGGAGGTGCTCCCCACATTTTCCAAGCACGGTATCTGCACTGAATTCATAGCAGAGTTACCAAATGTGGCTTTAAACAGTGATTTTACTGATATTATAGATGAAGGATTACATATATATCATGATCTCATGAACAGCACAGCCAATGTGATAATCTTATATGGTGAAATTAGGTCCTTACAAGATCTGAGAACTTTACTCCAGTTTTCAGAAGTGGAGGATATACCAAAGAAGAATAAGATCTGGCTTATAAATGCTCAGACAGATTATACATCAACTGCCATTCAAAAATCTTGGGAGATACATTTCCTACATGGTGCTTTATCCTTTGCCGTTCACACAAAGCAGATCCAAGACTTCCAAGAATTTCTTCAAAACTTGAATCCAAACAACAACCAGAATGATCATTTTCGGAAAGATTTTTGGGAACAGGCATTCAATTGTTTCTTTCCAAACTCAAAAACGGAGACCTCTGAGAAGAAATGTACTGGACTGGAGAGGCTTCAGAATCTTCCCACATCTGTGTTTGAAACACTAATGAGTGGCCAGAGTTACAATATTTACAATGCAGTCTATGCTGTGGCACATGCTTTGCAATCTCTCTCTCTGTTCAAATCCAGAGTATCAATAAGGATGAAAGAAAGATGGAAACATTTTCATAATCAATTGTGGTGGCAGGTAAGTCTGTTATCAGAGTAGTGCAGAAACCAATATATCTGTAGTTGTGCATCATGTGTCCATAAACTCTAGCAAACAATATTCTCCAGGAATATTGATGCCTGAAAATCAAAAAGTGAGATGTAATAATGTATTCAGTAATAAAAAAATATTCATATGCTGATATTAAAATTGTAAAGGGCATTCTACAAAATTCCTTAGAATATACTTCCTGTCAAGCCCAAATCCAAAAATGACAGATGATAATTCTAAGATGATTTCTTCTTGTTTTATACCTATAGATAAAACCTTGTCAATCTGAGCACTCTATTATCTGTATCTAAAATTTACTCAATGAATTATTAGGGAGGGGTTGTCTTTCTCCTCTTTTTCTCAGACATAATATCCAAACTGAATTGTCGTTTACTTCTCTGAAATGCATCCTCTTTTTCCTTGGACTCCACTTCCTCACTACATTCCATTCTTTTTCTATAAATTTAGTCTATAAATAAATGGAAGGAGGTGATTTACTGCCTCCACATCATTTGCTGAAGCTGTGTTTTTGTCGTTATTGTTAGTATTGTTGTGGTTGTTGTATATGCACTTAGACTTATATATCACTTCACAGTGTTTTAAAGCCCTCTCTAAGCAGTTTATAGAGTCAGCATATTGTTTCGAATAATCTGGGTCCTCATTTTACCAACCTTGGGAGGATGGAAGGCTGTGTCACCCTTGATCCAGTGAGCCAGAAGTCAGCAGAAGTAGTACTGCATTCCAACCACTGTGTCACCATGGCTGATGTTCCCTTTTCATGAGGCATAGGGTTCTGGCCTCTTCATAGACCATTTCTACACCCAGTTATTCACAACAACACATGCTTATTTTTGGAGCAAATGAAATGAGAGCAACTTTATATGCTTCCAAGAACATGGGTCTAAGAGGAAAAGGGAAGGGAGTGAAGGTCTTTTTAATATCTCAGTGCACTTAATAAAAGAAGATCAAGGTGGGATAATATTTTGAGCCTACTTTTTGTGAGATATATAAACTCCCATGAGATGAAAAAATAATAAATTTCAAATGATGGACATTTAAGCCATTAAATCATGTATCCAATCAATGCTGGATTTCAAGTTCCAGCAGCTCCTGCAGATGTTGACTCTGACTCTGTATCCAATAAAAGAAATGGCACTGCCCTTCAGTCCTGAATTCCCACTACTTATTTCTGGGGTCAGCAACCTGCAGCTCTTTTAGCCCTCCCCTGCAGCTCCTGACACAATTCCTGTTGCCACCTCCATGGCCTGCCTGCTGCTCATACAGCACCTTGTAAAGCACAAGGAAATTTGGTGTGCTTCACAATGGAGGAGACGGGGTCCACTCCTCCTCCTGGAGCCCTTTACAAAGCAGAGCCACAATGTGATCCTGCCCCATTGGCCCTGGTAACAGCAGCGGCAGTGGCTCGTTCTCACATCTTGGATGTCACTGACTTTTTATACCAAGCCAGCAGGCTGCTGGTGTTGTGATGCCCCACCTCCCCAATGCCAGATGATTTTCAGCTGTCTGCCAACCAGTTGATCATCAGCATGCTGTTAATTGATTCATCAGTCTCTGAACATTAGATTCCCTCCACCCAGTACCAGTTCAGGGGTTCCTTCACCCCCAGGTATGACAAAGCCATGTGGGGTTTGACATTGTTGCAGGTCAGACCAGTGGCTTGGGGTGGAGAGCAGGTCGTGTGTTTCCAGCACCAACAAAGGCCGGAAGTAGCTGCTTGTCATTTCCTGCTGCAGTCGGTGTGACAGCGAGACCCAGATAGAGATGAGGTGATGCAGAACCAGAATCAGAATCAGAGAGAGACACTGAGTGACAGAGTTAGACAGACAGAAAGAGATGGTGAGACATGGAGAGAGACAAAGAGAGACAGAGAAAGAGAGAGAGAGAAACGGAGAAAGAGAAAGAAAAAGAGAAAAACAAAGAGAGAGAGAGAAAGAAAAAAAAGAGTGACAGAGAAAGAGAGAGATAGAAAGACAGAGACAGTGACAGAGAGAGAGAGAGAGAGAGAGAGAGAGAGGGAGATCCACCTCCTCCCTTTTCTGGCTTTTGATGTCAAAGCCATGCGGGGTTTGAAATTGTTGCACGTCAGACCAGTGTGTTTCCAGCACCAACAAAGTCCAGAAGTAGCTGCCTGCCATTTCCTGCTACTTTCTGTCTGACAGCAAGACCCAGATAGAGATGAGGTGCTGGAGAACCAGAATCAGAATAAGAGAGAGACACTGAGAATGACACAGATAGACCAAGAGAAAGAGAGAGAGAGAGAGAAATAGAGAGAGGGAGAAAGCTGAATAACACACTCAGGGCGGGTTGTGGCAAGAAATGGCTGGGAGGAGAGAGGTGAGGCATTTTAACAACTGGTTCTCTGGCCTACTGACTGGCTGGGTAGACATGACTGGGTGGGAGTGAGTACATTGAGTGGGTTACTCCCACCTTATCATACCAGTTGTTCAATTATTGGCTCCTAGTGTTTTCTTTACTGTGGGAAATGGGTCCAAATGGCTCTTTGAGTGTTTAAGGTAGCAGACCCCTGGCTTCTAGAGACTTTATTTCTGAAATAGAATATAGTTTCCTAAAATTCTTTTTAAAATTAATTTTAGACTTTAATTTCTAAAAGTAAATCTATCTTCCATCATGTTGTAAATTTAACTGGCAGACCTTGCTTTATTATGGTCTTTGGAAGTTCAATTTCCATTGCTAAGTGAGGCAGTTATAAGTTGTGACATCCCTTGACCATGCGGTTTAGCAATAACAGTTCTGGAAGACCCCAGTTACCATTGTTAAGTGAGGATTGCATAGTTTTTAAAGCATGAACTTCATGTGATCACTACTGCCAATTTCCTTCTAGCTTTCCTATTGACTTTGCTTGTAGAAACCCAGTAAGATATGTTGTAAATCACAATCAAGTAACTGTAGGTTGCCATGACAGTCAGAAATCGAGGCCAATTATTAACTTCCAGGATTGTGTTCATATGAGCACAGTAAGGAAGTCATAAGTACCACTTGTTCTGCACTGTTACGATTTCAGATGGTTTCTGAACAAGCAGTCACTGAACAATGAACACCTGTACTTAAGGGTTGCTGTACTGCCCCAATTATTGTACTGGTATCGAGTCACTAAGTCTTGTCTGAGTCTTGAAATCCCATGAACCATAGCATGCCAATCCCACCCCCCTGTCATCCACTGTCTTCCCAAATTTGCCCAAATTAATGTTCATTGTGCTGATGACACTATTTAGCCATCTCATTCTTTGAGAGGTAGGATTCAGTCAGTTTTTGCAGGTTCAAGAAAACTGGTTGCTTTTGTGCAGTTCGGAGAACTGGCAAATCACATCACTGACTTGCCCCACCTCACCCTGCCCCATCACTCCTCATCTCACCCCACCCAACTTGGTTGGAGCCTAGAATCATTCCTGCAGCATAGCTACTGTTGTTTTCTGGCTCCCTCACTTGTCTCCACCACATGGTCTCTGTGGGCCAGACAGGTTGCCTGCCTTCACCATGGCATCTCATACGATGCCCCTGGCCCAGCTAAGTTGCTCTGATCTCTGCCTGATGTGCCTGCAAGGCTGCAATCAATTCTGAAATCCTGGCCCAGCCCCTTCCACGTGGCTGCCTTCACCCCAGCCTTCCACACAGTGCAGCTCCCTGCCAAGCCTTCTTTAACCATTATCCACTACCAATCATGTGGCTCAGCTATCTGCCTGCGTGGTGAGCCTTCCTTCACCTCTTTACCAGTGTGAACTGCCTGCAGCCTCTGCCTCTTTGTTCAGCCAAAACTGAGATGGCAGCCGCTGCCTCTTTGTTGGCACAAAACCATTTTGGTTCAGTCCAGCAAAGAGGCAGCAGCTGCAGACCCTTTACCTCAGCAAAGAGGCAGAGGCTGCAGGCTGTTTGTGCCAGAAAAGAGGCTGTAGTCTCCAGATCATTAGCACAGATACCAGAGTTGGAAGGGACCTCATAGATCATTAAGTCCAACCCCCAGGCAGTGGCTGCAGGCTGTTAGAGCCAGCAAAGAGGCAGTGGCTTCAGGCTGTTTGTGCAAGGAAAGCTGCAGCAGCAGCCAAAGACAGGAGTCTCCAGTTGGAGTTGTGCCCATCTGTACCAACAAAGGCCATAAGTAACTGCCCACCATTTCCTGCTGCTAAAATATTTTAGAAAACCCTGACTGTTCACAGTGAGACCTAGAAAGAGAAAAGGCATTGGACAATCACTTGTGGCTGTTGCTGTACAAAGGTAAGTCTAAGGTTCCGGTGATCACCACCACTGCTTCAGCCTGTCACACTGCCACACCTTGCCATGAATAACATGGAGTTGGCCATGCCCACTCAGTCACATGACCCCACCCCCAGCCTTGCCCGATTGGTCATTAGAAAAAACCAGTTGTTAAATTAGTTGAATCCCACCACAGCATTCTTTGCTATCCTCTTCTCCTTTTGCTTTCACTCATTCACAACATCAGGGTGTTTTCCAATGAGTCCTCTCTTCTCATTAGGTTGTCAAAGTATTTGAGCTATGTGGGCATAAGCTGAAACATATTTGCAAGTCACTATATGTCAGTGTCTATTTCAGTTACTTTTTTTTGGTTTGCTAAAAAACCAAAAAATTAAATGTTTTCCCTGTTGCTAAAAGTTTACAGGAGTTCTTTGTTCCCTTGAACAATTCATCACTATCTTTCCTGTTTTAAGTGTCTTCCTCTTTTTCAGTGGTTTTTTATTTTTTTCTCTTAGATCATTAAGAATTTAAAAATTTCTAAAGAATTAAAGTAAGTAAACTATATTTTTCAAATGTTTAGTTGAAAAAAGAAATTGAAAAAGATATAAAAATTGAAAAAAGAATTTAAAATTAAACATGATATTTAAGGATAGAAAAGAGATTAAAATTTTAACAAAAAAATAAAAATTTTAAAAAAAAAATTTAAAAAATTGAACAGTATTTTTTAATTTAAAAAAAAAGGGAACCATTTCACTTTCTACCATTAAAGTGGTATCGTCTGCATATCTCAGGTTGTTGATATTTCCACCAGCAATCCTAATTCTGTCTTGTGATTCATCCAGCCTAGCATTTCACAAGATGTGCTTTGGTATTCAGCAGGTTCTGACCAGTTCTGGAGAACCGGTAGCGAAAATCTTGAGTAGTTCAGAGAACAGGCAAATACCACCTCTGACTGGAGATTTTACAGTATCATTCCCCTGCCACGCACACCAAGCCACGCCCACAGAACCAGTAGTAAAATAATTTGAATCCCACCACTGATAGCCTTGTTGTCCTTATTACTCTCTTTTGAAGCAATCAGTTGTCCCATGTCCAGTTCTAACCGTTGATTTTTGGCTAACATGAAGATGTCAGACCTGCCCAGAGGGGGGGATACACTTTTATTGACAAGGAGTTTGCTGGTCATGAGCCACTTTAGTGCTGAAATGCAGCTTCAAACAGCAGCTAATTGACTCAGGCAGCTCCAATGAGTATAGCAGAGCAGCATGGAAATCATCTGGGCAGCCTAGACTGGGGGGAAGTTACTTATTTAGGGAATGCATAGCACAATGGGTAGGTGGGTGGAGCTAGGGATTCACCTAAACCTCGCTGATCATCCAACAGCCCACCACTGGACCTGGCCCAACCTCATCCCTTAGGAAAGAAAGCCCCTTAACTCCATTTGGTTATTTTACTAGAGGTATTGATTGTAGCAATATCAAGCCAGCTCTGAATTCACCCACATTTGCCAGGTACAAAAAAGGTTCACCCACAATTACACACACACAGATGCACACATTTCCAGTGAAACAGAGCTTGTCAGCATGTTTTGAGAACATTTAAAATTTGGGGGATAATCCGCATATTACTCAGGTTGCTTGGGCTTGGGATGCTGGTACAAACAGGATCTGGCAGGTCTTTCTCACTTGTTGTTTTCCCCTCCTGATTTCCCATCACACACACACACTCTCTCTCTCTCACACACACACAGACACACACACAGAATTTTCAGCTTTCTCCTCCCCTTTCTGGCCTTTGATGGCAGGAAACAGGTGAGGTGCCAAGCCAAATCAGGCAGAGCTGACATGAGCCTTCTCAGGTGACAGGTATGGAGTTTTGGTACTCCTTATTTTTAAAGAACTTGCCACAGATTGTTGTGATCCACATTATCAAAGGTTTTAGCATGGTGAATGAAACAGAAGTAGATGGTTTTCCAGGAACTCTTTTTGCTTTGTCATAATCCAGCAAATGCAGGAAATATGATTGCACTTTCTCTGCCTTTTCAAAAAAATCATTTCTACTTCTTATTTCTCAGTTCACACACTGCTGAAGCCTAGTTTGTTGCATTTTAAAATATTACCTTGGTGGTGTGTGAAATGGGTGCTTATGGTATATGGTAGTTTTATACATCCTAGTATTTATTATATATTTATTAGAAGTGATCTGGCTTAAGTAGCTTTCGCAATTAAGCTACAGAGCTTTTTTTTTTTTTTTGCTGGCTCTTTATTTTGCAATTCTATGTTAATGATTGTTATGTTAATTGTTTGATACTGGCCTACAACTAAAATAAAAAAGTGCTTATATTTTCTTTGTTTACAAAAACATTCAAATGTGTTTTTGTAAACATACAATTATGAATTTTTTTCACCCTTTGTTCATCTTTGATTGCCTCTGTTTCAGGTTCATCCTTTTTTGAGAAGAGTGAGTTTCAACAACAGTGTTGGTGAAAAGATCTCCTTTGATAAAAATGGAGAATTCATTGGTGGTTTTGATATTATCAACTGGATCACATTCCCAAACCAATCTTTTGCTAGGATCAAAGTTGGAGTGATAGATCCCACAGCTCCAGCAGAGAAGTTCTTCAATATTTCTATGGATTCCATCACATGGCCGTTAGGCTTTAATAGGGTTAGTTTCTTTTAAATCTAGATATGTCTGTCTTCATTTAAATATCTGTATTGATGAAAGTCTCAGAGCATTATCTCTGACTAACCTAGGCACAAATATCCTAGAGAAGGAAAGGTATCAGTAAGATTATTTTTTTTTAACATTTCCAGCAATTGCTATTGAATGTTTTATCCTTTCCTGGCTCCCTGTTAATTATGGACAATGGTTTTCATGGTTTTGAAGTAAAAGCTGCTAGATTTCATCAGTTTGCTGACTTCAAAATTCAGAAGTTGTGAAAACCAACTTTAACTAACCAGCACAGAAATTGTCTTTGAAAAGTGGTGATCATGATTATCAATGGCCATAAATACAATTATTGTTGATATTTAATTAATTATAATTTCAGAGCAACTACTTCTAAAATTATGATATAACATTACTTTCTTTTTAATCTGTTGATTCCATGTAACCGTCATGCCCCTGGTGGAGACTGACTCTAAGGAAGAGGCGGAACAGCCAACAGGGAGTGGAAGTGTCGCTCCAGAAGTGATGGAGGAGGCTGGGGAAGGGCAGAAGCCAGCTGAGCAATCAGAGGATGATCCAGGCCCATCCCCTATCCATCCTAGGGCACGCAGGGAGGAAAGGATCAGGGAAAGACATGGTCTACTCAGGAGAAGAGGGCAATGATCCTCCTCATAGGTTGCAGCTGTGAGCTCTGTATAAGAGTTTGGAACTGCATGTTCACAGACACTGGAGTCAAATTAGTGCTTTCATTGGATGAGGTTTATCTTAGTTGGCATTCTTCCAATGGACTCTCCCCAGTTATCTTCCTGGAATTTGTGATTAATTATCTTGGTTTGCCTTGGAACTCTTGGTCAATGAGATTTGTTTTTGGTTTCCTTTTGCTTCATTATCTACTTTCTGAATTTAAACTGGGACTAATAAAACAGCAAAGTTAAGTTGAAGGCATTACAAGACCTTGGTTCCTGTTTGAGTTTTTGTGTTATTTTTGAGACACTACGGGTCATCACGTAAACTCTCCAAGCTCTTCCTTTCCTCTCTGTATCTTAAAATACTTTTCTGCATTCATTGATAGGCATTACCTGTATCTTTGTGTAATGATCCTTGTAAGACAGGACAAAGCAAGGCCAAGAAAGAAGGACAGTGGTTTTGTTGCTATGATTGTCGTCTATGTCCAGAGGGGAAGATATCAAAGGAAAAGGGTAGGAAATCTTCAAATAAAACCCTATGTATATAGACTGTCTACAATCAACTGTATCAATTGCACTGTGTTCTTTTTCAGACCAGGATGACTGCTCTCCATGTCCTGAAGATCAATATCCAAATCCTGGCAAAAATATGTGCATTCCAAAGCGGATCACTTTTTTGTCCTATGAAGAACCCTTGGGGATCAGTCTGACTGTTCTTTCTCTTTGCTTTTCTTTAATGACAACTTTGGTAATCACAATCTTCATCAAACACAAAGACACTCCTATCGTCAAAGCCAACAACCGGAATCTCACTTATACACTGCTAATTTCTCTTCTCCTCGCTTTCTTTTGTGTCTTTCTATTTGTTGGGAGGCCCAATATGTTTGTTTGTCTCTTTCGACAACCAGCTTTTGGTCTCATCTTTTCTGTGGCAATTTCTTGTGTATTGGCAAAAACCTTTGTTGTGGTTCTAGCATTTTTGGCCACCAAACCTGGTTCCAGATTGAGGAAATGGGTGGGGGGAAGGATGGTCAGTTTCATTCTACTATCCTGTTCCCTTGTTCAATTAAGTTTTTGTGCTGTGTGGCTGATAACATCCCCACCATTTCCAGATTTTGATGTGCTTTCAATGTCTGAAGAAATCATCCTGGAGTGCAATGAAAACTCAGTCATGTTCTACTGTGTTTTGGGCTTTATGGGTTTTCTTGCTCTGATTAGCTTTTCTGCTGCTTTTCTAGCTAGGAATTTACCTGACAGTTTCAATGAAGCCAAATTCATCACCTTCAGCATGTTGGTTTTCTGCAGTGTTTGGCTGTGCTTTATTCCAACCTATCTAAGCACAAGGGGAAAATATACATTGGCAGTAGAGATCTTCTCCATGATCTCCTCCAGTGCTGGATTATTAATGTGTATCTTTCTTCCCAAGTGCTTTATCATTGTGATGAGACCTGAACTGAATGATAAACATCAGCTCATAAAGAAAAAGTTTTAAGAAATATTGCCTGATATCCTTTTTATATACATGTTGGAAAAGTTCCCCGCTTTGACATTTAAGTCAGAGAACAATGTACAGAGACAGTGATGTTCTGTGTTTCCTTGTGCCCTGAGATTTGGATACCTTGGAAGAGTTTTTCCTTTTGGAAGGCAATTATAACTGGAGTCTATAAAAATATATAAATTACAGCACAAAATAATGTACTGACATATTTATTGACATTATTGATATAATGACATATTTTAGTATATTATGGAAAGCTCTGACTAAATGTATCGATTAAATGTGCATTGTAAATTTGTCTTTACTGGTCATCTTAATACATATGCACTGGAATGTATAAAAAGAAGTGCAGTTAAATACAAATGAGAATTTGTTTAAACAGGGAAGTTCTATGGTTTTTTTTTTCTGAAGCAATCAGACAGAGTGTATTCCCTCATGCGCACCACTTGTAGTCATCACCTACAAAACATGGAGTAAATTCAAAAGCTGGCCATATGCCTTCTTCTCAATAGCAAAGGTCAAAGAAATCTCTGGCATAAAAATAATTCTAGTAAATTCAAATAAATTCCATCAGAATTCCAATACATGCTAATATCCAATTTGTGTAATAGTCTCATTTTAGGAGATTCAATACAGTATAATGACAGATTAGAACAGCATGTTTCATGATTATAAATCTGGTTGAGTAAATAAGAGTTTTGAAACCCTTGAATAACTGTGTTGAACTGGAGGTTCAATGGTCCTATGTTTGTTTGAGTAGATAGTTTTGCAACACTTGATTGAGAAGCACACAGTGGTTCTAAGTGTCAGTTGATGAGGTGACTCAGTGAGCCATGGCTGAATTGATATCTAAAAATGAGGGGCTATTTTATACAGCACAATCATTTTTAGAAGAAAAGAATCTCAGGAAAAGACACAAAGGATATTGGAGCGAATATTATAAGTGCTTTGAGGATGAACTTCTCCAACCACTGAAGAACAGAGTAAATGATATACAATGGGGGAAGGAAGGAATACCCCAGGTGTGGACAGAATCCAACATTGTGTTACTATCAAAGGAGAGTCAAAATGTTACAAATACAAAGCATTATAGACCAATTGCATTATTAAGCATGGATTACATACCCTTTGCTGCCATTTTGGCAGAAAGACTAAAGATTTTCCAGGCATATATACATGAAGATCAAGCATGCTTTCTGTCAGGAAGACAGCAACGAAATAATGTGGAGTCTGTCTTAAATATTATTCTCATCTTTTAAATATTTTGATTGGAGTTGCAAATAGGTAAACCATTCCACCTCAATTCCTTGGTTCTTCAACTCTTGTCTAGTTTGTAGTTCTCCTATTTCATTTAATATCTCTTCATAGGTGATAATTTTCCCTTGATGCATGAGGGATGGATGCATCAATGCTTCCAATATTGATAGCCAGATAGGTGTTTCTGTATACATTTGTCTTTTTATCTTATACCATATGTTTAAAAGAGTCTGTCTCACTTTATGCCTTTGCACATAACTATAACCCTTTGATTTCTCCTGCCAAAGGAAAGTGTGCCAACCTGACTATAAGTTTTAGCCTTCTAATATCAAAATTATTTTATTTCTGTGGTTAATCCAATCTTTCACACATGTTAGTATTGCAGCTCTGTAGTACAACTCCCAGTCGGGTGGGCCAAATCGTTCTCTTTCAGTAGCATCTTGCGGCAACTTTGGATTTTTTCTTCTGTCATATAAAATTTGTCATTATTCTATTCAAATTATCAAAAAACATTTTTCTAGTTTTATAGGGGCATTTTGAAAAAGAAATAGTAATTTGGGTAGGATATTCATCTTTATTGCTGCATGTTGCAGCAACTTTGGTTTTTTACTTCTGCCATATAAAATTTGTCGTTATTCTATTCAAATTATCAAAAAAAAAAAAAAATTTGTAACAAATTTTATTAATTTTCAAAGAGAATACACAAACAAACAAAACATAAAGCATAAGAACATAAAACATATTTTCCAAAAACTGCTTAACAAAACAAATAAGACATCTCATTTAAGTACAACATAGTTCTAAATTATCACGTTTCCACACACAATTTAATATGCATCTTATATATTCAACTTCATATCTTATTACTCTTTTCCAACTTCTCACTGTTTCTTCCTTTATTTCTGTTCAATTTTATTCATTAAACTTATACCTTCATGTATTTCATATTACTATATTTCATATTATTACTATTTCATATGTTCTTATCCAACATCATTAATCCTCAATAAACAAACATAAGCTAACAAAATACATAACATAAAAACATAAAACTTCTTTTTAGAAAGCGGCTTAACCCCGGGTTATAACTTTTTGTGCAGACATAAATCAAATTCATGCTCACCTTATATACTATTTCATCTTATTTAAGATTATATATTTTCCATATATCTTCTCCCCTCTTTTCACTCTCTGAATTCTATTTTATTTATTTAATCTCAATTTAAATCATTATACTTGTATCTTTTGTCCGTTCTTTTTCAATTATCCATTTATCTTTCTCTTTAACACAAACTTTTTCCTGTAATCACTGGTTGAAGTATGACACCTTTCTATTTCCCCCCCAAATTTAACACTTAAAATAATGCATAGTTTCTATTCTGATTCTGCTTAGTACATTCTACATAACATTTTAAAATATAAAACATAATGATCTTATAGTATATTAAAAATAATGTTCCATAACAAATTAGTTAATTAAACTAATTACACATTAATTACACATTCCCTACAATATTCTATTAACACATATTTCAAATACAAATACTACAATACAATATTGTGTACTTTTGCAGAATCTCTTTTTAGATTGTTTTACCCTTTATCTCTGAAAAAAACCTGTTTATTAGCATCTTGTTTTAAGCCTTTATAACTTCCCTTCACTTTTTCCCTTCCTTCCTTGTCAAATCTAACTTTTTTCCCCCCCCCCCCTCAATCTCCAGCCTTTTAGTCTCCTCTCTCTGTTGTATTCCTCTTTTCTGTTGCTTTCTGACATTATATCGATTTTTCACCTTATTTTTCCCTTTCTTGGTTGTTTTTTTTAACTTAAATTCTTCATTTTCTTCTCCTTTTTACCCTTTTCTTTCTCATTTAAAATCATATGTCTATTAAAGATGGCTTCTTCTTCATCTTCCCAGCCTTTTTCTTGTTCTTCTGAACTTGTTCATATATGTGACTGTCTCACTATCATTATGAAATTAACCAATTCATCTCTCCAAAATCCTATGGGACTCTATGAAAATAGGACCAACTCACACTGAAAAATGGTATTTATTGTCTCCAACCTATTCCAAGTCATGGCTGGGAGCCCCAAAGCTCTGTCTGCTGATTTGTTACTAGGTTGCACTCTCTAGTTTTGTCTGAAAAACATCTCCAGAAGGCAGATCTGTCTGATCTACTTCAAACATCTTGTTGTAGAGGGAGGCATTTGTACACAGAAAGAAGACACTCATGGAAGATGTTAGTATTCATGAAGTTATTATTAATAGCATTTCCTGAAGTGGAGTGCAAGAATCCTAGCCTTCAATGGGACTTTCAGGAGCCTCTTCCTTTTCGGTACACGTATCATCAGCTTGGAGACAT
Organism: Pseudonaja textilis; assembly: GCF_049901715.1. Taxonomy (NCBI): domain Eukaryota; kingdom Metazoa; phylum Chordata; class Lepidosauria; order Squamata; family Elapidae; genus Pseudonaja; species Pseudonaja textilis. The sequence goes on from NC_142008.1 coordinate 112,642,884, forward strand.
TAATATTGCTGGCATTATTTATTCCTTCTTTGCATCTTCTAGTCCGATTGCTTTCATTCAAGATCCTTCTCACGCATTTCATGACGGACTTATGTAAGTACATCATTAATTTATTGTCAAATTCTGAACCTTGTTGGTAAATCACATGAAGCTTGAAATATTTTCCTCTAATGACAAAAACTCCAGAAAAGAATATCTAAAATAGGATGTCTAGGTTTACTTTATGTAAAAGTATACTTTACTTCAAGTTTCCTAGTAAAGTTGAAATAGTTGAAATAGAGATCAAATCTCCATTTATAACAAATCACATCTAAATATCTATTAATACACAGGTATGCATGGCTTAATTTATGACGTTGTTACTACAATTAAGAAAGAGAAAGCACCCATTTTCCATGATAAGTTTTCTCACTGATATTTCTGGTACCAAAATGTAGCAATTTCCTTCTGCATATAAGTTATTCTTAAAAGATGTGGTTTGGTAGTGGGTCATTCTCATATACTAGAACATGGGTGTCACATCTGGGTTGTGTTTGACCTCAGCGGCTCTGGTGGGCCTGGCCACATTGATGTCATTCATGTCAGTGGGGCTGTGCTGGCCCAAGCACTCTACCAGCAAAAACAGGCTCCTGAGCTCCATTTTCATCCCTCTGCCAGTGAAAATCAAGCTCGGGTTTGCCATTTGTGCCCCCTGGGCCCTGTTTTCAGCCACAATGGCCTACTGCAGCCTCTGCCAGAGAAAATGGAGCTCCATTTTGACTGGCAGAGGGCTACAGGAGGCAATTCCATGTGTGGCCTTCCAAGCTCCATTTTTGGTTCAGGCCAGTTATAAGCACCCCATCGGCAAGATCCAGCCCCCAGGCCTTGAGTTTGACACCCCTCTACTAGAACATAGGTATCAAAGAAAGCATCCATCAAAGACAGGGACTGAGTTACTTGGCATTAAATTCACAGATTTTCTGGATAAACATTTAAAGTGAAGAGTGGGGACAGAGAATTAATTGATACGGAACATTTCTGTCTCCAGAATCTAAAATTAATAGAGTTATCAGTGCATGTAAGATAGGTCTTTGTGCGGGAAAGATTATCAACCTTGCTGTCAAGCAAAATCAAGCATTTAATAGTGAATTCCATACCATGTGCACTAATCAAACAGGTGGCAAGAAAGTAGGGACAGTCAGGCACAACACAGGTTATGTAGACAGTATCAAAATGCACTCAAATGTCTATGCACCAATGAACAGAGTATGAGGAATAAAAAGGGTAAATTAGAAATTCAAGTAAAGGAGGGTAGATATGATATTGTTGCCATTATGAAAACTTGGTGGGATGAAACCCACAAATGAAACCTACAGCTAGAGGGATTTAAATTATTTAAAAGAAATAGATGAAATAAAGGAGGAGATAGAGTTGCATATAGATAAGAAATAACTACATCTCTACAGAAATAGAGCACAATGGTGAAAATTATAAAGATATTTTTAAAATTGTTTTGCAGAATATTTTTTCAGAATTACCAGCATATCCTGGCCTAAGCATTTACTATAAAACAGATTAATGAAAATCCCCAGATCCTAACCAACATCACGCTGGGCTTCCACATTTTTAACCTCAATTTTAGTCCAAGCTGGACGTACTTTGCCTCAATGGTTCTACCTTTCACTCAAGGCAAATTCATCCCTAACTATAAGTGTGGGATCCCAAATACCTTGGCTGCAGTCATTGGGGCACCTGATATCTCTCTTCACATGGCAACTGTGTTGTGCATCTACAAAGTTCCTCAGGTAAGATTTGCTGAAGATATACATTAACATTCTGCCATAGCTCCACAGATATTTATTTGCTTCTCTCTGTAAAAAGGAGAGACCTTCAGATTCCTAGATATTGTTTTTCCTTGATAATGTTGGCATAATAGCATGAGTAATCATAAGTCTGAGCAGATGCTGAGGCTATTTGATATACCAAAAGATACCCAAATTCCAGACAATGAACTGAGGTTCAAATTTGAAATAGTCACAATGAGATTACTTACAGAAAAATGTACTTACTGAAACTTCAAGAGTGACATCTTGGTTGATATTTCCTAATAAACACAATTAGTTGCATAATGTTTCAGTATATAATGATACCCAAAGATTCAAATGAATATTTGAGTTTAAAGGCAGTGGGTGTTTGGAGCTACTGGATTAGAAGCTATATTACCAGGCATCTGTACTTACATGAGTAAGAGAATGGATAAATTTGAAGCATAGAATATTACTATTATTGGAGGGACACAATCTTCAATTAGGATGGCATGCTTTTTTATGGTATGGAAGCAGTACTTCACATAGATATTTTCAAAGACATGTGAGGAATGCTTTACTTTTAGTATGAAAAAAGTAAATCACAAAACTTATAGGAAAATACCAGTTTGGCTTTCTACAATGGAAGCATTGATACATCCAAATATTATGAACATGGAAAAATTACATTTTATAAAGCAATTCTAAATGATAACAGGGAACTTAAAACTAAACAGGAATTACAAAATGTAGGGGTGGATTTAGCTTGGTGGCCATACTTGCAAATACAATCAAGATACGAGAAAGATGTGAAAGCATGGGTTTTTTATAAAGAACCAACAACATTTGATAAGATGTTACTAGGGATACATGAAAAACTGAGGAGAAAAATATATAATTATTTTTTAAGCTTTACAATGGAAGATGAACAAGTCAAAAAAACATGATAGTATGGGCAAAAAACTTTGACTATACTATAGAATTAGATAAATGGAAAAAACTTTGGGATAGCAATTATAAACTGACAATAGTGCAAATAAGGAAAGTATTTATAAAATGTTTCATAGGGGGCATTTGGTACCGGCAAGACTACTGTGTTTCTCCAACAATACGGCCTCCACCAATAGGAAGGCCCAGCATATTTCATCAGCATAAAATGAAATTAAGCCCCTCCCCCCAAATTAAGGCCTATATTAAACATGCAAAGCGGGGGGGAATGGCGGAGGGGGGCTTGCCATTAGGAAGTACTTTTGTTGCATACCTGGATATGGTGTTGCCTGCGTTGACTTTGGCATTGGTGGGGCACTTCGTATTGGGAGACCTTCCACCACCATTGCTTTCCCCTCCCTTGCTGCTGCAGCATTTAGATCAACACCGTGACATTTGGCGCAGCCACACACAGCCAGCCAGGGCTCCTCCCTGCAACTGGAGGCCAGCGGAGACCCTCGGCTTCTTGCCACCTTCCCTTCACCTTCAAAGGCAAAGCCAATTCTTTTAAAAATGACACCCTACTACCGGTACGTCAAAGCCTCCCCTGCCTGGGAGGGCAGCCCAACACTACATGGGAGGCAAATCTCCTGAGGCTGCAGCACAGGATCGGCCCACCCCGGGAGATGCACCCAGCCGCCATCCCTGCCTGGCGCCAGGCAGAGTGCAAAAAGCTTCACCTGGGGTGCCCAGCGCAGCTGACAGGTGGGCCCTCCAGCCCGGCGGAGCTCTCACCAAGGCAGCAAGCACCTCCCTGCTGGACCCTCTGCTCATCCCATCAGGGCCACACCAGAGCTGTGTGGGCTGGGCAGAGCCAGGAAAGCAAAAGAGCTGAGCCAACCCAAGCTTGGCTTTCTTCCCAAGTCCCTCCAGCCCGAACCCGAAGGGGCCACCGGGAGAGGCCTCCCAAGGGAGTGATAGCGCCCACCCATCCATGGACAGGGAGCCAAGGTGATGGCCTGCGCTACGTCCTCCTCCGATCTGAGCCCTGCCGAGTCAGCACCTCTGCCTGATGCCTGTCCCGCTGCAGCATTTGGAGCTGGTGATGCATTTGGAGATGCATGGGGGTGGGGACGGGCTGGGCAAGGGGTGGAAAGGATGGGCGGCTTGAACCTCTCTCCACCGGCCAGGGAAGCAGCACTGCCACCATCTCGCCTCCCTGTCTGCAGATGGGTGGGAGATATCACTGCCTCAGGCAGCCTCTCCCGGTGGCCCCTTCAGGTTCACACTGGAGGGACTTGGGAAGGAAGCCAAGCTGAGGTCGGCCCGGCTCATTTGCTTGGCAGGTGGGCACGCACCTGTGGCTTTCTGGCTCTGCCCAGCCCACACAGCTCTGGCGCGGCCCTGGCAGGATGAGTGGAGGGTCCAGCAGGGAGGCATTCACTGCCTTGGTGAGAGCTCTGCTGCCGGGAAGGAAGGCCCACCTGTCAGATGCACTAGGTGCATCTGACAGGTGAAGTTCTTCGCGCTCTGCCTGGCACCAGGCAGCGATGACAGCTGGGCACTTCTCCCAAGGTGGGCCAATCCTGCGCTGCGGCCCCGGAGATTCACCTCCCCACAGGGGCTGGGCTGCCCTCTTGGGCAGGGAGTCTTTCTTGTGTGGGTATGTGCGGCAGAGACCAAAAAAACAGCTGGTCTGTGGGAGAGAAATGGCTTTGAGTTTTTTCTCAGTGGGGTGAATTCCGTGTTTGTCTAGGAGGTACCCCAAAAACTCGACCCTCTCAGTGCATAGTTGGCATTTTTCTTTTTTGGCTTTCAAGTCAGAGTCTTTAAATTTTTGGAGTATTGCCCTCAGGCGTTTTTCTAGTTGTTTTTTATTAGCTGCTGCCACTAATACATCATCAAAGTATGGCACTACTCCCTTAATGCCTTGCAGCATCCTTTCCATTAGGCTTTGGAAAATCCCACGCGCTACGCTGACGCTGAATTGGAGGCGGTTGCATTTAAATGTCCCCCGGTGTGTCACAATCATTTGTGCCTCGGTGGTTACTGCATCGACCGGCAGCTGCTGATAGGCTTGTGCCAGGTCGAGCTTTGCAAATACCCAGCTTCCTCCCAGTGAGTGCAGGAGGTGCTGGACTACTGGTACAGGATAGGCACTTTGCTGCAGGGCATGGTTGAGGGTAGCTTTATAGTCTCCACAAATTCTTATGGAGCCATCTGGTTTGATTGGGGTGACTATAGGCGTTTCCCATCAGACATGGTCAGTAGGCTCCAATACCCCTTGGGCGATGAGCTTATTTAGTTGCTTGTCTATTTTAGGCTTGAGTGCAAATGGCACTCACCGCGGTTTGAGGCGGATAGAGGTGACATCTGGGTTAAGATTGAAGGAGATTGGGGACCCCTTGTACTTGCCTAAGGTGTTGTCAAAGACCTCTTGGAAGTCCCGTGCAAGTGCTGTTTCCCAGTCCTCTTCATTTGTGTGGTGGATGCCAGCCATTTCAATCCCTAGCGGCTCGAACCATTGTAGTCCGAGCAAGCTGGGGTGGTCATTGTCCATGATGGTGAGCAGCAATATGTTGGTGTGGCCTTTGAATGTGACTTTGAAGTGCCCGATGCTGGTAACAGGGATGCAGTTTCCCTGGTAGTCTCTGAGAATGAGATATTGGTCACTTAGTTCGTGTCGGCGTATGCTGGGTATTAGGCACTTGATGGTGTGCCAGGAGACCATAGAGAGGTAGGATCCCGAATCTACCTCCATGGAGCATGGTTGGTTTTTGATGTATACCATCATGCATACTTTTTGGGCGACTATGGTTGAAGAATGGCCAATGACAACCATTTGATGGGTTTCTTCTTTCTGTGGCGCCTAGTTGAAATGTTTGGTCCGGCCGTCTTGACTCCATCGACTGTCAGTCTGGTGATCCTGATGCTTTGGGGGGGGGTGCCGTCTCATCGTCTAGGGTTGCCGCCTCAGCGCCGGGGACTGTGGTTGCATTTATTTCGGCAAACTTTTGCAATGTGCCCCCGCTTCTCCAAATGCTGGCAAATGGCATCAAGGAAATGGCATTCAGAGTGGGGGTGATCGCCTCCACATCCGGCGCACTGGAACCGCAACTTACGGCCCCGCCGGTCTCGTCGATCGCATTCTGATTGAAGTCGGTGGATTTCTTCGTCCTCATAGTCACTGTCAGAGGGGGATTCAATGTTGCCATGGTGGGTGGAGGTGGTGTGTTTCTCTGGTGTCGAGGCCGTCTCGCTGACAGGATGGCAGTCAGTTGTATTTGATCATCGCATCCGAGCCGCTGATTTGTGGGTAGCTTCTGCTGCAGTTGCTTCAGCTACGGCGTCAGCAAGGGAGATACTACCTTTTGCCATCAGCTTGCTTTGTAGTGTGGGGTCTTTTAGGCCGAGGATGACACAATCTTGCATGGCCTCTTCTAGGTCTGTGAATCCGCACAACCCTCCTAGGTCCCTTAGATCAGCCATGAATTTACTGATGCTCTCACCTTCGCGCTGGTCTCTTTGGTAAAAGTCATGCCGGCGAATGAGTGTGGGTACAGCTGGAGCATAGTGGCTTCAGAGGATGGGTGCGAGGTCATTCCAGTCCATCGCCTTGATGTCTGCGGGTTTTGCCAAAGCTTTGGCCATTTTAAAAACAGTGGGTCCTCAGTGTGTTAGGAATACAGCCCGTTTCTGGTTGCCATTAGAGTCTTTCAGGTTGCTGCATTCCAAGAACATTTGGAACCAGTCGATGTAGGACTCCCAGTCCTCTGTGGCTGGATTAAAAGGTGCGGGTGGCATGGTGTTGCTAGCCATCTTGGTGGTTGCTCTGCGCCGTTTGCCACGTGCTGGTTAGTCTTGTTGTCTTCTCAATCCCATCCTCGTCGCCAGTGTTATATTCGAAGGGTTGGGCTCACAAAGACGAGAGACTCTGGTTCAGTAAGAACAGCTCTTTATTTATCAGTCAATTCAGTTCGGAAGAATAGCAGCTGCAGCAGCTCTTTTATAGAGCTCTCTGGGGCTTTAGTGGCCAATGACTTTGCTTTGAGTCTCCCGCTCTTGGTATCGGCCAATAGCGGCAGACTCTTGCAAGCCAATCACAAGTCACACGGGTTGTCCAATCAGGTAGCAGTTATTTGAACCAATAGGAATGCAGGGTTTCAAGTCAATCGATATGGAACAGTTAGAATAATTTTGTTATACTATTATTATTGCTAACAGTATATATGTTACTATTTCTTTTTTCCTCTTTCTTTTGTAAAATGATATGCCAGGACAATACACCATATTCAAAATATATATAAATTTTAAAAACTTGGCAAACAAATATATATGTTTTCAGAGGCTCACATAGATGTTTCAATTGCATATGTTTATCTTTATATTTTACTGATACCATAGATGAAGGATTACATATATACCATGTTCTCATGAACAGCACAGCCAATGTGATAATCTTATATGGTGAAAGTCAGTCCGTATCAGTTCTGAGAAGTCTTTTTCAGAAGTGGAGGATATACCAAAGAAGAATAAGATCTGGCTTATTACAGCTCAGACAGATTACACTTCAGTTGCCATTCATAAATTTTGGGATATCCACTTTCTACAGGATGCTTTAACCTTCGCAGTTCACACAAAGCACATCCAAGATTTCCAAGATTTTATTCAAAACTTGAATCAAACAATAACAATCAGCATGATCATTTTTGAAAAGATTTCTGGGAGCAAGCATTCAATTGTTTCTTCCCAAACTCAAAAACTGAGACCACTGAGAAGAAATGAAGTGGACAGGAGAGGCTTGAGACTCTTCCCACACCTGTGCTTGAAACACTAATGAGTAGTCAGAGTTACAATATTTATAATGCAGTCCATGCTGTGGCACATGCTTTGCAATCTCTGCATATATACAAATCCAGAGAAACAGCCATCGTGAAAGAAGGGAGGAATCAGTTTCATAATCAAGTGTGGTGGCAAGTAAGTCTGTATGCATAATAGTACAGAAGCCACCCAACCAAGCACAACAAATAGATGTCGTATTTGCTAACCAACTAACAAATATATTAGGAAACAAACTACAATAATAATGAGGAACTTCAATTACCCTGACATCAATTGGAAGACTAATTCTGCACCAAGGGAGAAATCAAATAAATTCGTAACCAACCTAGCTGACAACTTTGTTGTCCAAAAGGTAGAGGGTGAAACTAGAGGGACAGCCATACAGCCATTATTCTTACAAACAGAGGAGAAGTGATAGAAGAAGTAGAAACTGCAGGAAGCTTGGATGAAAATGAAAGATAACAGATAATCAAAGTTGGAAGAGACCTTGTAGGTCATTTAGTCCAACCTCCTGCCCAAGTGGGAGACATTACACTATTTTTGACAAATCAAAATCCAATCTCTTCTTGAAAGTCTCCAGTGATGACACTTCCCGAACTTCTAAGGGCAACCTGTTCCATTGGTTGATTGTTCTCAGTGTCAGAAAGTTTCTCCTTATTTCCAGGTTGAATCTCTCCTTGGTCAGTTTCCATCCATTGTTCCTTCTCTGCTTTTGAGTACTCTGGAATATAGCTTGAGCCCTCCTCCTCTTTGTGGCAGCCCCTCAAATATTGGAAGACTGCTCTCCTGTCTCCTGTGGTCCTTCTCTTCACTAGACTAGCCGAGCCAATTCCTGCAACCATCCATCGTAGGTTTGAGCCTCCAGTCCCCTTATTTATTTATTTATTTATTTTATTTGTCAATTGTTTACAAGATAATAAGTATAAGTGTATACATAATTATGAATACATGAAATGGGTACATATAAGAAAAATAAAAGAAAAATAAAAGAAACAATAGGACAGGGACGGTAGGCACGTTGGTGCACTTATGTACGCCCCCTACAGACCTCTTAGGAAAGGGGTGAGGTCAATAGTAGACAGTCTAAGGTTAAAGTTTTTGGGGTTTGGGGAAGAAACTACAGAGTCGGGTAGAGTATTCCAGACATTGACCACTCTGTTGCTGAAGTCGTATTTCCTGCAATCAAGCTTGGTGCGGTTAACCTTGAGTTTGTATCTGTTGTGTGCTCTTGTGTTGTTATGGTTGAAGCTGAAGTATTCATTGACAGGTAGGACATTGCAATGTATGATTTTATATACCATGCTTAAATCAGACCGAAGACGGCGTAATTCAAGGTTTTCTAGTTCTAGAATTTCAAGTCTGGTGGCATAAGGTATTCTACAATGAGTAGAGGAGTGGAGAACTCTTCTTGTGAAATATTTCTGGACTTTCTCAATTGTGCTAATATCAGATACGTAATGAGGGTTCCAGACTGATGAGCTGTATTCGAGTATTGGTCTAGCAAATGTTTTGTATGCTCTAGTTAGTAGTGTGATATTACCAGAGAAAAAGCTACGTAAGATTAGGTTAACAACTCTTAATGCCTTTTTGGCTATGTAGTTGCAGTGGGCTCTAGCACTTAGATCATTAGAGGTGAGTATTCCAAGGTCCTTTACAGAGCTTGGATCATCAACAAGATCTTGACTATTCAGCTTGTATTTTATTTTCGGATTTTTTTTGCCAATATGTAAGACAGAGCATTTATTTGTTGAGATTTGAAGTTGCCATTTGTTTGACCATTCTGATACACAGTCAAGATCTTTTTGAAGGGTAGCAGTATTGTCTGTGGTATTGAATAGTTTTACATCATCAGCGAAAAGAACGCAGTTGCTCTTAATATGATCACAGAGGTCATTTATGTAGAATATGAAGAGAGTTGGTTCTAGAACACTGCCTTGGGGGACACCACTATTGACAGGTACAGAATTTGATAGGACACTTCCAATTTTGACCATTTGTTGTCTGTTTGACAGGAATGCTTCTATCCAGTTATGCAGTTGTCCAGAGATACCATAGGATTTTATTTTTAGTAGTAGTTTGTCATGTACCACTGAATCAAAGGCTTTACAGAAGTCTATGTAGATTGCATCTATTGTTTTGCCCTGATCATCCTGCTTGTTCTTCTCTGTACTTTTTCTAGAGTCTCAACATCTTTTTTATAATGTGGTGAACAAAACTGGATTCACTGCTCTAGGTGTAGTCTTACTAAAGCTTTATAGAGTGGTATTAGATTGTATTCCTCTGTTAATGCAACTTAGGATTGCATTAGGTTGTTGGCTGCTGCTACACACTGCTGGCTCATATTTAGTTGGTTGTCCACTAAGACTCCAAGATTCCTCTCACAGTTACTGCTATTAAGCCTGGTTTCACCCAGTCTATATGTGTGCTTTCAGTTTTTCTTGCCTAAATGTAGACTTTACTTTTCTCTACAATGAGTTTCATTTTGTTAGATACGACCCAGTGTTCTAGTCTGTCAAGATCTATCTGGATCTTGAGCCTATCTTCTTAGGTGTTAGCTATATCTGCCAGCTCATCTGCAAATTTGGTAAGTAACTCTTCTAATCCCTCATCTAATGAAGATATTGAAGACTATTGTGCCTAAGACAGAACCTTGTGGCACTCCACTGCTTACTTCCCTCCATGTAGGCTTAGACCCATTGGTCTTAGACCCACTGGACCTTGTCATACTAGAATTCAATGTAACCCAAACATAAGCAAAAGAACATAACGAACATAAAGATACTCGAGACTTAAATTTTAAAAGAGCTGATTTTAAAAAACTCAAGAAAGAACATGGGAAGGTCACTTGGATGAAAATCCTAAAGGAGAAAACAACCCAAGATGCTTGGAAAATTCTGAAAAATATGTTCATTAAAGCCCAGCACAATACTACTGAGAAAGAAAAACAAGAAATCCAAGAAAAAATCAGCATGGCTGTACAAAGATCTCTCTGACAAATTGAAAGACCAAAAGGATGCATACAAAAAATGGAAAGAGGGACAAATGGAAAGAGGCAGAATTTATTTATTTTTTATTTTATTTATTTATTTTTGTAAATTGCTTACAAGATAATAGGTATAAGTAAAAAACATAGTTATGAATATATGGATACATATAAGAAAAATAAAAAATTAAAAGAAACAATAGGACAGGGATGGTAGGCACATTGGTGTGCTTATGCACGCCCCCTACAGACCTCTTAGGAAAGGGGTGAGGTCAATAGGAGACAGCCTAAAGTTAAAGTTTTTGGGGTTTGGGGAAGAAACCATCGAGTCAGGTAGAGTATTCCAGACATTGACCACACTGTTGCTGAAGTCATATTTCCTGCAATAAAGTTTGGTGTCGTTTAACTATAGTTTGTATCTATTGTGTGCTCTTGTATTGTTATGGCTGAAGCTGAAGTATTCATTGACAGGTAGGACATTGCAATGTATGATTTTATATACTGTACTTAGATCAGACCAAAAGCAGCATAGTTCTAGATTTTCTAGATTTTCCAGACTGATGAGCTGTATTCAAGAATTGGTCTAGCAAATGTTTTGTATGCTCTAGTTAGTAGTGTAATATTACCAGAGAAAAAGCTATGTAGGATTAGGTTAACAACTCTTAATGCCTTTTTGGCTATGTAGTTACAGTGGGCTCTAGCACTTAGATCATTAGAGATGAGTACTCCAAGGTCCTTGACAGAGTTTGGATCATTAACGAGGTCTTGACTATTCAGCCTGTATTCTATTTTCTGATTTATTTATTTTTTTGCCAATATGTAAGACAGAGCATTTATTTGTTGAGATTTGAAGTTGCCATTTGTTTGACCATTCTGATATATAGTCGAGGTCTTTTTGAAATGTTGCAGTATTGTTGGTAGTGTTGAATAGCTCTACATTGTCAGTAAAGAATACACAGTTGCTCTTAATATGATCACAGAGGTCATTTATGTAGAGTATGAAGAGAGTTGATCCTAGAACATTGCCTTGGTGGACACCACTATTAACAGCTACAGGATTTGATAGGATGCTTCCAATTTTGACCATTTGTTGTCTTTTTTTACAGGAATGCTTCTATCCAGTTATGAAGGTGTCCAGAGATACCATAAGATTTTAGTTTTAGGAGTAGTTTGTCATGTACCACTGAATCAAAGGCTTTACAGACGTATATGCAGATTGCGTCTATTGCTTTGCCCTGATTGAGTTGTGTAGTCCATATGGTTTTGCAGTGTAAGAATTGCAGGTTACAGGATAGTTTTTTCCTGAAACCAAATTGTTTATTAGAGGGTAGGTTGTTTGTCTCTAAGTGGAGGATAATGGATTGGTTAAAAATTGATTCCATGACTTTACAAGTGACGCAGCATAAGGAGATTGGTCTGTAATTTTCAACTAGGCTGGGGGTCTCCCTTTTTGAAGATGGGGATGACCATGGCTTGTGACCATAGGTTAGGCAAGGAGCTAGTCCTGAAAGATTTTTCAAAGGTTATGCTTAGAGGTTCGGCTATGGCAGTGGATAGCTTTTTAAAGAAATAGGCACATATTCCTTCCAGTCCAATAAATAGGGAAAGCAAAGGCTCAGAATGAACCAAGACTTGCAACAAAAGTCAAAGATAATTTTTTAAAAAGTTTCTTCCAACATATAAATAACAAGAAAAAAAATCAAGGAAACAGTTGGTCCACAAAGAATACGGCAAGGAAGTAACAGGAAACAAAGGGAAAGCAAAGCTGCTTAACTCATTCTTTGCATGAATCTTCATGCAAAAACAAACTATAGCCAAACCTACCAAAAACATAATTGTAAAAGACAGACTAGAAATAAAAGTTAAAATAAAAAAAATAGCAAAGGAACCCCTATCTAATCTTGACAAATGCAAACACCAGAACCTGATGGATTACATCCCAGAGTTATAAAGAGCTGGCAGATGTCATCTCCGAACCACTGTGCCACATCTTTCAAAAATCCTGGAGCACCAGGAAACTACCAGAGGATTGGAAAAGAGCTGATGTGGTTTCCATCTTCAAAAATGTGGGGGAGGGAACAGACCCAGGAAACTACAGACAAATCAGCCTAACATCAAAATCTGGGAAGATATTGGAAAAAATAATTTAAAAAACAGATCTTCCAACATCTAGAGACAAGTAAAGTAATAACTAACAGTTAGCATGGGTTTGTTAAAGACAGATCATGCCAAAACAATCTTATTTCATTTTTCAACATAGTGTCTAAATTAATAGACCAGCAAAATACTGTGGATATAATATACTTAAACTTCAGCAAGGCATTTGACAAAGTAGAACACATCCTACTTCTTGGTGAGCTAGAAAAATGTGGGACAGCATCACCACCAGAAGGATTCATAACTGGATGACAAACCATACTCAGTGAATAATCCTTAATGGCTCTACATCTACATGGAGGGAAGTAAGCTGTGGGGTACCAGAAGATTCCATCTTAGGCCCAGTACTCTTCAATATCTTCATAAATGACTTAGATGAGGGTATAGAAAAGGAGCTTACCAAATTTTCAGATGATACTAGGCTGCAGGAATAGCTAACCTCCTAGAAAATAGGCTCAAGATCCAGATGGATCTTGACAGACTTGAACATTGGGCCCTATCTAACAAAATAAAATTTAATGTAGAGAAAAGTAAAGTCTTACATTTAGGCAAGAAAAATCAAAAGGACACATATAGACTGGGTGAAACCAAGTGAGAGGGATTTTGGAGTCTTAGTGGACAACCAGTTAAAGCAGTGTGTGGCAGCAATCAAAAAAGCCAATGCAATCCTAAATTGCATTAACAGAGGGATACAATCAAGATAATTAATATCACTCTATAAAGCCTTAATAAGACTACATCTAGAATAGTGCACCTAGTTTTGGTCACCACACTATAAAAAGATGTTGATACTCTAGAAAAAGTGCAGAGAAGAGCAACCAGGATGATTAGGGGACTGGAGACTAAAACATATGAAGAACAGTTATAGGAACTGGATTTGGCTAGTATAGTGAAGAAAAGGATTAGGGGAGACACGATAGCAGTGTTCCAATATTTGAGGGGCTGCCACAGAGAGGAAGGGGTCAATCTTGTCTAACATTTCTGTTTAGCACTTCCCATATTAATATAAATAGTAATGGGAATAGTAGACATCTTTGTCTTGTACCCTTTCTTATATTAAAATTCTCTGTCAAGTCCCCATTCACAATCATTTTTGCCATTTGTTTAGAATATATATCATCTGAATCATATTTGTAAATTTTTCACCCAAACTCTCTGCACTTTAATTGTTGTAGCATAAATTGCCAATTTAAGTTATCAAAAGCTTTTTGGGAGGGGCAGAGCTGGTGTCTCAATGATACGGCATGCGATCTTGGAGGTCTGAGATTGCTGCCGATATCTTTGCTCCTGTATGGTCCGAATGGATCTAAACCACCCCAAAGAGATGGTGAATGTAAAGAGCACATCCTGTCAATCCCAGGGATACTGCAAAACCCCTGGTAGATCCAGGAAAAGCTCTTTTTGCCAGTGGCAAAGAGGCAGCCATTAAAGCTGCTGAAGTTGGGACAGCTCCAAAACAGAAGAGGATAGAAAGAGAAGTGTGCCAGTTTTTCTTTACTCTAAGATTTAAAAGGACACCCTAAGGAAAAGATAAAATCTGTAAAATCTCAGACAGAAGTAATTAAGCAGCGATTTTAAATGGGAAGTCAAATTAATTTTTTCCTTTTTTTGCTGGACTCTTTCTATACGATTTTTTACTTTGAACTGGACTGGTCTTTTTTTCTATCTTATTTTTCATTTTTGTTTCCTCTCCCTTTTGTCTTTACAATATTTTAGGCAAGAGATCCCCCTTTAGCCTTTTTTTTCTAAACCCTTTTTCCTTTTTAATTTGTTTTTATAATAATCTGTTTGGAAAAGGAGGGGGAAAGTGGAAACAGAGGAAACTTTGTAACACTGCCAACTAGAGGCTTAGAAATATTGTTTCTCTTTTTTTCTCTTTTGAACAGACAAAGCTGAGAAAGAACTCAAGACTTCTTTTCAAGGACTCTGAGCCTGTCTGATAAGATAGAGGGAAGAGCATGGGAGAGTGTTATTGCAGGTGCTCTTCTGGGTTTCTATCAGTACCTGAAGTCTGGTGTAGAAGTGTACAGAAAATAGATGATAAGGTTCTAGAGATATAAAAAATAATGAAAGCCTTGGATAACTAAATAGGTGCAATGTGTTCTTTTTCTCTTTTTTTAAGTTGGGCTATTCTTCACACCCCCTCCTTATCAGCTTACTATTTGTAATAGTTACTTGGATCTCTGGACTCTTGGAACCTGCTTTTGTCTTTCCTTTTTCTTTTGGAGCCTAATTTTTACTTTTGCATTCTATTTTAAAGGAAAAGCCTTAGTATTAATGTTTTCCTTCCTTTTTTTTTTAAGGGAGTAGGCTTTTGCTTTTTCTCTCTCTCCCTCTCCTGCATGGTTAGCGTATAAACTGAGAAAGCAGAAAGAATCAAGGAAAGTATTGCAATTAATAGATGATCAAGGCCAAGTTTGCTATGAAAGTAAAGAGAAGAAGGAAATTATACAAGACTATTACGGGAAACTATATACACAAGAGAATATGAATGAATGATGATGAAAGAATTAAACAGTACTTACAGAATGCTAACCTACCTCAGATACCTAAAGAGATTGAAATAATGTTAGAAAGCAATATAATAATGATGGAGTTAACTGAAGCACTTAAGAAGCAAAACTATGGAAAGGCACCAGGCCCAGATGGACTTCCGGTGGAATTTCATAAAACACTACAAGAATCGTTCCAGATGAAATTATGAATGAAGTTATGTCAAAGAAGACAATACCTAAATCATGGTCAGAAGCTTATATTACACTTTTCCAAAAAGAGGAGGCCAACCCATTACAAATCAAGAATTACAGACCTATTTCCATACTAAATGCAGATTATAAAATTTTTGATTCACTATTGGCAGAAAGACTTAAAAAAAATACCTAAATAATTTTATTCACTCTGGCCAAAATGGATTTCTGCCAAAGAGACAAATTAAAGATAATATGAAAGTAATTTTGGACACTTTGGAATACTATGAGGCACACCCTGAAAAACAAATGGCTTTGGTATTCTTAGATGCACAGAAGGCATTTGACAATGTGAATTGATGATTCATGTTATTACAGCTGGAACAGATAGGTTTTGGTAAAAAATTCATCCAAGCAATAGAAGCTATATATCATAACAAAACAGCAAGGGCAATGATAGAGGGAGAATTAACAGACTCTATTGATATGAGAAAATGAACAAGACAAGGGTGCCCACTGTCACCTTTGTTGTTTGTGTTAACCTCAGAAGTGCGAAACAAAAATATTAGAGAAGAAAAGGACATAAAAGGGATGAAAATTAAAAAAGAATTATTAAAATTGATAGAAAAGATAGAGGTATATGGGAAGGTGGCTGGTTTGAAAATAAACAAAGACAAAATTAAGATTTTGACAAAGAATATGTTATCAAGACAAAGGGAAGAACTGGCAGATGTATTAAAAATCCAATATCTATATTCAAGGTATGATAAAGATGCTAAAAAAGAAGATTTCTACGATAAATTGACTGATTTGGATAAGATTTTGACAGGTACTGATGAAAAGGTGATTAAAAATTGTATGGATATCTATTAGAAATTAAACTAGAAGAAGAACAAGTTAAAGAAACAATGATTGCTTGGGGGAAGAATTTTGGATATGGGATTGATCCAGAGAAATGGCAAAAATTGTGGTCTCAAAACTGTAAAATGACATTGTCAACAGCATATAAAGAAAATTTGTATAAGATGGTTTATAGATGGCATTTTCCCCCAACAAGAATAGCAAGAAAGTTCAAGAATAATTCTGAAAAATGTTGGAAATGTCATCAAGTACCTGGCTCATATTTCCATATGTGGTGGACTTATGCAGATGCCAAAAAATATTGGACTAAAATCCACACATGGTTGGAAAAAATGACCAAAAAGCATATAGACTTGAAATGAGAGATATTTTTACTGGGAATTTTACCTGAAATATATAGTAAAGAATTGAAATACTTGATTGTAAATGTATTAACAGCGGCTAGGATTGTATTTGCCAAAAACTGGAAAAATGAGAAAGTACCATCACAGGAGGAAATTATTAAGAAAATATTGGAATGTGCTGAAATGAGCAGATTGACATTTGAAATCAGAGAATAAGATGATGAACAATTTTATAAAATTTGGAATCTATTCTATCAATAGTTAGACAATAAAACATGGTAATGAAATATGTAGATTTTTAGAACATAATGAATATATAAAAATGTATTTTTTATTATATCTACAAAATGATTGTAGGATACATCTGAGATGATAATATGAACTGTCACAAAACAAATTAAATAAAATATGGGTTAGCTTGTAAAACATGAATGAATAATAGTATAGTGAAATGATTGATTAATAATAATATTAATGTATTTAGGAATATTTGATTGACAGTATGAGGATATATACAATGTAATTGTAATTGAAGACTACGAAGTGGAAGCACAAAACAATTTGTAAACCAACCGACACACTGTATGTATATATATGGAAGATGGCTTGATGTTTTTATGTTTTGTTTGTCTATGTTTGTCTTAAAAAGGGGGTATTTTCATTCTCTTTATTTTGTAGTAAAATTTCATTTCTAAAAATAATTTTTGAAATAATTTTAGATTTTACATTCTAAAGGTAAGTCTTGTATTTTATTATACTGTACAAATTGTCCTGACTTAACTATGGTTATTAGGGCCTGAATTTCCATTGCTAAGTGGTGCAATTATAAAGTATGCTGTCATTTGACCATTCCAGCAGTTCCCAGTTAAACAAGGACTGCCCAGGTTTTTAAGTAGCTCTTGGATTACAAATCCCAACATTCTTACAGCTTCCACGTTTACTTTGCTTGTGGAAAATCAGCAAGAAAGGTTACAAATCAAAATCATGTAACTTTGGGATGCTGCAAAAGTCAGAAATCCAATTGCCAATTCCCGGTAGTGTGATCATGTGATCACCGGGGTATTGTGATGCCTGGAATTTCAAGAAAGTCATAAATACCATACATTCTGCACCATTAGCATTTCAAATGATTGCTGAACAAGCGACCACCTGTACTTAAGTATTTCTGTGTTATCTCATAGGAAGAGACCTCCAAGATGTTTTCAGTCCCAAAAGGTAGACCACACTGAGAAATCAACACCATGTAAGTCAGGACTAATTTTATTGCAAGAGCTATAATAACTGAATCTTGCAATGTACTCAACCCTCTATTACATTCTTTTTGTTTGATATAGTATGGCTTCTCTGAAATGTTTTCTCAATTTATATTTCTTGGTCAAGATTCAAGCTCTTCTTATTTGACTGTTGCCTCTCCCCCCTGTCATTCAGGACCATTCATATGGTCTTTAGAAATGTGAATATTTCCCTGTTCACAAAACATTAGCTGGACATGAAGGAACCTGACTGCCTCTGTCTCTTGCTAGTTGATCAGGAATGGAGATATCAGACATGGTAGCCCAGTTCTGTATTTGAGCCATGATTGAATGCATATCACTCCTCCAAGTGAAGTGTTCCTGAACAACATCTAGGTTACCATTACATAGTATGCTTAAAATCTCATAGGTGTATATTATAGGCCACTCAATCAAGCAGAAAAAAATGATGTCCTTTTTCCCAGTCAACTAACAAACATATTCAGGAAACACACAACAATAGTAATGGGAGACTTCAGTTATCCTGATATCAGTTGGAAAACTAATTCTGCACCAAGTGAGAAATCAAATAAATTCCTAACCAACCTAGCTGACAACTTTGTTGTCCAAAAGGTAGAGGTTGAAACTAGAGGGACAGCCATACTGGACTTAATTCTTACAAACAGAGAAGAAGCGATAGAGGGAGTTGAAACTGCAGGAACTTGGGTGAGAATGACCATGTCGTATTAGAAT
Source organism: Pseudonaja textilis (assembly GCF_049901715.1). NCBI lineage: Eukaryota > Metazoa > Chordata > Lepidosauria > Squamata > Elapidae > Pseudonaja > Pseudonaja textilis. The sequence continues at coordinate 112,661,454 of NC_142008.1, forward strand.
TCAACATAACACAAACACAAGCAATAGAACATAATGACACCAGAGTCTTAGATTTTAAAAGAGCTGATTTTAATAAACTGAGAGAGAATTTGGGAAAGATTCCATCGACCAAAATCCTAAAGGGGAAAACAACTCAAGAATCTTGGGAAACTCTAAAAAGTATGATCATAGAAGCCCAGACCAGCACAATACCATTGAGAAAGAAAAACAAGAAATCCAAGAAGAAACCAGCATGGCTAAACAAAGATCTCTCTGACAAATTGAAAGAAAAAAAGGACAAGTACAAAAAAATGGAAAGAAGGACATACAACTAAAGCAGAATATCAGCAGATAGCCAGAATCTGCAAAGACAGATAAAGATAATCAGAGTTGGAAGGGACCTTGTAGGTCATCTAGTCCAACCCCCCACCCAAGCTGGAGACCCTACAGCATTTCTGACAAATGGCAGTCCAATCTCTTCTTGAAAGTCTCAAGTGATGGCGCTCCCACAACTTCCAAGTGTAAGCTGTTCTATGGGTTGATTGTTCTCACTGTCAGAAAGTTTCTCCTTATGAGAGGGGAGGAACTGGCGTTGCGACGGTACGGTTTGCAATCGAGCTCTAAGATTGCAGCCGATATCTTCACCTCTGGCCAGTCCAAACGAACCTAAACCATCCCATAGGGATGATCATAGTGAAGGGTATACCCTGTGGATCCCAGGGACACTTCTTTGTGTATCTGACTGACCAATAGTCAGCTCCATAGGCTCACCTCTACAAAACCTGGCCAAATTTCTCGCCAAACAACTACAACCCTATGCAGAATCCATCAACTCACATGTAAGAAACTCATTCCAGTTCATCGAAATCATAAAGAAACAAAACTTACAACCCAGCGACCTACTAGTAAGCTTCGATGTCATATCCCTCTTCACCCAAATACCAATAAAAGAAGCCTTGACAGCCATCCAAAACAAATACAACCCCCAAGCACATCCTAGATCTGACCAACCACTACCTATCCAATACATACTTCACCTACAATGGACAAAAATACAAACAAATAGAAGGAGCACCCATGGGATCACCCCTCTCACCTGTCATCGCATAAACCTCTACATGGAACACTTTGAAACACAAGCTCTAGAAAAATACGACCACAAACCCAAACTCTGGCTCAGATACGTAGATGACACCTTCATAATCTGGCCACGTGGGAAAGAAAAACTAAACAAGTTCCTCACACACCTCAACAGCCTACACCCCAAGATACAATTCACCATGGAAACAGAAACCAACAATCAACTTCCCTTCCTAGATGTCTTGGTATACAAAAGATCCAATGGCTCCCTAGGACACACCATCTACCAAAAGAAAACACATACAAACCGCTATCTACATGCACTCTCACACCACCACCCAGCACAGATCAATTCCGTAGCCAAAACACTCATCTCCAGAACAAAATGCTTAGCCGATGAACAACACCAAAAAGCCGAACTACACACCCTCACCAACGTACTTACAGCCAATGGATTCCAAAGACACAAGATTACCCACCTAATCCAAAAGAAACCCCAACCAAAATCCAAGACAGAGAACAAGAAAACGGCAAAGCCCTCCTCCCATATATAAAAGGCACTACAGACAGAATCAGCAAGATCCTCCAAAAACACAATATTAAAACAGCATTCTGAACAAACAGAAAAATATCCACCATCCTAAGAAACCCCAAAGACAGAGTCGAGAATTAGAAAACCAAGGAGGTATACGAAATCCCTGCACTGCCTGCCCTGCCACATACATTGGACAGACTAACAGAAGAATTAGTGCACGCATTGAAGAACATAAGAACTCAATCAAAAAAGAAGAAGCGACCTCTTCCTGGTCCAACACCTCAAAGCCACAGGACATAAAATTAACTTTAAAAATACCAGAACTATTGCCAAAACCGAACACTTCAACAGCAGAATAATCAGAGAAGCCATAGAAATAGAAAAACGCCACACAGCATGAACAAAGCGAGATGACACCTCCGCCTCCCAGCCATTTGGAAACCCGCCCTCATGAACAGACGAATACCTGCAACCTCACCACTGCCCACTCCAAACCCCTCCGAGCCATACATGAAGCAAGCCGACACCAACTATGGAGATGCAGCGTGACCTCGAACTTCGAAGCCGGGCAGCAAGAAATCCAGCCAATCAGAACACGGCCAACCCCCAACCAATCAAAACACAGCCAGGCCCCCACCAATGAGAAGACACCCCCACCCAATCAGAACACAGCCAAGCCCCCACCCATTCAAATCCCACCCCACTGACAGTTAGAAAGAAAAAAGCAGCTGCAACCTCACATCACTCTGAAAAGCAAGAGCCAAAGACAGAGGCCTGATGATGATGAATGAGACTTCATCGAAACGTTGCCTAGACACTTTGAATCTTACGCGGAGAAAACCGAACAACCAAAGATCCACATACAAATACCTGCGAGAACCTCAGAAAACAAATATATATATATATATATATATATATATATATATATATATATATATATATATATATATATATATATATATATATATATATATATATATATATATATATATATATATATATATATATATTTCTTATTCTCCTTTTTGATTTCTTAATTTTTTTAGGCTAGAGGCTCCCTCTGGTTATTTTTCTTTTATATATATATATATGTATATATATTCTTTTCTTTTTAACCCCAATTATGTTTTCCTGGGAGGAGGGGGGAAAGTGAGAACTAAGAAACTTTGTAACACTGCCAACTAGAGGCTTGAAAATATTTTACTTGAAGTGGAGAGAACTGTGAAAGACTTCTTCTCAAGGACATTTTAACTTGATAAGATAGAGGGAAGAGCACGGCAGAATATTATTACAGGTGTTGTTCTGGACTTCTATCAACAATTTAATATTTGAGGTTTGGCTTTGAAGCTTGTGGAGAAGAGAGTCATAACAAGAGCCTTGGACAATTAAACATAGTGCAGTGTGTGTGTGTGTGTGTGTGTGTGTGTGTGTGTTTATCTTCTTTTAGTTCCACTACCCCTCCTTACCAGCATTACTGTAAACTTTTATTTTAGCAATATTTTTATTCTTGCCTTTTATTTTAAAGGGAAAGCATCAGAATTTCTCATCTTTTTTTTCCCTTTTTCCACTGGGATTTTTGCTTTTTCCATCTATGCTCTTGGATTATTTTGGGTTTTTTTTTATTGAGATTTTCTAACTGGATTAAGGTGTGAAGAACCTGAAGAAATCTTTCTTTTGCTTTGTTTATTATTATTATTATTATTATTATTATTATTATTATTATTATTATTATTGTTGTTGTTGTTGTTGTTGTTGTGTTTTTTCCTTCTTTTTATTTTCATTCTTTATTGTGGATTATTTTATAATTGGATTAGGGTCCGGAAGAACCTGAAGAATCTTTTCTTTTTTTCTTTTTTTCCTTTACCATTGGGCTTTTCACTATTGGGCATTTCCATTTTGGATTATAATTGGCTACCTAACTAATTGGATTAAAGTTTGAAAGAATTTGAAGGTCTTTAATCAGTTAAAATGAGTAGGAAACTCATACCTTCGGGTGCCTCTATGTCTACTTCTGCCTCCCCACCATCTGGAGGACAATGTTTAATTCAGGCAATGCTAAAGCAAGACAAAGAACAAGAAAAAGTAACTTTACAGAGGATTATGCAAGGAATCCAAGATCTTAAGACAAAAACAGATACCATTGTACAAAGAATAGGGAAGACTGATGAAAAGGTGGGAAATATTCAACAAATGATGGTGAAGTATGATGAGAGACTCCAAAAAATCAAAGAAGAAGGTAAACGAAGAGAGGAGAAGATTGGAAATACTGATAGCAGACTAACAGTGGTTGAACAAGATAAAAGTGGGATGCTGAAGTGGGAGATGGAGAGGTCAGAATTCTATCTCAGATTTCAAAACATAGAGGAAGAAAAAGGACAAAATTTGGCTGCGATAATGATAGGAATTCTGGCTGATGCTTTGGAAATAACAGAGGAAAAGATGATGGATGGAGTAGATGAGGTATACCGAGTTTTTACAAGATATGCGATGAGAAATAATTTACCCAGAGAAGTTCACATCAGATTCACCAAAAAATCCATCAAAACACAAATTTTACAAGTGGCAAGAGAGAAGACATTGAAATATAAACGCAAAGAAATCCTGGTTTTAAAACAAATACCCAGAAGAGTGAGAGAGATGAGAAGAGACTATCGATTCTTGACCAAAAAATTATTGGAAAAAGATGTGAATTATAGATGGTTGATCCCAGAAGGATTAATGTTTATATGGCAAGAACAGAGACACAGAATCGACTCAATTGAGAAAGCAGAAATATTCCACAACAAATTTTTTGGAAGAAGAGAAATAGAGACAGAAAAAGAGACCATTGCAACTGAGCCTCAAGAAGACCAGATGAGACCGGGGAAAGAAGAAGGTGCGGTAGGTAGACAAATGGAGACCAAAGAACATCGTGAAGTAAGATCCACAAGAACTGTTAGACCTAAATATAAAACATAACCATGGAGGAAAAAAAATTGATTTCTATGAATATAAATGGATTGAACTCAGCTATTAAAAGAAGAAAAATCTTCATAAATTGGAGAAGTTAAAATTTGATATAATTTGCCTACAAGAAGTACATATTAAAAACAACATCAACGATTATTGGTAAGACCAAAACTGGGGAAAATTTTTACTTCCTTGACTAACTGTAAGAACAGAGGAGTGGTCTTGTACATTAAAGAAACTATTGCAGCAAAATTGGTTTATACTGATGAAGATGGAAGAGTATTAATGGTTGAAATAGTGGATAACAATATAAAAATATTACTTGTTGCAATTTATTCTCCGAACGATAAACAAGAAGAATTTTATAAAAAGTTACACATGAAATCAATTGGACTGGACCATGTCAATATAATTATGATGGGAGATTTTAATGGAATTGTAGATAATAAATTGGACTATACAGCAACAGCATTAAAACAAAATAGAAAGACTCTCCCTAAATCCTTTTTTAAAATGGTAGATGAATTAAATTTAAAAGATATATGGAGAGAAAGAAATGGTAAAACGCAGCAATATACTTTTTATTCAAATAGACATTTATCATGGTCCAGAATAGATTTGGACCTCATCAGAACTAATATCTAACATTCAAGAAATAAATATAGAAACAGGTATATGGGCAGACCATAACCCTATAACAATTAAATGGAAAGGACAAAGAAGAAGATCTAGATGGACATTAAACAACGCTATCTTAAAGGAAAAAGATTTTACACAATGGATGGACAAAGAATTGGCTTTTTTATTGAAAATAAAAAAGAAGATACTTCAATGCAAAATGTTTGGGATACAATGAAGGCATATGCAAGAGGATTAATAATGGATTATACAAAGAAAAAGAATATTAGGAAGAGGCAAACTATTAAAGCTTTAGAAGATGATTATAAAAAACTGGAAAAAGAATTGCAGAATATGCCACAGAAAAAAAAGATATTAAATTCAAAATGGATATAATTAAACATAAGATGGGTCAGGCAGAGAAAGAGGAATTGGCACAAAAAATTAGAAGTGCTAAACAGAACTATTTTGAAGATGCAAATAAACCAGGTAGATGGCTAGCATACAAATTGAGAAAGGAGAAAGAATCTAGGAGAATAGTACAGTTAATAGATGATCAAGGCCAAATGTGTTATGGTAATAAGGAGAAAAAGATAATTATTCAAGACTTTTATGGACAATTATATAAACAGGAGGATTTTGATGAGGAAAGAATTAAGCTTTATCTACAAAATGCTAAAATAAAAAGCCCAAAATTAAAAAGAAAAGAAAATTAAAAAGAAAAAAGAGGATTCTTCAGGTTCTTCTAGACCTTAATCCTAAATTGTGGGATAGTCAGTTATGATTCAAATATAAAAATAAAAAATAAAGAGAAAAAGAATAAAACCCAATAATATTAAAAAGTAATAAGAAAAAAAAAGAAAAGGAATTCTTCAGGTTCTTCACAACTTAATCCAATTGAAAGGTCTCAAAAAAATAAAAATAAAAAATAGCCATAAAAGTGAATCAAAAATGAAAATGGAAAAGACAAAAGTCCCAATAAGAAAAAGAAAAAGATATTCTGAGGCTTTCCCTTTAAAAATAAATAAATAAAATAAAATAAAAGATAAATATACAAATATTACAAGATACTGTGGGATTGAAGAGGAGGGATAAAATAGCTAAGAGAAAATAAAAAAAGGAGCACACTGCATTTTATTTAATTATCCAAGGCTCTTATTATGGCTTCTCCACAAATTTCAAAGCCAAGCTTCAAATGTTCAATTGATAGTAGAAGTCCCAAAGAACACCTGTAAAAACATTCTCCAGTGTTCTTCCCTCTATCTTATCAAGTTCCAGTATCCTTGAGAAAGAATTTTTCACAATCGTCTCAGGTTCAAATAAAGTATTTTCAAGCCTCTAGTTGGCAGTGTTACAAAGTTTCTTTAATCCACTCCCCCTTCTTTCCCAGAAAAAGCCTAATAGAAAAAGAAAATATACATGTGTATGTATGTATGTATGTATGTATGTATGTATGTATGTATGTATATATATACCTCGAATCTTACGCGGGAGAAAACCCAAACAACCAAAGATCCATATATTCATCATCTTCAGGCTTCTGTCTTCGGCTCTGTGCTTCTCAGAGTGATGTGAGCTCACAGCTGCTTCTTCCTTTTAACTGCTAGTGGGGGTGTGACTTGATTGGGTGGGGGCTTGGCTGTGTTCTGATTGGGTGTGTGTGTGTTCTCATTGGTAGGGGGTTTGGCTATCTTGTGATTGGTTGGGGGGTTGGCCATGTTCTGATTGGCTGGAGGCATGTTCTGTTCAGGTGGGGGCTTGGTTGTGCTCAGGTTAGTTTTAGTTGCTGGGGGATTTGAGCTGGTGAACTGTGATCCTGCTGTTTGGCTTCGAGTTCGTGGTCGTGCTGCATCTTCATAGTGGGTGTAAGTTTGCTTCATGTATGGATCGGAGGGGTTTGAAGTGGGTAGTGGTGCAGCTGCAGTGCGGCTTCTGGTATGTGGTCGTGTCTCATCTTCTGAGTGGGTGTGAGTCTGTTTTCTACGTGGAAGTGTGGTGGTGGCATCTTGTGTGGCTCTCATGGGTGTGGGTCTGGTGTCATTCTTCATGTTAGGTACTTGTCTGTTCATGACGGCGGGTTTCCAAATGGCTGGTAGGTGGGAGGTGTCATCTCGTTTATTCATGCTGTGTGGGCGTTTTTCTATCTCTATGGCTTCTCTGATTATTCTGCTGTTGAAGTGTTCAGTTTTGGCGAGAAGCCATAGAGATAGAAAAACGAGCTCACATCACTCTGAGAAGCACAGAGCTGAAGACAGAAGCCTGAAGATGATGAATGAGACTTCATCGAAACGTTGCCTAGATACCTCGAATCTTATGTGGAGAAAACCCGAACAACCAAAGATCCACATACAAATACCCATGAGAACCTCAGAAAACAAATATATATATATATATATATATATATATATATATATATATATATATATATATATATATACACACACACACACACACACACACACACACATACATACATATATAAAGATTACTAAAGGTAGCCTCTATTCTAAAAAATATAAACAGTCAAAAAGGAGAAAAAAGAATAGGTAAATACAAGAGAAAAAACCAGTCTAGTTACAATTACTAGATCGCAATAGAAGTTCGGTAAAAAAAAAAAAGTAAAAGTAAAAAGCCAAGCCTCACTTTGACATTTCTCTTTAGAAAATCGCCGCTAAGTCAAGTTTGTCAAGTTTTGTCAAAAATCTTACAGATTTCTTCTCATTCTAGAGTGTCCTTAAGTCCCAAACATTAAAAAAAAGAAAAGTCCTCTCCAACCGATACATTTTCTCTTTCTGTCTCTTCCTTCCGGAGCTGTCCCAGCTTCAGCAGCTTAATGGCTGCCTTTCTGCCGATGGTAGAAAGGCTTCTCCTGGATCAACCAGGGACTTTGCGATGTCCCTGGGATCAACAGAATGCACCCCTTACTATCACCATCTCTAAGGGACGGTTTAGGTCCGTTGGGACTGACCAGGGGCAAAGATATCAGCTGTGATCTCGGAGCCCCAAGATTGCAGATGTATCGCAGCAACGTAGCTCCACCTTCTCCCAGAAAAGTTGTAAGTTTTGAGGTAATGAATTAAACTGTGTTTGATTAAAGTAATGAGGTAATATTGAGAGTCTGCAAGGAAAGGGTTAATTGTTTTACTAGCAGCTGTTATTTACTGGGTGGGAGGAATTTATTGCTCCAATGGCTGCCGCTATTGCAGTGTAAACAATAGGCTGTAACAGGATGTCCGAAAGCACACTGGATTATTGAAAGATAGCAAAACTCGCTGAATTAAAACACTTTAACTACAATCAATATGTCTCTGAATAAGATTGTTTTCCAATATTTCCCAAAGTTCTTCAAGATGAGTAGTATTAAAAATACAGTCCAGAAATTTGGGTTAACCAATCCAATCTGTCTTTTACATTTAAAATTACTTCTAGCTGCAATATCTTCTTTTTTTTTACTAAATCTGACAGTCACTCCTGATCGTTAATCACAGCTAATTTCCTCCTTTGAGTCCCACGTTCAAAGGAAAATTCCACGGCAGAAATTGGAGGGATTCTTACCAAGACTAAGCACACTTTTACAAGATCTTTCCTTTCTTTTTCACTTCAGTGTCAGCTGCCTTCCCGGCTTTGATTCAGCCATCCTGGCAGTTTTCTTTTTAGTTCAGATGGAGGGGTTTTCTTCAGGTCAGTCAATGAGACTCTACCACCGAAGCATCCCTCTGCTTTACCACCCATCCAGGGTGAATTTCAGCTCCTAAGAGTCTCAGGGCTTGAAGAAATCAGCGGTGCTTCATGGAGCTGCAGCTTGTCTGCACCGATTCGTTGCTTTGCCAGATGTAGAAAGTAGAAAGACATGTCTTGTTCCTCTTTTGGATATAGTGGCATTGTATGTTTTATTATTATTATTATTAAAGACCTGCTAGAAATATACTTTTATACCTATTTGAATTATTTATTCTATTTCAGACTGAACATATACATATTTAAGAAAACACACACACACACACACGTGTGTGTTTTCTTAAGTTTTCGCAGGTACTTACATGTATGTTATTCAGCTTTGTTCGGGTATTTTTCCACGTCATTATAGTTGTGCTTTTAAAGTTGTAGCAACGTTTCGGCAGTATCTCATCTGCCATCATCAGGCTTCTGTACTGTGTTCATCTGTGAATCATCTCTTCTATTCATGCTTTCAGGTCTTTTTTCAATCTCTATGGCTTCTCTGATAATTCTGTGGCTGGGGTTTTCTATAGTGGCTAGGGTTTTGGTACCATTGAAGTTGATGCTATGACCTATGGCTTTCATGTGTTGGACTAGTGAGGAAGTGTGTTCCAGCTTTTTGACTGCATTTTTGTGTTCATCCAGGAGGGTACTTATTCTTCTATTGGTCTGTCCAATGTATGTGGCAGGGCATGATGCACAGGGGACTTCGTATATGCCTTGGTTTTCCAGGTCAATTTTTTCTTTGGGGTTTCTAAGGATGGCTGCTATTTTTCTGTCTGTTTTGAAGGCAGTCTTGATGTGATGCCTGTGTAGTATCTTACTGATTTTGTCTGTAGTACCTCTTATGTAGGGCAGGACAGCTGCTCCATAGGTCTGTTCATCTTCTAGGTCTCCATTATGTCTCAGTGTGTTTTTGTGGATCAAGCGGTGATTTTGCTTGTGTGGAAGCTGTTGGCTGTCAGTACTTTAGTCAGGGTGCATAGTTCAGTCTTTATGTGTGTCTTGTCTGCCAGGCATTTGTTTCTAGCAATTAGTGCTTTGGCCACGGAGTTTATCTGTGCTGGGTGGTGGTGGGATGGGGCGTTGAGATAGCGGTTGGTGTGTGCTTTATTCTGGTATATGGTGTGTCCTAGTGTGCCATTTGGTTTTTGTTTGTAGATTAGTACATCTAGGAATGGTAGTTGTTTGTTTGTTTCCATTTCCATGGTGAACCTGATTTTGGGGTGTGTGCTGTTTAGGTGTGTTAGGAAATTGTTTAGGTTTTCTTTTCCATGGGGCCAAATCACAAATGTGTCATTGGTGTATCTTAACCATAGTTTGGGTTTGTGGGTAGCATTAGCCAAGGGCTCTGGATTCAAATTCTTCCATGAACAGGTTTGCAATGTCCTTTGTATATGAAATATGTGTTGGTTAAGCAGTGTTCTATTAGTTCCATGAGGTGTTTAGCTGGTTGGTATTTATTTTTGATAATTTCAAGAGTTTCTTTTGGGACTTGAGTGAATAGTGAAACCACGCTGAAACTTACAAACAGATCTTCTTGTTCCACATGTAGATCTTGGATCATTTCCAAGAAGTGGTATGAGTTTTGTTCATGTGAAGCTGCTGTTTCAGCATGGGGCTGTAGCTGTTTTGCTAAGTGTTTAGCTAGGTTTTGTAGTGGTGCTCCTCTGGAGCTGACTATGAGTCTGAGAGGTATGCCTTCTTTGTGTATTTTTGGGAGGCCGTATAGTTTGGGGCATCTGGAAGATTTTTCTCTTGGGATGATTGTCTGTTGGATCTCTTTGCTCATGTGGCAGGTTATAATTTTCTTCTTGGTTATTTTTTCCAGATATGTGGTTGGGTCCATGTTTATGGGTTTGTCTGTGGAGTCTTGGAGTAGGTCTGTCAATTTTGTTTTGTAGTCTTTTCTATCCATTACTACTGTGGCATTCCCTTTGTCTGCTGGAAGTATGATTATGCTGCTATCCTTTTTTAGGGCTTGCAGCACTTTTAGTTTTTCTTTGTGCAAGTTGCTTTTGGGTGGTTTGCTTGTGCATAGGATGTTAGTAACTTGGTGTCTTATTTTATCAGCTTCATCTGTATTTAATTTAGTTAGGTTGGATTCTACTGCACATATGATGGATTCTGTGGGGATTTTTTTGGGTGCTATAGCATAATTGAATCCTTTGGTTAGGACATCTGTTTCTGTTTTGGTGAGTTCTCTGTTGGAAATGTTATATACTAATTGTTTCAGGTGTTCTTGTGAGTTGTTGGGGGATTTCTTGTCATGTTCTAATTTCTTTAGTTTCTTCAAGAGTTTGTCATTTTTGTAAGTGGATTCAGTTTCAGCTCTCCAAGTTGTAAGTTGTTTTATCTTGTCTCAAAGTAGAGGGTGGATTTTGCTGCTTAATTCCAGGTGTAGTGCTAGCAAATCATTGTTTAACTGATCCAATTGGAATCTCTTTCTGTGGAGCTCGTTCCTGAGTAGAGCCATTTCAGTTCTTTTCAGGATATGTTTAGTAGCTGGTGTGCTGTGATGAAATGTTAATTTGAAGCAGGTTGGTGTTGCATTGTTGTCTGCAGCTGCGTAGGAATTTGAGGTCACATAGTATTCCTGCTCTTTTAACTTCTAGCTTCTCATAGGTTTTTGTCTGGCTGTTTATTTCCTCCCCGTAGAGGTCTGATATTTGTTTTCTTAAGTTTTCATGGGTACTTACATGTATGTTATTCAGCTTTTTTCGGCTATTTTCCCATGTCATTATAGTTGTGCTTTTAAAGTTGTAGCAACGTTTCGGCAGACTCCCAACCAACCAGGATGAAAAAAACCCATTCTGGCACAGCAGTAGGCCAGCCCCAAATTTAAAACTGAAACAACTGTAAAAGTCTGATTCACAGACGAACACAATACAGAAGCCTGATGATGGCAGATGAGATTCTGCTGAAACGTTGCTACAACTTTAAAAGCACAACTATAATGATGTGGGAACATACCTGAACAAAGCTGAATACCATATATATATTAAGAAAACATATATTTGTCTTCTTAAGTTTTCATGGGTATTTATATGTATGGTATTCAGCTTTGCTCAGGTATTTTCCATGGTCATTATAGTTGTGCTTTTAAAGTTGTAGCAACGTTTTGGCAGAATCTCATCTGCCATCATCAGGCTTCTATATAGTGTTTGTTTGTGTATAGTGTTCACTAAAATATGAGCCACAAACGAAAACTATACAGAAGCCTGATGATGGCAGATGAGATTCTGCTGAAACGTTGCTACAACATTTTTAGGGAAGAAGTTGAAACAGTTTATGTCCAGAATGCGAGTGGTCTATAGATACTTCCATGGCTCTGTTTCTGGCACGTGCAGTTTTTAGGTCCTCAGTGGAAGGCAGGCTGGTAGCAATTGTATGGGTTTTTTTCTGCAATTCTATTGAAATCTATGGTCACTATATTTACATTTACACTATTTGAAATGATATTTCCATGGAAAATATGGTAATTTATTCCAGTTTCATTGATAGGAAGAATTATAAGCAGAATTTTTATATATCATTAATGAACTATTACAGTAATTCAAGTTTTTTTCCAGTCATTCAAAAATAAATACCTGGACTGAAATTGAAATGATTATAGTAACAGATTAAAAGACATTTACAACTTAAATTTATTTTTAACCAAGTGAGGATAGTTATAGAAAACAAAATAAAAAGAAAAATATTCTAAACATTATTCCTATCTATTTTTTGAATATATAGAACTCATAAATATTTAAAATGAAGTGAACAAAATGCAAGTTGAAGGATAAACTCATAAACTCTGCTATCTCCACTGTAGTTCCTCCAAATGATCCTCTTATTTTTTGAGCTTTCCACTAATGGAAATTTCCTCTTCTCCATTTTGCAAACACAACTGACATCTAAAACTGCAAATATGCCTATACTAGCCTCATACAAATTGAATTTTGACTTCCGTTATATATAAGTTTGTATCTGTATTAATATCATCCTGTTCAAAAAGTAATTGTGATCTATTTGTACTATTGTTGTTGTTTTTTTAAAAAATTAAACATTAACATAAGGAAATAGGATTCTGGTTCTCATTTAAAAATTTATAAACTTTGAAGCATATATAGAGACACTACTTATCTTTGAAATCTATTGGGTTAACATGGAAATTTTATTTGGTGCCAAATTAACACCAAATTGTATCTAATAGTTAGTAGCAAGTATCTGTCCCACATTAGAAAGAAATCAGTGTTTATCTTTAATGCTATTCCCTTCTGATTATGGAAATCAATTTCAGATAACATTGCAAATTTCTTTTTATTATTATTACTAATGATAGTAATATCATTCCTCTAAGATATGGCCTAATAGATTCTTCATTATACATATGACATGATTTTTGCAGGTAAGAACATTATTAGGAGAAAAATCTTATTATGGAAATAAAATCAGAAATTGAGAATCAAGAGGAGGATTTTCATCACTGCTTTTTGTAAGTAAAAGTTCTAAGCCTTCTTCAGAAGACTTGGTTGAATAAAATAACCATCTTACTCAACCCAGCTCTCTCCTTAGTTCAGTATCAGAACCAGATACATGGAGTTTAGCATCTCTTTATAGTCCAGGTTTAGATATTTTAGCATAGTATCTTACTAACAGATTAACAGAGTTAGAAGTGATTTTGTAGGTAATCTAGTCCAACACTCCACCCAAGCAGGAGATTCTACCCCATTTCTGACAAATGGAAGTCCAATATCTTCTGGAAAACCTCCAGTGATGAATTCCTACAACTTCCAAAGGCAAACTGTTCCATTGGTTGATTATTCTCACTGTCAGAAAAGTTCTCCTTATTTCTAGGTTGAATCTCTCCTTGATCAGTTTCCATCCATTATTCCTTATCTCACCTTTGAGTGCCTTGGAAAATAGCTTGAGCCCTTCCTCTCTGTGGCAGCCCCTCAAATATTGGAAGACCGCTATCATGTTTCTCCTGTTCCTCCTCTTCACTCGACTAGCCATGCCCAGTTCCTGTAACTGTTCTTCATATGTTTTAGTCTCCAGTCCCCTAATAATTCTGGTTGTTCTTCTCTGTACTTTTTCTAGTGTCTCAGAATCTTTTTTATAGTGTGGTAACCAAATCCGGCTGCAGTATTCTAGGTGTGGTCTTACTAAGGCTTTAGAGAGTGATATTAGTACCTCCCTTGATCTTAATTGTATCCCTCGGTTAATGCAATTTAAGATTGCATTGATTTTTTTGGCTGTTGCTGCACACTGGTGGCTCATATTTAGCTGGTTGCCCACTAAGACTCCAAGATCCCTCTCACACTTACAGCTATTAAGCCTGGTTTCACCCAGTCTATATTTGTACTTTTGGTTTTTCTTGCCTAAGTGTAAGACTTTACTTTTCTCTACATTGACCTTTACATTACTCTATATCAGTGGTGGGATTCAAATATTTTTACTACCGGTTCTGTGGGCATGGCTTGGTGGGTGTGGCTTGGTGGGCATGGCAGAGGAAGAATACTGAAAAAACCCCATTCCCTCCCCACTCCTGGCAGAAGATTACTGCAAAATCCTCCCTCCCCACCCCAATAACCTGCTTTCCAGCTCCGTTCTCCTGTGCATGGCAACAAAAGAAGACCCAGCTGATCAGGTGGGACTTGAGAGGCAGAGAAGAGATGGAGATGTGGCCAGTCAGAGGTGGTATTCCAAACTACTCAAAATTTCTGCTACTGGTTCTCCGAACTACTCAAAATTTCCGCTACTGGTTCTCCAGAACTGGCCAGAACCTGCCAAATACCACCTCTGTTCTACATCTTATTACCCCACACTTGAGAGAAGGATTTCTTGCCTTACTTTTTCTATAGACATGTTGTTTTCTAAAGAAATGTTAGCATTTGTGCTAATAAAATACTTAAGACCTATAGGCATTTAAAATTTACTGCCTATTTAATTATTCGTAGAAAGCAGCAGAAAGAGAACACAAGCATTTTTAAATGCATAGGACGTCATTCAACAAAGACTGGATAAGACACAACAATGACTTAATACTTTTTAATGGAATATAGTTAACAACAAACAAAGACAGGCCTGCAAATACAAATTATATAGTACATATGAACCATACAGAATCTTAAATTGAGCTTAACTTTTTTGCAATTGCATGCATGCAAGTTTTTTCAGAATGTTACATGAATTACTTACCTTTGTCTTCTTCTACAATTTTGATTTATGTTTTGGTCCCCAACCTAGTCAATACCCACAAAATTCTCAGGTTGCCCCAAACCAAGCTAGATCCTGCTTAGATTTCCGGATCAGACAAGGCTGGCTTAGTGCTGCTAGATATATTTGTTGGTATGTATGTTTGAAAGAAACTTACAGAATGTCATCAAAGAGGTGACTGGAAGTACTTCACTGAAGTCCATCATGGAACATAATATGTAGATCTTAGATAAAATATCTACAATGGTTAGTTCTCCTGGTTGGTATTGCTTATGTAGAGGCTCACCAATCCTGCATTTAGCAGAGGGAATCTTGCATACCATTTGGGGCAAAAACACTAAAACCAATGCCTCAAACACCACCATTCTGGATGAAACAGTTCATCTTTAAACCATTTTTACTGTGCCAGCATTGTCCATCAGTCAGTTTACAAAAAGGCAATGTGAACTAAAAACAGTAAGGTGGTGAGACTCACAGAATCCTTTCTAGCTTATTCCCAATTTAGAATACTCCAGGGAATATTAATGGCACTGTATATTTTTTCAAATACTTTTGCTTTTCTCATGTTGTGTTTCCATTCTAGTGGGTCTAAGAATTCATGCAGGATATATAACTTGGAAGTTATTCTGCTTAAATGAATAATTGCAATAATTATAAGAAAGAAACCCTAAATCATAAATAAGGAAATTTATTCATGTTGCTGATCAAATACACCATTGGTCTTGTAGAAAAGGTTTGCACATTTTAGAAAATGACAGGAGTTATAAGAGATTATTGATGCTGTCAGAATGAGGACGAGTGTCCCCTTTGGGTTATGAGGTGTAGTTGAAATAATACTAGTCAAATTCCTCAGTACAATGGAGATATCACAACCTGGAATCAAAAAGCCCAATGTTTACTGTTTATATTTATGCAAGCATCGTACCAAGAGTTTCAGATACCTGTTGTTTACTGATAGCATGATAATGATCCACAATCTAGTTGTAACTTCAAAAGGGAAGGGAGGGAGGGGAAGGAAAAGTTTCTTCAGATTTTTTTGCATTAATATTGCTTTTACTGTATATTCATTATGATTTGGAAACAAGTTTTTTTGGAAATACAGAAAACTCACATGAAGCAAAAAGAGAAAAATCTGCATCCCCAACCTTCACTGCCCAATTTCTGAATGGAACGAAAATACTTTAGTATACCCACTTTGCAAAGCAATGTTCCCAGTGAATAAAGTTTCTTTTCTTTTGCTTTATTCTCAACTGTCTTAATTATTTTTTTAAAAACCATATTAATTGTATTTCTGAGTATCCTGAATTATTAGATGTGATAGTGTTCATACCAAATGATTTGCATTCTGTTAAAAAGTTTCCATCATTGTGAAATATCCCTCTGTGGAGGTGAATAATAATATTCATTACACTCACTGTTTTCCCAGCATTTATAACATTTTATTCTATTTTCACTTGGACACTAACATTTGTCCAACAAATGTCAATACCACTCTGAGATATTCCTATCCTTCTCATATAAAGCTCTAAAATCCACTATACACTATTTCTTTTCTTCAGTTCCATCTAAAATAATCTGCACTTTTATTTTTTCAATTACGGGGGCTTCTTGCTTATTCCTGTCTATCTACTTGCAAACCATTTTGAAAATTTCATAGAAGTCACTCCATTTTATCTGTTTCTTTTAATCATAACTATTCTTTATTCTCTTTTAAGTTAATCTCAAGGGGGGAAATTTTCAAGAAGGCTATCATCACTAGTGTTTGTCATTGCACTGGTTCCATTGTCAGCAAAGCTGAACGAGTCAGGCTATGACTATCAAATATCCAAAACATCTGCCAGGCTATGCCACCACCTTTACAAAGTGAATACATAATAAGAATGAAGATTGTAAACTCCAAACTCAGTAAAGGAAATAACCTCAACACAATTAACCTGATGAGTTCCAGGTATTAGATATTCAGCTGGAATAATGGACTGGACTCAAGCAGAATTAAAAGCCCTAGATAGGAAGACCAGAAAAATAATTATGATCCCCTCCCTTCCCACCCTGTCCTGTCCCCCATCCCTCTCAACCTTCCTTCCTCACCCTCTCCTCCATTCCATTCCGCTTCTTAATACCCTTCTTCTTCACCCTGACAACCTTCTTTCTCCCTGTTCCTATCCAAAGAAGATTGGATAACATTAAGAAAGACTAGATTGTTGATACTAGAGGGGCATGATTTATTACTGGGATGGCATGCTTTTCTGTGGTATAAGGGAACCAAATCGCAGGGCTATTTTAGAAGGCATTATATAAGGGAGTCTTTATGGTTGAATTGGGAGAAAATTAAGAGAAAATGTTATTTGAAAATCCCAGTCTGGTTATCAACTATTGAAGCCTTTTCTTATCCTATAATATATGAGAAGGAACAAACAGTTAGATATGGGGAAATATTGGATGAAAAGAGTGAACTTAAAACAATGCAAAAACTAGAAGAACAAGGCATAAAGATGAATTGGTTTTCATATGCGCAAATACATTCAAGGTATCTTATAGATTCTAAAGCGGAGGGATTTTATGATAAATTGACTGATCTAGACAGGATCTTGACAGGTACTGATGAAAAAATGATTAAAAAATTATATACTTATTTGTTGGAAATTTTATTAGAGGAGGAACAAGTTAAAGAAACGATGATTGTTTGGGGGAAGAATTTTGGATATGGGATTGATTTGGAGAATTGGGAAAAATTGTGGTCTCAAAATTATAAAAT
Source organism: Pseudonaja textilis (assembly GCF_049901715.1). Classification (NCBI taxonomy): domain Eukaryota; kingdom Metazoa; phylum Chordata; class Lepidosauria; order Squamata; family Elapidae; genus Pseudonaja; species Pseudonaja textilis. The sequence continues at coordinate 112,679,291 of NC_142008.1, forward strand.
GACAATGTCAACAGCTTATAAAGAAAACTTGTATAAGATGTTTTACAGGTGGCATTTTCCCCCGACAAGATTCGCAAGAATGTTTAAGAACAAATCTGAAAAATGTTGGAAATGTCATCAGATACCTGGCTCATACTACCATATGTGGTGGACTTGTGAGGACGCTAGAAAATATCGGACTAAAATTCGCATATGGTTGGAAAAAATGACAAAGACACATATAGACTTGAAACCAGAGATTTTTTTATTGGGAATCTTACCTGATATATATAATAAAAATTTGAAGTATTTGATTGTAAATATATTAACAGCTTGTATTAACAGATTGTATTTGCTAAGAACTGGAAGAGTGAGAAAACTCCATCAGAAGAAGAAACTATTAAGAAAATATTGGATTGTGCTGAAATGAGTAAATTGACATTTGAAATCAGAGAACAAGAAGATAAACAATTTTATGAAGTTTGGGATCTTTTTTATCAATGGTTGGATAATAAAACATAATGATAGAATATTCAGATTTAGCATAAATTTTTTTTTCTTAATATTATCTTTATAAAACATTATTAAGGTAGATTTGGTATGATCTTATGATTTATTGCAAAATAAATTAAGCAAACTATAGTTATCTCGTTAAAATATGAATTAACAAAATTATAAATGATTTTTTTAGTGATGATATTAGGTTGTACAATTATTGATTGATAATATGAGCTATTATGTAATATAATTATACTAGTGACTAGGAAATGGATGCACAAAAAAAAGTGGTAAACCAATCGATGCACTGTATGTAAATTCATGAAGAAGGATATTTTTATGTTTTTTGTGGTATGTTTATGTTTATTTTGTTATGTATGCTTATGTTTATCTTGTTATTAAAAAAAAATTATAAAAAAAAAAAGAAAAAGGAGGTGAATTACAGATGGCTGATCCCAGAAGGACTAATGTTTTCATGGCAAGAACAGAGACACAGAATTGATTCAATTGAGAAAGCAGAACTTTTCTACGGAGAATTTTTCAGAAGGAGAGAGGAAGAGGCAGAAAAAGAGGTCTCATTAATTGAATTCCAAGAGGAACAAATGGAGATTGAAAAAGAAGAAGGCACAGTAGGTGGACAGGTGGATATCAAAGACCAATGTGAACCAAGATCTACGAGAGCTGCCAAACCTAAATATAAAATATCATCATGGTATCATCAAAAACTGATTACAATGAATATAAGTGGACTTAATTCAGCTGCTAAGAGAAGGAAGATTTTTCATAAATTAGGGAAATTAAAGTTTGACATAATTTGTTTACAAGAAGTACACATTAAAAAACAACATGAACAATTGTTAGTACAGCCAAAATTAGGGAAAATATTTACTTCTTTGACTCAATGTAAGAAAAGAGGAGTGGTTTTATATATTAAAGAGGCTACCCCAGCAAAATTGATTTACACTGATGAAGATGGAAGAGTATTAATGGTGGAAATAATGGACAATAATATAAAAATACTCTTGATTGCAATTTATGCTCCGAATGATAAACAAGAAGAATTCTATAAAAAACTACACATGAAAATGACTGGACTGGACTATGCTAATATAATTATGATGGGAGATTTTAATGGAATTGTGGACAATAAACTGGATTATATAGCAACAACAACAAAGCAAAATAGAAAGATTCTTCCTAAATCCTTTTTTTAAAATGGCAGACGAATTAACTTTAAAAGATACATGGAGAGAAAGAAATGCTAAAACCAAACAATATACTTTCTATTCAAATAGACATTTATCATGGTCCAGATTAGATATGATTTGGATCTCAACAGAACTAATATCTAGTGTTCAAGAAACAAATATTGAAACAAGTACTTGGGCAGACCATAACCCAATGACAATCAAATGGAAGGGACAAAAAAAAAATCGAGATGGACACTAAATAATACTATTTTAAAGGAGAAAGATTTTATACAATGGATTGAGAAAGAACTGGCTTTTTTCTTTAAAGAAAATAAAAAAGAAGATACTTCAATGCAGAATGTTTGGGACAGAATGAAGGCATATGCCAGAGGTTTGATAATAGATTACATAAGAAAAAAGAATATTAGGAAAAGGCAAGCCACTAAAGCCTTGGAAGATGAGTATAAAAGACTTGAAAAAGAATTACAGAAAATGCCACAGAAAAAAGATATTAAATTGAAATTGGGCATAACTAAACATAAAATGGGTCTAATAGAGAAAGAAGAACTGGCACAGAAAATTAGAAATGCTAAACAGAATTACTTTGAAGATGCAAATAAACCAGGTAGATGGCTAGCATATAAATTGAGAAAGGAGAAAGAGTCAAGGAAAATATCAGTTAATAGATGACCAAGGCCAAGTTTGCCATGGTAATAAGGAGAAAAAGGAAATTATTCGAGACTTCTATGGACAACTATATAAGAAAGAGAATATTGATGAGGAAAAAGTCAAACAGTAATTACAGAATGCTAACCTACCTAAGATATCCAAAGAGACTGAAGAAATGCTAGAAAGTAATATAACAATGATGGAATTAAGTGAAGCACTTAAGAAACAAAATAATGGGAAAGCACCAGGTCCAGATGGGCTCCCGGCAGAATTCTACAAAATACTACAAGAATCATTGAGCACTCCATTGTTAGAAGTCATGAATGAAGCTATGTCAAAGAAGATGATACTTAAAACATGGTCAGAGGTTATATTACACTTATTCCAAAAGAAGAGGCTGATCCACTGCAAATTAAGAACCAGAGACCGATCTCTTTATTAAATGCAGACTATAAAATCTTTGCTTCAATTTTAGCAGAAAGACTTAAAAAATATATAAATAATTTTATTCATCCAGACCAAAATTTCTGCCAAAGAGACAAATTAGAGAAAATATGAGAGTAATTCTGGATACTTTGGAATACTATGAGGCACATCCTGAAAAACAAATGGCTTTGATATTCCTAGATGTTCAAAAGGCATTTGACAATGTGAACTGGAGATTTATGTTACTTCTATTGGAACAGATGGGTTTTGCCAGAAAATTTATCCAAGCAATAGAAGCTATTTATCATGAGCAAACAGCAAAGGTAATGATGGAGGGAGAACTTACAGACTTTATTAATATAAGAAAAGGCACAAGACAAGGATGTCCCCTATCTCCCTTGCTATTTGTATTGACTCTGGAAGTGTTGAATAGAAATATTAGAGAAGACAAAAGTATAAAAGGAATGAAAATTAACAAGGAAGGATTCAAATTGCAAGCCTTTGCAGATGACTTAGTCTTTATTTTGGAAGATCCTTTAGAAACAGCTCCAAAGCTATTGGAAAAGATAGAGACATATGGTGAGGTGGCTGGTCTGAAAATAAATAAAGATAAAACAAAGATCTTGACAAAGAATATGTTATTAAGACAAAGAGAAGAACTGGCAGACCTATTGAAAATCCAAGTCACGAACAAGGTCAAGTATTTGGGGATATACTTGACATCAAGATGTAGTACATTAAAAGAGAATAATTATATTAAACTTAAACAACAGATAGCCTTAGATTTGAAGAAACGGGAAAACTTACAATTGTCATTAATAGGGAGAATTTCAACAATCAAGATGAATATTTTATCCAGAATCTTATTTTTGTTTCAAACAATACCAATTAGGCTCGGAAAAGACTATTTTGAGGGTTTAAATAAAATTGTGTTGAAGTATATATGGCAAGGTAAGAAAGCGAGGATAAAGCTAAAGCTCTTGCAAGATGCTAGAATTAGAGGAGGTTTTGGCCTGCCTAATTGGGAGTTGTACTACCAAGCTGCAAATTTGATGTGGGTTAAGGAATGGATAACACTAAGAAAGACTAGATTGTTGACACTAGAATGTCATGATTTGCTATTGGGTTGGCATGCTTTTTTATGGTATAAGGGAACTAAAACACAGGGTTACTTTAGAAGACATTATATATGGGAGTCTTTGTGGTTAAACTGGGAGAAGATAAAAAAAAAAAATGTTATCTGAAAATTCCAGTTTGGTTATCGACTATTGAAGCATTTTCCTATCCTATAATCTATAAGAAGGCACAAACAGTTAGATATGGGGCATTATTGGATGAAAAGGGTGAACTTAAATCGATACAAAATCTAGAGGAACAAGGTATAAAGATGAATTGGTTTTCATATGTGCAAATACACTCAAGGTATGATGAAGATTCTAAACAGGGATTTTATGATAAACAGACTGATTTAGATAAGATTTTGACAGGTACTAATGAAAAGGTGATTAAAAAACTATATGGTTATTTACTGGGAATTAAGCTAGAGGAAGAAAGAGTTAAAGAAACTATGATTGCTTGGGGGAGGAATTTTGGATATGGGATTGATTTAGAGAAATGGCAAAAACTATGATCGCAAAATTATAAAATGTCAACAGCTGTATAAGATGTTTTACAGGTGGCACTTTCCCCCAACAAGGATAGCAAGAATGTTCAAGAATAAATCTGAAAAATGCTGGAAATGTCATCAGATACCTGGCTCATACTACCATATGTGGTGGACCTGTGAGGATGCTAGAAAATATTGGACTAAAATCCGCATGTGGTTGGAAAAAATGACAAAGAAACACATAGATTCGAAACCGGAGTTTTTTTTATTGGGAATCTTACCGGATGCATACAGTAAAGACTTGAAATATCTGATTGTAATTGTATTAACAGTGGCTAGGATTGTATTTGCTAAAAATTGGAAAAATGAGAAAATTCCATTGCAGGAAGAAATTATTAAGAAAATATTGGAATGTGCTGAGATGAGTAGATTGACATTTGAAATTAGAGAGCAAGAGGATAAACAATTTTATAAAATTTGGGACCTTTTCTATCAATGGTTGGATGATAAAATACAATAATAGAATATTTAGAATGTTAGATAATAAGGAATATCTTTATTTTTTCTTTTTCTTTTGTTATTTGACATCATATCTATAAAGTGTTTTTTAGAATAGATTTGGTATGATTATATGATTTGTTATAGAATAAACTACCTAAATTATAGTTATCTCATAAAGTATGAATGAATAAAATCATAGTCAAATGATTTTTTAATAATGATAGGAGGACATGTAAGTTTGGATTGATTTTGAGTTATTATGTAATCTAACCGTAATTGAGACTACGAAATGAATGCACAAAACTGATGAACCAACTGACACACTGCTTGTATATATGTATGGATGAGAGCTGATGTTTTTATGCTTTGTTTGTTTTGTTTGTTTTTTTAAAAAAAACAATAAAATTGTTTTCCAAAAAAAAAAGTTTCTCCTTATTTCCAGGTTAAATCTCTCCTTCTTCAGTTGCCATCCATTATTCCTTGTCTGGCCTACAGGTGCTTTAGAAAATAGCTTGACCCCTTCCTCCCTGTGGCAGCCCCTCAAATATTGGAAGACTGCTATCATGTCTCCTCTGGTCCTTCTTGTTACTAGACTAGCCAAGACCAGTTCCTGCAACCGTTCGTTGTATGTTTTAAACCCCAGTCCCCTAATAGAATAGAATAGAATAGAACACAATAGAATAGAATAGAATACAAATACAATGAAATTTTAAAGCTACTCCAGCACAGTGTCCCAAACCCCACACCACCATCACACTACAGAGTATTTAAAAATTAAAATAATAATTAAAAACGTAGTCTAAAATCTGTCTAAAACATATAGTAAGTTCAATAGTTTAAAAATGTCACTATATACCTAGGGCTAAATCACATATGCATTGTTTGATTCAAGACAATTATTGCCTTGGAAAATAAACTGTTTCTCAGTCTATTAGTCCTCATTTTAAGACACCTATAACGCCTCCCTGATGGTAACAGTTCAAAATATGAATGTCCAGGATAAGAATGGTCTGTGGAGATTTTTAGTGCTCTAGAGAGGAATCTGGTCTTTGCTATCTCTTCCAAAGAAGAAAGAGAGCAACTAATGATTTTTGTGCTGTGTTTGTAACTCTCTGGAGCATCTTCTTATCCACTACAGAGCATCCAGCATAGAACACTGTTACACAGTATGTCAAAATGCTCTCGAGATAAAAAGTAACCAGCAACTTCTCACCCAGACCACTCTTTTTCAGCAGCCTCAGAAAGTGCAGGCACTGTTGGGCCTTCTTTGCAGTGGCCATAGTGTGGACTGACCAAGTAAGGTTGTCAGAAATATGAGTTCCTAAAAATTTAAAACTATGAACTCTTTCCACACAGTCTCGATTGATATATAGTGGGAAAGGCTCTGCTTTGCATCTTCTGAAGTCTATAATCAATTCTTTGGTCTTTTTGATGTTCAGGGTGAGGTTATGTCTCTTGCACCACAAGACCAGTCTGAGAACCTCTGACCTATAGGCCATCTTGTCTTCTTCTGATATGAGTCCCACCAGTGTGGTGTCATCTGCAAATTTTATTATAGAGTTAGTGGGACAAGAGGGAGTGCAGTCGTAGGTGTAGAGTGAATACAAAAGGGGGCTCAGCACACAACCCTGTGGAGAGCCAGTGCTGAGAGCAAAAGTGGAGGAAAAAGATCTGCCAATCCTAACAGTTTGGGGTCTGTTAGTAAGAAAGTCCTTTATCTAACAGCAGATGTGAGAGGAGAGGCCCATTTCTAGCAACTTCTTAATCAGTATATCTGGAATGATGGTATTAAAAGCTGTAATCAACAAAAAAACATCCTTACATAACTCCCACTATGCTCCAGATGTTTCAGTGCAACGTGGAGAGCCGTGGCAGTAGCATCCTCTGTGGATCTGCTATTCCAATAGGAAAACTGCTATGGGACAAGGTTTGATGGGAGGCAATCCTGTATATACTTTAAGATTAGTCTTTCAAAACACTTCATAATTATGTTTGTGAGAGTTACTGGTCATTTAAAGTATAGGAGAGGGCTTTTGGGGAACTGGAATAATAATAGAAGTTTTGAGCAAGGTGGAATAATGGCTTGTGTAAGAGAAAGGTAAAAAGAAATTGCAAACACACCTGCAAGATGGTCAGCACATGCTTTGAGTACCTTCCCAGGAATCCCATCAGGGCCAGCAGCCTTTTTCACTTTCACTGCTCTAAGCACCTGCTTCACAACATACTCTTGTACTTTGAACAGTTGAGTACAGGTGGTTTGTAGAGGCAGTGTGTTCAAAGACCTATTCAGTTCATATCAGGCAAAGAAGCAGTTCAATTCTTCTGCCAGTGATGCATCCTTATTGATCAATATGGGATTGCTGCCCCTGTAATTAGTGATGTGTTTAATTCCCTGCCAAGCCAGTCGTGGATCATTATTTGTGAAGTAGTCCTCAGTCTTCCTTTTACCTCCTTGATGCCCCACCTCAGTTCCGCTCTTGCTTTGTTATACCAAACCCTGTCCTCAGACCTGAATGCCATATCATGTGTCTTGAGAAGTAATTGCAAGTCCTTGTTCATCCAGGGCTTCTGGTTTGGAAAAATCTGGATGCGATTATTTACAGGAACCATATCCATACAAGTCAAGAGGTAAAACAGCACAGTTTTTGTATATTCCTCCAAATCCTCTTGTTCAAATAAATTCCAATTAGTATTTGAGGAACAATTCTGCAGCTGATCAAGTGCTCCCTCCAGCCAGATCTTGATGAGTTTGATCATCATCCTGATTGTTCTTCTCTGTATTTTTTCTAGAGTCTCAACATCTTTTTTTATAATGTGGTGAACAAAACTGGATGCAGTACTCTAGGTGTGGTCTTATTAAGGCTTTATAGAGTGGTATTAGTACTTCCCTTGACCTTGACTGTATCCCTCTGTTAATACAACTTAAGATTGCATTAGCTTTTTTGGCTGCTGCTGCACACTGCTGGCTCATATTTAGCTGGTTGTCCAATAAGACTCCAAGATCCCTCGCACAGTTACTGCTATTGAGCCTGGTTTCACCCAGTCTATATGTGTACTTTTGGTTTTTCTTGCCTAAGTGTAGGACTTTACTTTTCTCTACATTGAATTTCATTTTGTTAGATATGGCCCAGGGTTCTATTCTGTCAAGATCCATCTGGATCTTGAGCCTATCTTCTTGGGTGTTAGCTATTCCTGCCAACTTAGTATAATCTGCAAATTTGGTAAGTTCACCTTCTATTCCCTCATCTAAGTCGTTAATGAAAATATTGAAGAGTACTGGGCCTAAGACAGAACCTTGGGACTAAGACATGATGGCACAACACTATAATTCCTATTAAGCCATTTACCTGCATTCTTTTTCAGACAATGATGATTGCTCTCTGTGTCCAGAAGATCAATATCCAAATCCTGCCAAAAATATGCACATTCCAAAGAGGATCCCATTTTTGTCCTATGAAGAACCCTTGGGGATCAGTCTGGCTGTTCTTTCTCTTTGCTTTCCTTTAATGACAACTTTGGTAATCACAATCTTTATGAAACACAAAGACATTTCCATCATCAAAGCCAACAGCTGGAATCTCCCTTATACACTCCTAATTTCTCTTCTCCTCTTTTTCCTTTGTGACTTTCTATTTGTTGGGAGGCCCAATATGTCTGTTTGTCTCTTTCGACAACCAGCTTTTGGCCTCATGTTTTCTGTGGCAGTTTCTTGTGTATTGGTCAAAACCTTTGTTGTGGTTCTAGAATTCATGGCCACCAAACCTGGTTCCAAATTGAGGAAATGGTTGGGGGGAAATATGGTCAGTTTCATTCTTCTATCCTGCTCTCTTGTTCAAATATGTTTGTTTTTGTGCTGTGTGGCTGATAAAATCCCATCGTATCCAGATTTTGATATGGTTTGAATGTCTGAAGTAGTCATGCTGGAGTGCAATGAAGACTCAATCATTTTCTACTGTGTTTTGGGCTTTATGCGTTTTCTTGCTCTGGTTAGTTTCTTTGCCCCTTTTCTAGCTAGGAATTTACCTGACAGTTTCAATGAAGTCAAATTAATCACCTTCAGCATGTTGGTCTTCTGTAGTGTTTGGTTGTGCTTTATTCCAACCTATCTAAGCACAAGGGGAAAATATGTGTTGGCTGTGGAGATCTTCTCCACAATCTCATCCATCTTCCTTCCCAAGTGTTTTATCATTGTGATGAGACCTGAGCTGAATGATAAATACCACCTCATGAAAAGAAAGCTTTAAGTTTCTGTTTGCCTCATATTTTTTATACATCCATGTTGGAGAACTTCCTCACTTTGACATTTAAGTCAACGAACAATGTACAGAGACAGTGACCTTCTATCATGCCCTGTTCCCTGTGTATTGGATAGATAGGAAGTTTTCTTATTTCTCCTCCTGGGAGGCAATTATGAATGTAACATGTTATGGTGAACATAATATGTATGAATTAAATGTGAATTGTAAATTTGTCTTTACTGGTCATCTTAATTCATGAGCAGTAGAATCAGTAAAAAGAAGAGCGGTTAAGTACAAATGAGAATTTGTTTAAACAGTGAAGGCCTATGTTTTTTTTCTGAAGCAATCAGAGTGTGTATTCCCTGATGTGCACTGCTTGTAGTCATCACCTACAAAACATGGAGTAAATTCAAAAGCTGGCCATATGCGTTCTTCTCAATAGCAAAGATCACAGAAATCTCTAGCACAAAAATAATTCTAGTAAATTCAAATAAGTTCCATCAGAAATCCAATAAATGCTAGTATCCAATTTGTGTAATAGTCTTTTTTTAGGAGAGTCAATGCAATATAACAACTATGTAGAAGAGCATGTTTCATGATCATAAGTCTGTTTGAGTAGATAAGAGTTTTGCAACACTTGAATAACTGTGTAGAACTGGAGGTTCAATGATCATAAGTCTGTTTGAGTGGATACTTTTGTAACACTTGAATGAGAGGCACAACGTGATTCTTATGTGCCAGTTGATGAGGTGACTCAGTGAGCACTGGCTGAAATTTGCCAAGAATTTGAAACCAAGTTATCTGAGAAACCATCTCACTCCAATAGATTTAACTCCAATGGGTTTAACATGCATTCTGGCAAAAGAGGTATGCTGCGGATCCCATTGGTCAAGGAATTTTGGCTGACAGGGTACAGGGGAAGAGTCTTTTCTGCTGTGGCTCCTGTATTTTAGAACAGTGGTTGCCAACTAGTGGGCTGGGGACCATTAGTAGTCCACAAGAAAATGTTGGTGGTTCACAGAGAAATGTCAACCCCAAAGCACCCTCCAAAGCAGGCTGCATGGGAACATAAGGCTGCACCAACCATGTGGCTTGCAGGAACACAAGGCTTATGTCAATTGCATTGTGAACAACACAAGATAGTGAGGGGAGTGGGGGAACTTGCCTCACTCACCCCACATGCCTGGCCTGGCCCCTGGGCTGCTTCTTTCTGCTTCTTTCTTCTTCTGCTTTTTGTATGCATGCAAGGAAAGCAGCAAAGTCCACCAGAAATGAGTCTTTGGGATGCTGCAAGGCATCCTGCTCCAAGAGCAGGCCTAACAAGTCTTACAAGACTCATTTCTGGTGAAGTTTGGGGAGAGAAAGAAAGATTTCTGCTGCTTCTGCTGCTTTCCTTGCATGAAGCTGAAGTCTGTCTGTCTGTAGGTCTGTCTGTCTGTCTGTCTGTCCGTCTCCCTTCCTCCCTCCCTCCCTCCCTCTGTCTCTCTCCCTGAAACAGAGCTGGATATGGTATCCTGCGATCCCAAATAAAGAATGATCGATTGGTAGGAAAATAGGGTGGGGAATTTTCCTGCAGACTTTTTTTCTTCGTTTCCCCAGGGTCTCTGGTCCCCAGGAATTAAAATTATGAGTTTGGTGGTCCCTGTGGTCCAAAAGGTTGATAACCTTTAGAATATCATGTGTGTCGAGATCCTACATCCTCCTTGTACATATTTTTTCCCCTCTCCTTCCTTGGTTAATGAATTTTAACCGAATTTTAAATATGTACATTTCTTTTGCTTCAGGATTTTTTATCATATTTTAATCATATGAATATAAACTGTTTAGGATTATATTGGCAAGATGGATGGCACAGACATTTAGTAATATATAAATCTCATCTTGCTAATCTTATTTTCCAGCCTGATGTTTCATTTTGGTGACACACTGTTTGGTTTTTACTTCCTAACTGTGCTGTACAATAGTTGGTTTGTTTCTTGCAGTGATCTGGTGCTTATATTTGTTTGATATTACAAATATTACTTTTGATATTATTGGAGTTTTTCAATACTTGTGCTAGTTGTTTCTTTGGAAGCTTCATCGCAGGGAACCTTATTCTGTAGCTTTTGTGCTCTTCCAATTATTCTTTGCTTCAATTCTTCTAGGGCTTTCTTCATTTTTCTTCTCCAGATGAAAACAATGTTATAGCTGTGCTAGTTTCCTGCATTGTCAATTCCTTCTATTTTGCCTCTACAGTCTGAGTTACCTTTGATAAGATGCCTTTCCTCTCATCTTCCTCAGAGCACAACTGCATCAAGATAGTACTTCACTGGCACTCAATGAACTATGGGAATTATTATCTGAGTTATCTGAGAAATTATCTCACTCCAACGGGTTTAACTATTTATACTTGCTGGTTGTGGATCCCATTGGTCAAGGAATTTTTGGCTGACAGGGTACAGGAGAAGATTATTTTCTGCTGTAGCCCCTGTACTTCAGAATAACATGCCTCCTGGAGGGCAGTAATGTCGTAATGAGACAACAAACAATTCTGAGTGACATCTCTCAGCTAGACGGTCCATTTGGATGCAAAACGTCCCATGGAGACAGTGGTTGAGGAGAGTGCATCCTGCTGATCCCAGTGACACCCAGTGACATATATATATGTCTGACTCATAGACGAACACTATACAGAAACCTGATGATGGCAGATGAGATTCTGCCGAAACGTTGCTACAATTTTAAAAGCACAACTATAATGACGTGGGAAAATACCCAAACAAAGCTGAATACCATACAAATAAATACCACGAAAACTTAAGAATATATATATATATATATATTCTTAAGTTTTCGTGGGTACTTACTATGTACGGCATTCGGCTTTGTTCGGAGTATTTTCCATGTCATAGTAGTTGTGCTTTTAAAGTTGTAGTGACGTCTCAGCAGAATCTCATCTGCCATCATCAGGCATCAGGCCAGAAGCCTAATGATGTCAGATGAGATTCTGCTGAAACGTCACTACAACTTTAAAAGCATAACTACTATGACGTGGGAAAATACCCCAACAAAGCCGAATGCCATATATACACACATATATACATATATACATATATACATATATACATATACATATACATATACATATACATATACATATACATATACATATACACACACACACACACACACACACACACATATATATATATATATATATATATATATATATATATATATATATATATATATATATGTGGATCTTTGGTTGTTCGGGTTTTCTCCGCGTAAGATTCAAGTATCTAGGCAACGTTTCGATGAAGTCTCATTCATCATCCCCAGGCTTCTGTCTCCGGCTCTGTGCTTTTCAGAGTAATGTGAGATTGCAGCTGCTTCCTCCTTTAACTGCCAGTGGGGTGGGACTTGATTGGGTGGGGGCTTGGCTGTGTTCTGATTGGGTGGGGGTGTGTTCTCATTGGTAGGGGGTTTGGTTGTGTTCTGATTGGTTGGGGGTTAGCCGTGTTCTGATTGGTTGGAGGCGTGTTCTGTTCAGGTGGGGGCTTGGCTGTGCTCCGGTTAGTCTTAGTTGCTGGGGATTTGAGCTGGTGAGTTGTGATCTTGCTGTTTGGCTTCTAGTTCGTGGTCCTGTTGCATCTTCATAGTGGGTGTCGGTTTGCTTCATGTATGGCTCGGAGGGGTTTGAAGTGGGTAGTGATGCAGCTGTAGTGCAGCTTCTGGTCCATGGTCGTGTCTCATCTTCTGAGTGGGTGAGAGTCTGTTTTCTACATGGAAGTGTGGTGGTGGCATCTTGTGTGGCTCTCATGGGTGTGGGTCTGGTGTCCTTCTTCATGTTAGGTACTGTCTGTTCATGAGGGCGGGTTTCCAAATGGCTGGAAGGCGGAAGTGTCATCTCGTTTGTTCATGCTGTGTGGGCGTTTTTCTATCTCTATGGCTTCTCTGATTATTCTGCTGTTGAAGTGTTCGGTTTTGGCGATAGTTCTGGTGTTTTTAAAATCAATTTCATGTCCTGTGGCTTTGAGGTGTTGGACCAGGGAAGAGGTCGCTTTCTTCTTTTTGATTGAGTTCTTATGTTCTTCAATGCGTGCATTTATTCTTCTGTTAGTTTGTCCAATGTATGTGGTAGGGCAGGCAGTGCAGGGGATTTCGTATACTCCTTGGTTTTCTAATTCGATTTTGTCTTTGGGGTTTCTTAGGATGGTGGATATTTTTCTGTTTGTGCAGAATGCTGTTTTGATGTTGTGTTTTTGGAGGATCTTGCTGATTTTGTCTGTAGTGCCTTTTATATATGGGAGGAGGGCTTTGCCGTTTTCTTGTTCTCTGTCTTGGATTTTGGTTGGGGTTTCTTTTTGGATTAGGTGGGTAATCTTCTTTCTTTGGAATCCATTGGCTGTAAGTACGTTGGTGAGAGTGTGTAGTTCGGTTTTTGGTGTTGTTCATCGGCTAAGCATTTTGTTCTGGAGATGAGTGTCTTGGCTACGGAATTGATCTGTGCTGGGTGGTGGTGTGAGAGTGCATGTAGATAGCGGTTAGTGTGTGTTTTCTTCTGGTAGATGGTGTGTCCTAGGGAGCCATTGGATCTTTTGTATACCAAGACATCTAGGAAGGAAGTTGGTTGTTGGCTTCTGTTTCCATGGTGAATTGTATTTTGGGGTGTAGGCTGTTGAGGTGTGTGAGGAAGTTGTTCAGTTTTTCTTTCCCATGTGGCCAGATTATGAAGGTGTCATCTACGTATCTGAGCCAGAGTTTGGGTTTGTGGTCGTATTTTCTAGAGCTTGTGTTTCAAAGTGTTCCATGTAGAGGTTAGCGATGACAGGTGAGAGGGTGATCCCATGGGTGCTCCTTCTATTTGTTTGTATTTTTGTCCATTGTAGGTGAAGTATGTATTGGATAGGCAGTGGTTGGTTAGATCTAGGATGTGCTTGGGGGTTGTATTTGTTTTGGATGGCTGTCAAGGCTTCTTTTATTGGCACTTGGGTGAAGAGGATATGACATCGAAGCTTACTAGTAGGTCGCTAGGTTGTAAGTTTTGTTTCTTTATGATCTCGATGAACTGGAATGAGTTTCTTACGTGTGAGTTGATGGATTCTGCATAAGGTTGTAGTTGTTTGGCGAGAAATTTGGCTAGGTTTTGTAGAGGTGAGCCTATGGAGCTGACTATGGGTCTGAGTGGGGTTCCTTCTTTGTGTATTTTGGGGAGACCATAAAGCTTGGGGCATCTGGATGATTTTTCTCTGGGTATGATTCGTTGCTGGATTTCTTCACTGATGGGGGAGGCTTTTATTTTGGATTTGGTAGTTTTTTCTAGGTAGGTGGTGGGATCTGTCTTTAGGGGTTTGTATGTGGGGTCTTGGAGTAGGTTGGTTAGCTTGGTTTGGTAGTCAGATGTGTTCATAACCACTGTCGCATTGTCCTTGTCTGCTGGTAGGATTATTATGCTGGTGTCTTCTTTCAGGTTAAGTAGTGCAGTTTGTTCTTCTTTGGATAAGTTGCTTTTGGGTGGTTTGCTAGTGCAGAGGATGTTGGTGATTTCGAGTCTGATTTTGTTAGCATCATCAGGGTTGGTTTTGGTCAGGCTGGTTTCAACTCCACATATGATGGTTTCTGTGGGGATGTGTTTGGGAGCGACAGCAAAGTTGAATCCTTTTGAAAGGACCTTGGTTTCAGCTTCAGTGAGGATCTTGTCTGAGATGTTGTGCAACGAATCATACCCAGAGAAAAATCATCCAGATGCCCCAAGCTTTATGGTCTCCCCAAAATACACAAAGAAGGAACCCCACTCAGACCCATAGTCAGCTCCATAGGCTCACCTCTACAAAACCTAGCCAAATTTCTCGCCAAACAACTACAACCTTATGCAGAATCCATCAACTCACACGTAAGAAACTCATTCCAGTTCATCGAGATCATAAAGAAACAAAACTTACAACCTAGCGACCTACTAGTAAGCTTCGATGTCATATCCCTCTTCACCCAAGTGCCAATAAAAGAAGCCTTGACAGCCATCCAAAACAAATACAACCCCCCAAGCACATCCTAGATCTAACCAACCACTGCCTATCCAATACATACTTCACCTACAATGGACAAAAATACAAACAAATAGAAGGAGCACCCATGGGATCACCCCTCTCACCTGTCATCGCTAACCTCTACATGGAACACTTTGAAACACAAGCTCTAGAAAAATACGACCACAAACCCAAACTCTGGCTCAGATACGTAGATGACACCTTCATAATCTGGCCACATGGGAAAGAAAAACTGAACAACTTCCTCACACACCTCAACAGCCTACACCCCAAAATACAATTCACCATGGAAACAGAAGCCAACAACCAACTTCCTTCCTAGATGTCTTGGTATACAAAAGATCCAATGGCTCCCTAGGACACACCATCTACCAGAAGAAAACACACACTAACCGCTATCTACATGCACTCTCACACCACCACCCAGCACAGATCAATTCCGTAGCCAAGACACTCATCTCCAGAACAAAATGCTTAGCCGATGAACAACACCAAAAACCGAACTACACACTCTCACCAACGTACTTACAGCCAATGGATTCCAAAGAAAGAAGATTACCCACCTAATCCAAAAAGAAACCCCAACCAAAATCCAAGACAGAGAACAAGAAAACGGCAAAGCCCTCCTCCCATATATAAAAGGCACTACAGACAAAATCAGCAAGATCCTCCAAAAACACAACATCAAAACAGCATTCTGCACAAACAGAAAAATATCCACCATCCTAAGAAACCCCAAAGACAAAATCGAATTAGAAAACCAAGGAGTATACGAAATCCCCTGCACTGCCTGCCCTACCACATACATTGGACAAACTAACAGAAGAATAAATGCACGCATTGAAGAACATAAGAACTCAATCAAAAAGAAGAAACGACCTCTTCCCTGGTCCAACACCTCAAAGCCACAGGACATGAAATTGATTTTAAAAACACCAGAACTATCGCCAAAACCGAACACTTCAACAGCAGAATAATCAGAGAAGCCATAGAGATAGAAAAACGCCCACACAGCATGAACAAACGAGATGACACTTCCCGCCTTCCAGCCATTTGGAAACCCGCCCTCATGAACAGACGAGTACCTAACATGAAGAAGGACACCAGACCCACACCCATGAGAGCCACACAAGATGCCACCACCACACTTCCATGTAGAAAACAGACTCTCACCCACTCAGAAGATGAGACACGACCATGGACCAGAAGCTGCACTACAGCTGCATCACTACCCACTTCAAACCCTCCGAGCCATACATGAAGCAAACCGACACCCACTATGAAGATGCAACAGGACCACGAACTAGAAGCCAAACAGCAAGATCACAACTCACCAGCTCAAATCCCCAGCAACTAAGACTAACCGGAGCACAGCCAAGCCCCCACCTGAACAGAACACGCCTCCAACCAATCAGAACACGGCTAACCCCCAACCAATCAGAACACAACCAAACCCCTACCAATGAGAACACACCCCACCCAATCAGAACACAGCCAAGCCCCCACCCAATCAAGTCCCACCCCCACTGGCAGTTAAAAGGAGGAAGCAGCTGCAATCTCACATTACTCTGAAAAGCACAGAGCCGGAGACAGAAGCCTGGGGATGATGAATGAGACTTCATCAAACGTTGCCTAGATACTTCGAATCTACGCTGGAGAAAACCCGAATAACCAAAGATCCACATATAAATACCCGCGAGAACCTCAGAAAACAAATATAATATATATATAGAGAGAGAGAGAGCATTCGGCTTTGTTCGGGTATTTTCCCACGTCATTGTAGTTGTGCTTTTAAAGTTGTAGCAACGTTTCGGCAGAATCTCATCTGCCATCATCAGGCTTCTGTATAGTGTTCATCTGTGAGTCAGACTTTTATAGCCATTTCAGTTTTAAATTTGGGGCTAGACTACTGCTGTGCCAGAATGGTTTTTTCTTCATCCTGATTGGTTGGGAGTCTTGGTCTGTGTTTATTGGTCTTGGAGTTTGCTGTGTTCTACTTGATTTGTGTTTCTAATATCGTCTATCTGTTTTGTGGCTTTTTTGTGTGTCTTGATTGGCTGGCAACATTGTGTTCCTGTATAGGAGGCTTTTAGTGCAGCTTGGCTCCGAGTAAATGGACGGCTATCATTAGTTAGGAAGCTAGGATTCATCTGGATGCCTAGTTGGGGTGTGATTGAGCTGGAGGTATCAGGGGGGGTCTGTTTGTGCCCAGGTGTTTGCCTGGCTTGTGGTGTGGAGATTTTTTTTGTTTGTGAGTGAAGGCTTCCAAATGATTGACAGTCTGATGGAATCATCTCTTCTATTCATGCTTTCTAGTCTTTTTTCAATCTCTATGGCTTCTCTGATGATTCTGTGGCTGGGGTTTTCTATAGTGGCTAGGGTTTTGGTGCCATTGAAGTTGATGCTATGACCTGTGGCTTCCATGTGTTGGACTAGTGAGAAAGTGTGTTCCAGCTTTTTGACTGCATTTTTGTGTTCATCCAGGCGGGTACTTATTCTTCTATTGGTCTGTCCAATGTATGTGGCAGGGCATGATGCACAGGGAACTTCGTATATGCCTTGGTTTTCCAAGTCAATTTTATCTTTGGGGTTTTTAAGGCTGGCTGCTATTTTTCTGTCTGTTTTGAAAGCAATCTTGATGTGATGTCTGTATAGTATCTTACTGATTTTGTCTGTGGTACCTCTTATGTAGGGCAGGACAGCTGTTCCATAGGTCTGTTCATCTTCTGGGTCTCTATTATGTTTCAGTGTGTTTTTGTGGATCAAGCCGGTGATTTTGCTTTTGTGGAAGCTGTTGGCTGTCAGTACTTTAGTCAGGGTGCATAGTTCAGTCTTAATGTGTCTGCCAGGTGTTTGGTACCAGTAATTAGTGTTTTAGCCACAGAGTTTATCTGTGCTGGGTGGTGGTGGGATTGGGCATTGATATAGCGGTTAGTGTGTGTTTTCTTCTGGTATACGGTGTGATCTAGCGTGCCATCTTTTTTTTTTTTTTTTTTGTAGATTAGTACATCTAGGAATGGTAGTTGTTTGTTTGTTTCCGTTTCCATGGTGAACTTGACTTTGGGGTGTGTGCTGTTTAGGTGTGTTAGGAAATTGTTTAGGTTTTCTTTTCCATGGGGCAAAATCACAAATGTGTCATTTCTGTTTTGGCGAGTTCTCTGTTGGAAACGTTGTATACTAATTGTTTCAGGTGTTGTTGTGAGTTGTTGGGGGTTTTCTTGTCATGTTCGAATTTCTTTAATTTTTTCAAGAGTTTATCATTTTTGTAAGTGGTTTCAGATTCAGCTCTCCAAGTTGTAAGTTGTTTTATCTTGTACTAAAGTAGAGGGTGGATTTTGCTGCTCAATTCCAGGTGTAGTGCTAGCAAATCTTTGTTTAACTGATCTAACTGGAATCTCTTACTGTGGAGCTCGTTCCTTAGTAGAGCCATTTCAGTTCTTTTCAGGATATGTTGAGTGGCTGCTGTGCTTTGATGAAATGTTAATTTGAAGCAGGTTGGTGTTGTATTGTTGTTTCTGCAGCTGCGTAGGAATTGGAGGTCACATAGTATTCCTGCTCTTTTAATTTCCAGTTTCTCGTAGGTTTTATACATATGTGTGTGTGTGTGTGTGTGTGTGTGTGTGTGTGTGTGTGTGTGTGTGTGTATGGCATTCAGCTTTGTTCGGGTATTTTCCCATGTCATTGTAGTTATGATTTTAAAGTTGTAGAGACGTTTCAGCAGAATGTCATCTGCCATCATCAGGCTTCTGTATAGTGTTCATCTGTGAGTCAGGCTTTTATAGTGGTTTCAGATTTAAATTTGGGGCAGCCTATTGCTGTGCCAGAATGGATTTTTTCTTCACCCTGATTGGTTGGGACTATAATCGTGATAGTAATCTATATCACTGTATGTCAACTGAAAAAACTCTAAAGTTCATCAGAAGTTAACATTTTAATATATATTCCATGGGTGGGCTGCTGGGGGTTTGCAGATGTTCAGGAAATCCTCTAGCTAAGAATCTGCACAGTTCAGAGAACCCCACATCCCACTCCTGGATGGCCTCACCCACCCTGCCCTGCTCCTAAGTAAGTGTAGGGTATGCATGAAAGCTTGGGGAGAGTGAAAAATGGGCCTTCCAGAAGTTTGAGAAGGCCAGAAATGGGCCCGTTTCTGGCTTCCGGAGAACCTTCAGAGCTCGAGGAGGGCAAAATGTGTCCCCCCCACTGTGGTGCAGTAGGCCAACTAGGTCATACCCACTATGGCCCTGCCACCCAGCAACCAGGCAAAGAACCCATTGCTAAAATTTTTGAAGCCCACCCCTGTACGATTGTGATGGGTGAACAACTTCAAATTTATGGGGCAGACTGCAATTTTGTTCATTGTTCATAAGTAAAAGTATGTAGGAAGGAACATTCCAAATTTTAAAATAATGCCATTGGTTCCTCTTTTCCATATATCTATTATCTGAGAAGTTTAATAATAGTGTCATTAAATTAAGACAGATTTGGCATCTAGATTTCCAAAACATGATCATTTCTTGACCATTCCTTCATAAAATAGAAAGTTGGAAGGATAGGATAGGATAGGATAGGATAGGATAGGATAGGATAGGATAGGATAGGATACGATAAGATAAGATAGAATAGAACAGAACAGAACAGAACAGAACAGAACAGAATAGAATAGAATAGAATAGAATAGAATAGAATAGAATAGAATAGAATAGAATAGAATAATGGAGTTGGAAGGAAACTTGGAAGTCTCTAGTTTAATCCCTGCTTGGGCAGGAAACCCTACACCAATTCTGACAAATGTGTATGCAATCTATTGATAGTTTCCCATTCTTCACAAGAACTATTTATTGCGAGTTTCACAAAATCATGAAAGTAAAACTAATTTTAATGTACATTGAGATTTGTAAATTGAGATTTTCTTTATCTATTGAGAATGACTATCAAAGAATATTAATTTTGTCAATGAGAATTTTTTTAAACAGTATCATGAGACAGGAATTTCAATTTGACCAGAACAAAACCATGGTAGTGATAAATTGGTATAGACCAAATAAATTTATACTATGGTCACTACTGCTAGTTCATTGTCATCTGAACCAAATTATAAGTACTTTAAATTAACAATTGTAATGTGTTAAAAACCCATTATATTAGCTGAGATCCGATATATCCTAAAATCTTTTAGTGCATATAACTTCAGCAATCCTTTGGTGAAGTCTCTCTTTTTAAAAAAATGACTATTATGAGTTATGGAATGAAGCATCTTGGAAGATAGAAATATTCTGATATTATTTTGTTCTTGTTTGGAGTCCTAATGTTAAACATTTAAAAAAAACATTAAAAAACATTTGTCCATGAATTCTCTTTCACGAAGTCTGCTCGGTTTATCCTATGGGGCATTGCTGGCTGGTGGTGGAATATATCACATTAAAGGACAAGCATCAAGTCACCTCTAATGTTATGTGTGAATTGTTGAGGCCTGCAATGGGGCTTGGGCACTTGGGGCAAATATGGGGGGAAAGTAGACATACTTTGGTTTGTTGCAGGCTCTGGCTCCCATATCAGCCACATTATCATGTTGCTTGTGAAAATTGGTTTCAGACTGAGTTGTCTCTATGCAATTATGGGCCTGGCACCTAGTGCCTGAGAAATGGCAGTGTCGTTGTATTTGTATTATATTGGATATAGATTATTAATAATGTGTTGGTGAGCTGTAAGTAACAACCAGTGATAAACATTGTTGTGTATGTGTGTTAGAAAGGGAGAGGGAGGGAAGGAAGGAGGGAAGGAGAAATGACTTTTAATAGACCCAGTACTGTGGATTTTATCTTTCCCTGATCCACATCACATAAAATATCTATACTGTTTCTATTTTAAGGTGAGATGGAATGAATAACTCTGAGTAGGTGATTATCTATTCTACCTTATAATTATCCAATTAGA
Organism: Pseudonaja textilis; assembly: GCF_049901715.1. Lineage (NCBI taxonomy): Eukaryota > Metazoa > Chordata > Lepidosauria > Squamata > Elapidae > Pseudonaja > Pseudonaja textilis. The sequence continues at coordinate 112,700,364 of NC_142008.1, forward strand.
GATTATTATCTCCACTTCTTTGCCAAAACCTTGAAAGTATCAGTGTGGAAAAGTGAAAGAATACTATTAATTCTTCCCAAACATTCAGAGGTGACAAGAGTTTGTCCCTTTGATCACTGACATATTGTATTGTCCAGTTTGGTCTTGGGAACAATTGAGAGAATCATGGCAGGATCCATGATTTGGAAATATGCACTTGCCAAAGTGAAAACAGGTCCATGTGTATACAGAGGAAGGAAGACTTTTAGGCAATATGGTGGCATTTATTGTTTCCTTATTAGTATCAATGCCTGGGTGGTGTGTAAAGTCCATCATCGTAATTGCAATGTTAGTAAACCTCTCCCTATTCTTCATAAATATGTTCAGTCTGGAGAGCTCAGAATTGCTGGCATTATTTCTCAAGTCTATGTCTTTTCCAGTCCTGTTGCTTTCATTCAACATCCTTCTCTGGAAATTCTTGATGACTTTGCGTAAGTCTTGCATTTTTACCCCTGAGTTGAATTATATGTTTCTCAAGGTAATCTCTACTATAGCGACCAAACACCAGTAATCTGTTCAATTAGTTTTTTAACAATAAATATTTATTTGTATTTCACACTTGGAAATCACCCCTCTTTCTTACAGAACAACCCTTTAACATTAACATAGAGATGTGGAAACTTTCTGTCAATACTGGCATTCTTCAATAGAACGTATGAATGATACCCAAACACTTTGAAAACTATGTCTATAACTTAACCATTAAGAAGAAACAATCAAGGAATACTACAAGAGCCAAGATTGTGCTTGACTCAAATTAATCTAACATTAGTTAAGATCACCTACAACTCCTTCTTTTTTTGCATCATTGGTACCAGAAGTAACACTCTTAATCCTTAGTTTCCATCCACTATTATGAAACTGGTTTGTGATACCATGAATACTGCATAAGTGCAAAATTAATGATGCAAATTATATTTATTTAAAGCCAATGCTTGATTGTTCAGAAATATCCAGACAGGAAGGTTTTTTGCATTTACTTAATTAAACCATGATTTTTTATATACAATTGATGAAATGCTCAGCATTAAAGTGATTTCAACATAAATATATTCAATATTTTTGGAACCATTTACTTTTAAAACAGCATGCAGTTTTCATTGCAGGGTGTTGTTTCAGAGTTACCAACACATTCTGGCCTTAGTTTTTGCTATAAAAGAAATCAATGAAAATCCACAGATTTTTACCCAATGTCACCATGGGATTCAACATCTATAACAGCTACTTCAGTCCAAGCTGGACCTACCTTGCCTCAATGGAGCTTCTCTTTGCTCAAAATAGATTCAGCCCTAATTTTAAGTGTGGCATTCAAAACAACCCAGCTGCAGTCATTGGTGCACCTAATATCTGTCTCCACATGGCAACCATACTGGACATCTATAAAGTTTCCCAGGTAAAGTGTGTTGATGACACGATATGAACCAAACTAGCCATTACTTGTGGTTGTTTGGATGCAGTTTATGGGGGAGGGTTGGGAAAGAGTATGATTAAAACATGCAACTTAGATTATGCTGGGAGAGAAAATTCTTGAATTAAATTATGCATAAAGTTTCCAGTTTGTGAAACAGACTTACAATCTAGTTTTGTTTACATGTATGGACATTACTGGTCTTTGTTTTAAGTTTTCATCCACGTAATAGCTTCATTCCAGAATCTGTTTCTGGGTCACAAAGCAATACATCATTTTAGTTTCAACACAATTTGTGAAGACTCACTCATTACTTCAAGCATCTACTGAAGTAATAAATGAGGCTTCACAAAAGTAAGCATTTCCTCTAAAGCTAAGAGACATCTATTTTTTAGAAAAAGGCTTTAATTCAGTTTTTGACTTTTTATTGATTTCATAATCAGTGTAAACACTTGGCAAACCACATAGTAGGTTGCTATGTATCAATATTCCTATATATATAAAATTTTAGTGCCTGTATGTGTGTATTCTTCCAGCCTCGAGCAATAAAGCATATGTTCAAGTCAATTTCCTCCTAAGGACAGTAGGCTTTACTTCTTGTCCAGATGTTTATACAACAATACATTCAAAATGCTCTTGTGTCTACATGGAAAAAAATGGAAATAGCCCAGTTTGTTCAAAATCATCATAGGCACATATGAGTATATCCTTGATATATCTCAACTGCTGTTTGAAAAATAGAATGATAATTTAGAAAGGATAACACCATTTAAAAAGCCACTTTGATGTAATGATTAAGGCACTGGGCTTGAAACTTTTTTAGTCCTATCTTAAGCATGAAGCCAACTGAGTGATCTTGGACCAATCATTTTTGCTCTGCTCTAGGAGGTAGGAAATAGCAAACCACTTGTGAAATCTTGCTAAGAAAACTGAAGGAATTTATCCAGGCAATCACCAGTATGAAGACTATTCCAAAGTGGGAGGGGGAGGGTAATTATCATTATTCAGTAAGAAAACCAGTCTTACACATTCCTCATTCTTCTCTATCATTTTTCTTAGCTGACCTATGGCTCCGCTCCAATCATGGATAAAGAGACTCAAGCAATTTTCTTCCAACAAATGTTTCCAAATGAATCCCATCAACATGAGGGACTCCTCCAGCTATTGCTATACTTTAAATGGATCTGGATTGGAGTTCTTGCTATGAATGATGACCAAGGGGAGAAATTTGTACAGAAGGTGCTCCCTGTTTTTTCTCAGAAGGGCATCTGCTTTAATTTCATAGGAGAGTTCCCAAATGTAGCTTTTTACAGTGACTTTACAAATGTGATGGATGAAATACACAAACCTATTCTACCCTTGTGAAAAGCACAGCCAAAGTGATTGTCTTATACAGGACGATGCAATCCATGACCTATTTGAAAATGTCAGTGCAGTATGCAGAAGTGGAGGATATATCAATAAATACAAAGGTCTGGATCATGAATGCTGAAATGGATTTCACATCCATATCTCTTCAAAAAGATTGGGATATAAATTTCCTCCAAAATACTTTATCCTTTTCAGTTCAGGCTTTCAGGAATTTCTTCTAATCAGAAATCCAACAATGGTAGAACACGATGGGTTTCTAAGGAATTTCTAGCAGCATGCATTCAGGTGCTTGTTTCACAGCTCTGATGTCAGTAAAAATTGTACAAGGAAAGAGAAAATGGCAACCCTTCCAACATCTGTGTTTGAATTTAGCACATCTGGACACAGTTATAATATATACAATGCAGTCTATGCTGTAGTGTATGCTTTGGGGTCAATGCATTCTTCAAAACTCAAGAACAACCATCTTGTGGGCAGAAGAGCATCAAAGCTTCAGAATCAACAATTGTGGCAGGTAATTTTCAGAGCAGAAATATGCAGGAGAGCTACAAGTTCAAATAGAGCATACAGAACGTTCACTCCAAAGGAATTGGGACATATAAAGTCTACGTCTACCAAGTACGTATTTACACCATCTTAGGACCACAGAGGACATAGGAAGTAATTGTGTATTAACACCACAATCTCCTTATGGTGATTAACCTATTGGTTTGATTAAAATCCAAGACAAACAATGGAAGACCTCCTCTGCATTTATAACAGTGCCCTCCAAAATAGGAATATCTTGTTGCTACGGCTCACACACTGAAGGAGACACTGAACTCACAAATACTACCTCTGACTGGCCTCACTCCCATCTATTCTCTGCCTCCCGAGTCCCAGCTGATAGGCTGGGTCTTCTTTTGTTTTCCTTCACAGGAGAACAGAGCTGGAAAGCAGGTTAGTGGGGTGGGGAGGGAATGGGATTTTGCTGTAACCTTCCCCCAGGAGTGGGTAGGGAATGGAGATTTTACAATATCCTTCCCCTGTGACACATATAAAGACACAGCCACCAAACCACACCCACAGAACCGGTAATAAAAAATTTTGAATCCCACCACTGCTGCCTACATCCAAGAATTCAATCCTGGACAGTTCAAGGTTAACTCAGCCTTCCATCCTTCCAAGGTCAGTAAAATGAGCACTCAAATTGTTAGGGGTAATATGCTGACATTGTAAACCACTCAGAGAATGTTATAAAGCCTGATGGAGTGGTATATAAGTCTAAGAGCTATTGCTACATATAATATTCTCCAATCCATCTAAACAATGAGGTTTTTTTTTTACATGGCAACTTTAAGATGTGTGGACTTCAACCCCCCATGCTGACTGGGGAATTCTGGAAGTTGAAATCTAAATATCTTAAAGTTGCCAGGTTAAAAAAAAGACACTGACCTAGAGGATGCTACATTGAAAAAGAGTAGTCTAAAAAATACTTGGAAGCAATGTTGTGGAGGTCTTGTTTCCTCTCAATATGTACATAATTGTTCTTCAAGTTGTCAATTCACAAATAGGATTTTATACTAGTTTGTTTTCTCTCAATTCATTCTCAGGCTGCTAGACTAAATATGAATAAAAGGCAAAAAGCCCAGTATATATAAGATTTTTGTTTTCAGAAATAAACTGGAAACAAAATATATATGAAGATCTGAAGAGGTTCTTTCTTTCAATGAAATGTCACATGAAACTTATTTTCAGATGTGAAAAAAAACAAAACAACACAAAGTCCTTTTACTTGTAAGAGCAAAGCAAATCGACTATGTGTTCCACTTTTTCTGTTTGTATACTCCTCTCAGTCTTTTCCTTTTCAAATGTCAGGAGAGGCCAAAATAGTTTGCTTTCTGGCTGATGTGCTTCCAATCTAAGCAATGGGGGTGACTATCCTGGAGCTCTTTCATTGTGTGCTGATGGCTTTTAGCTGGCTATGTTCTCACATTCTGCAGTATTTCTTGCACTATGTACTAAAGGCAGCCAATCTAGAACCCTTTTGGTATATCCTGACATTTTCCCCAGCTCAATAGCTTAAGCCTGGGGTGTCAAACTGGATTTCTTTGAGGGCCAGATCAGCATTGTAGTTCTCCTCCTTGGGCTGCTGCTGGCAGGGTGGGACGGATGCCTCCTGCAGCACTCTGCTGGCCAAAACAGGTTGTGGACGGGTCCATGTGTGGCCCTCTGTGCCTCATTTATGCCCTCCATGGCCTCCTGCAGCCCAAAATGGTCAGTGCAACCTGTTTTTGGCCCATTTTCAGTCCTTTTCTGGCCGCAGGAGGCCATGGAGGGTGAAATGAGGTGCAGGCTCACCGCACTTAGCCTGTTTTAACCTCCAGAGGCACCGCACACTAGTCCTTTGATATTTCTAGGCCAGCCCTGGCGGGCAGATTTATGCCTTGAGTTTGACACCCCTGACTTAAGCCATGCAGGGGAGAGCCATCTGTGGCCCTTTACCAAAAGCTTTGGTTAGATCTATAAAGGAGTTCTCCTTAGCATACTCTACAAGTATGAGCCATAGGCAAAAGGAGACAAACATATCTTTATTATGTGGCTAAGGTTCTGATCAGTGCTGCAAAGGAGATGTCATTTGGCCAACGTTTAGCCTTCTCCAGGCCATTGGCCAGAACCTTTGGTGATCTGGTGATCTTAGCCTTTCAGGCTAGGCAATTCCATAACATGGATCAATCCCAAAGGGCATCAAAGATAGAAACTCTTCAATTGAGGAAGAAGTCTGAGAGATGCCTTCTTTTTCATCAGTGACACATAATGACTTTATGCCCTCCAAGTGGCTTCATTCATCAGCAGAACTTTTTGCATCAGAAAAGTGAAATCTGTCACTGCTATTCTGCAAAAGGCTTCACTGTAGCAAATCTACACTGCTTCTCAGAGGACTACAGTAAAATGCAAATTAAGCTTTTTCCGCCACCAGATTAATTACAAATGAAAATGTTTGCACATGTAACGAAGGAAAAATGAATGCTAAAATATGCAGAACACTGTAGCTGTGGGTTTATGTACATAGTGGATTGGGCTTAGCCACAGCATCAGCCTCAAGATGGGTCAAAATGTGCAAAATAATGGTTATGAAATCATGATTAAAACACTACCTTTTTATTCAGGCATGGAACACTGACACATACATAGAAGGCATGGTGCACCAGACAGAGCTGCTTAGGTCTTTGATAGAGAAACAGATGCTAAGATTGTTCTCCCTAGTAGAAGATCTCAGCTACAAAGACCATTTCATTCATCTGAAGGATGAAGAACACTTCAGCAGCCAGTTAAAGAAACTTTGGGGGACATATTCGAAGAAGGGTGGATATTCCCAGGGATGGGATTCAATTTTTTTAACAACCGGTTCTGTGTGTGTGGCTTAGTTGGTGAGCGTGGCTTGGTGGTCATGTCATTGGCCAACTCAATATCATTCACATTGAGACATGCATCTCTTCGCCTGGCCTCTCATGACTGTGGGAATGCTGCAACAGTCGTAAGTGTGAAAAATGGTCATAAGTTACTTTGTCAGTGCGATTGTAACTTTGAATGGTCACTCCACACAAGCAAAGTACCAGCAAAGGAAGGGAAATAAACTCCAGAGAAGTTCCTGAAACAGGAGGTCTAGTCCTGCCAAGAATGTAATAAGGCTTAACGGAGAGGCAGTTTATTTTTTTATTTTTTTTTATTTTTTTATTTTTTTTTATTTTATTTTATTTGTCAATTGTTTACAAGATAATAAGTATAAGTGTATACATAGCTATGAATACATGAAATGGGTACATATAGTAAAAAATAAAAGAAAAATAAAAGAAACAATAGGACAGGGACGGTAGGCACGTTGGTGTGCTTATGCACACCCCCTACAGACCTCTTAGGAAAGGGGTGAGGTCAATAGTAGACAGTCTAAGGTTAAAGTTTTTGGGGTTTGGGGAAGAAACTACAGAGTCGGGTAGAGTATTCCAGACATTGATCACTCTGTTGCTGAAGTCGTATTTCCTGCAATCAAGCTTGGAGTGGTTAACCTTGAGTTTGTATCTGTTGTGTACTCTTGTGTTGTTATGGTTGAAGCTGAAGTATTCATTGACAGGTAGGACATTGCAATGTATGATTTTATATACCATGCTTAAATCAGACCGAAGACGGCGTAATTCAAGGTTTTCTAGTTCTAGAATTTCAAGTCTGGTGGCATAAGGTATGCGAGTAGAGGAGTGGAGAACTCTTCTTGTGAAATATTTCTGGACTTTCTCAATTGTGCTAATATCAGATACGTAATATGGGTTCCAGACTGATGAGCTGTATTCGAGTATTGGTCTAGCAAATGTTTTGTATGCTCTAGTTAGTAGTGTGATATTACCAGAGAAAAAGCTACATAAGATTAGGTTAACAACTCTTAATGCCTTTTTGGCTATGTAGTTGCAGTGGGCTCTAGCACTTAGATCATTAGAGGTGAGTATTCCAAGGTCCTTTACAGAGCTTGGATCATCAACAAGATCTTGACTATTCAGCTTGTATTTTATTTTCGGATTTTTTTTGCCAATATGTAAGACAGAGCATTTATTTGTTGAGATTTGAAGTTGCCATTTGTTTGACCATTCTGATACACAGTCAAGATCTTTTTGAAGGGTAGCAGTATTGTCTGTGGTATTGAACAGCTTTACATCATCAGCAAAAAGAACGCAGTTGCTCTTAATATGATCACAGAGGTCATTTATGTAGATTATCAAGAGAGTTGGTCCTAGAACACTGCCTTGGGGGACACCACTATTGACAGGTACAGAATTTGATAGGACGCTCCCAATTTTGACCATTTGTTGTCTGTCTGACAGGAATGCTTCTATCTAGTTATGCAGTTGTCCAGAGATACCATAGGATTTTATTTTTAGTAGTAGTTTGTCATGTACCACTGAATCAAAGGCTTTACAGAAGTCTATGTAGATTGCATCTATTGTTTTGCCCTGATCAAGTTGTGTAGTCCATATGTTTTTGCAGTGTAAGAGTTGCAGATTACAGGATAGTTTTTTTCTGAAACCAAATTGTTTATTGGAGAGTAGGTTGTTTGTCTCTAAGTGGAGGATGATGGATTGGTTAATAATTGATTCCATGACTTTACAGCTGACGCAGCATAAGGAGATTGGTCTGTAATTTTCAACTAGGCAAGGGTCTCCCTTTTTGAAGATGGGGATGACTGTGGCTAGGTGAGGCAAGGAACTGGTCCTGAAAGATTTTTCAAAGATTATGCTTAGAGGTTTGGCTATGGCAGTGGATAGCTTTTTTAAGAAATAGGCACATATTCCATCCGGTCCAATAGATAGAGATGGTTTTAGATTGCAAAGTGCTTTTTCAACATTGTCTTCTGTAAAATCGATATGTATTAGATCACTGTAGTTATCTGTGGTTCGGCTAGGAAATACTGGGCATGATCCATTGCTGTTTACAAATACTGAGCCAAAAAATGTGTTAAAGATGTTGGCTTTAATGGTGTCGTCGTTGCAGTCTTTACCATTAGGTCCTATCAGGGGTGGGATGGACCTTGAATCTTTTAGTTTGTTGTTTACAAAATTGTAAAAAGCACTGGTGGAATTGGTGCTTAGAAGGTTTTCCTCTTGTTTAATGTGATAATTGGTGCATTCGGTCTTTATTTGGTGGCATAAATTTTTGTATCGGCTTTTGAAATTGGCAACGTGACCAGATTTGTTTTTCCGCCAGAGTGATCTCTTTTGGATTGAAGTTTCCTTATTGTTATGGGCAATCTGTTTTTTTGTTTTGTTTTGGGAGTTGTTGTTGGTAGATATAGTTTGATGACTCTTTTGACTTCAAGTAAAAATATGTTGTAATGTTCTTCAACAGTATTGCATCCAGTGAATAGAGATTACCAATCAAGGGATGAGAGATCGTTGTTTATAAGATCATAGTTGCCTTTTTTGAAATTATAATTGGGGATTACATCATTGTGGTGGTTTTTGTGTGGACGTATGTTGAGACAAAAGTCAATCATATTGTGGTCACTGCTGGAAAAGGGTTCTTTAGTTTGTATTCCGTAAATTAAATTCAAACTATTGCAGAAGATGAGATCAAGGCAGTTGTTTAGTCTAGTGTTGTTGGTTACTAGTTGTTCCAGTCCCAGATTTGTAACAGCATTGTAAAAGGTTGCATGTATGGTTTCAGTTGTACATTCATTTAGGGTCCAGTCAATATGAGGCAGATTGAAATCACCAAGAAAGATAAAAGGGTATGGGCAGGATGCTGCCCATGTTAGTAGTGTATTTAGCTTGTTTACATGTTTGATGTCATAATCAGGTGCTCTGTAACATAGTAAGAATCGAATTGTGATATTTAAGGATAGTTCACAGATAATGGTCTCAGGAAGAGCAAGCTCCTGGGTAACTTGGATATTTTTTAGATGTAAGGACTTTTTATAGAAGATAGCAACACCACCTCCTCTACGAATTTCACGATCTGATCGGTAAACATACCTCTTACTGTGGTAATGGAGTCAGGGAGAGATGCATTGAGCCATGTTTCACAGACAAATATAATGTCGAATTTAGCCATATTTAGTAGGAGGAAAAATTCAGGTATTTTATTTACAAGGCTTCTTGCATTGAGTAGCTTGCATTTAAGGCCAGCAGTAGTTGGAATTGAGGTAGTTAGGGGCGTGCGTGCCTAGTCTTGGGTGATGGTGGATTGGTTGAGGTAGGGTTGTGGTTGAAGGTTAAAGCTGAGTTGCGGGATGTGTGACTTACTTTTGATACAGTCAGCATGGTAGTCAATGTACAGGTCCTTCTCTCCATTGTCTAGACCTTTTTTGAGTTCAGTGCGGAGTACACGGGAGCGGGCACGTTGCTGTATGGTTAGGTCAGGGCGACAACGGAGGTTCTTATGGTTGGTGTTGGTTTTGGCGAGTGAATTTATAGTGTAAATGAATTTGCGTTTGCTTGATTCATTTTTGCAAATGACCCTGCAGAAGCGTGGGGTCACAGAGCCGCCTCTGTTTTTGAGCTCTCAGCCAATGCAGGAAATGTCAAGTATTTCATCAGGGGAGATGATTGATGCTTGATAATCACTGATGATGTTTTGGACAGTTGTGATGTCATCATTATCATTGATGCCCTCTAGACCAAATAAGATGGCGTTTGGACGTTTCCGTTCACGCTCAACAGCTTCTCTGATGAGGATTGGGATATCAATATTTGTCTGGGTTATGTTTTTTTTGTGGATTGGGTTGTGGATTGGGTTGTGGTTGTTGAGTAGAGATGTGGTTTGTAGCTATTGGATGTTCAGGTTTTTGCGTTGTGTCTTTTTTTTTCGAGGTTGGATAATCTTTCTTTTAAGGCATCCAGGGATGCTACTATGGTGTCAAGGGATGTTAATCGTGTTTCAATGGTATCAACTCTTTCCAACAGATCCAGTTTGGGTCTGCATGATTTGCAGAGATATGGAAACTCATTGGATGATTCTAGGTATTGAATCATTTGCTTGGGTAATCCCAAGCAGTCATGATGAGCGTATTTGTTACACAGAGAACATTTGATGGAGTTTTCATTATCCTTTAGAGTTTTGTAGCATTTAAGGCATGTGCAGGAGTCTTGTGGTTCATTGTTGGGGATTAATTTCACTTTAGGTTGTGGTTTGGCATTGGATTTTTTTCTTGGCATTGTAGGTTTTTTAAGATAGTACGTTGATTGAATTAATTAATGGAACAATTTTGGGTAATCAATATAGCCAATATCACACCAATCAATCAATTGCAGTAATCTCTCTAGTCAGATAATTTCCTAAGCAACAATCAACCTAATCAATTAATTACATTAACTACTAATCAATTAATTACACTAATCATTAGTCACACTGTTCAATTAAATTCACTAAATCACTGATTTTACTAATCAATTAAATTACATGAATCTTGATCTTTTAAACTAGTCAGTAATCACACTATTTGCACTAAACACTCTAATCACACTAATCAATTAATACAATAAATCAATTAAACCATTAATAAAATATTTTATAGAAATTGATTATCTAACCATTGATGTAGGTGATGAGGTAGAAAAGTTGTAAATTTTGAGGTAATGAATTAATGGGTGTTTGATTAAAGTAATGAGGTAGTATTGAGAGTCTTTAAGGAAAGGGTTGTTTGTTTTTCTAGCAGCTGTGATACACTGGGTAAGAGGAATTTATTGCTCTGATTGCTGCTGTTATTGCTCTGTAAACAAAAGGATGTAACAGGATGTTCAAAGCACGCTGGGTTTTTGAAAGAGAGCAAAACTCGCTGAATTAAAACACTTTAACTACAATCAATATGTCTCTGAATAAGATTGTTTTGCAATAGTTTCCTAAAGTTCTTCAAGTTGAGTAGTACTAAAAATACAGTCCAGAAATTTGGGTTAACTAATCCAATCTGTCCTTTACTTTTAAAGTTACTTCTAGTTGCAATACCTTTTTTTTAAACTAAATCTGACAGTCACTCCAGATCGTTAATCACAGTTATTTTCCTCCTTTGAGTCCCACTTTCCAAGGAAAATTCTGCTGCAGAAATTTGAGTGATTCTAACCAAGACTAAGCACGCTGTTACAAGATCTTTCCTTTCTTTTTCACTTCTGTCTTAGCTGACTTACTGGTTTTGATTTAGCTATGCAGGCAATTCTCTTTTTAGTTCGGATGGAGGGGTTTTCTTCGGGTCAGTCAAGGAGACTGTCCTCTCCTCTCAACAACCGAAGCATTCCTCTGCCGTCCAGGGTAACTTTTGGCTCCTAAGAGCCTCAGGGCTTTCTCCTCCCTCCTTGTTTCTCCCTGCCAGCTGTCCGATGTGGCTCCAGGGAAACTGTGTGGGGGATATTAATGGAAACGCGTTGTCTGGCGTGGAAGATACTTCTATCAGCTGTGTGAGGGATTTAGATGAAGGTATGTTGTTTGCACTCCTCAGGCTCCAAGTGATCCAGTTCAAGAGCTCCACCAGTGTGGTTAATAGGGCTCAATGGAAAGAGCTTCACTTCTCTGGGGAAGGAGAGGAGGGCTCCGGATCAATTAGCAGGAGCTCTGCTAGCATTATTTGGGCTCCACGGCTTCAGAATCCAGCGTTTTTGGGCTTGTTTTTGGGGATCAGGTTTACTCACGGTTACTGGTGCAAGCAGCAGCTTTAAAAGTGATTTCTGGTTCAGGTTGTGGCTTTATAGGGAGATAGTGCTCCAGGATCGAGAGCTTCACCTTCCTAGTTGGGCGCCGCCATACACCAGAATGTTTCCTTCCTGCCTTCCTTACAGGATTAGGCCAGTAATTTCTTCTATCAACCAGTTCTCTGAACTGCTTAAAATGTTAATAACCGGTTCTAGTGAATAGGTGTGAACTGGTAGAACCCCACCCCTGGATATTACATTACATCATTGGATATCAAGTATTCTTTTCCAATAAAGTTGTTATAATAGTTCAACTGTAGTTATTACTCCATGCCTGACCTTTAAATTATCCAGCAGGATAGAAATTACTCAAGAGCTTTTAAAAAAATCTTAACAATGTTCTCAATTTTTGGATAGACACATACCCTTTCTTTGTGCAATGATCCTTGCCAAAGAGGGCATAGCAAGATGAAGAAGGAATCAAAACCACTTTGCTGCTATGATTGCCATCCATGTCCAGAAGGGAAAATTGCAAACAAAGAAGGTAAAGGTTTTTGAGAAGTAATGGAATAAGCTACCTTATTAACAGGGTTATTTATTTGGATTATTTATTTATTTCAATTATTTATATGACTACCAATGTCACACAAGTGACTCTGGGCGGTGTGTAAAGATTAAAACATAACTTCCATTATGTGTAGAAATTCCCTTGCACTTCGAGCTATTCGCAGTGAAAAGGATTGTAAAAATACATTACATACAGGGGTGTGTTTCTACTGGTTCTGTCCACCTCTGTAGAACCAGTAGCTCTGAAGAGCAGAAGACATAGAACCGGTTCTATGTCTGCTGATGTTTTTGCCCACCCACCCACAGCCTCTTACCTAATCTTTATTTCCTGATTATTTCCTGACTCTAGGTGTGGTCTTAATAAGGCTTTATCAAGGGAAGTACTAATGCCACTCTATAAAGCCATAGTAAGACCACACCTAGAGTACTGCATCCAGTTTTGGTCACCACATTATAAAAAAGATGTTGAGACTCTAGAAAAAATACAGAGAAGAGCAACCAGGATGATTAGGGGACTGGACGCTAAAACATACAATGAACAGTTGCAGGAACTGGGCTAGGCAAGTCTAGCAAAGAGAAGGACCAGGGGAGACATGATAGCGGTCTTCCAATATTTGAGGGGCTGTCATAGAGAGGAAGGGGTCAAGCTATTTTCTAAAGTGCCTGTAGGCCAGACAAGGAATGATGGATGGCAACTGAAGAAGGAGAGATTTAACCTGGAAATAAGGAGAAACTTTCTGACAGTGAGAACAATCAACCAATAACAGCTTGCTCTCGGAAGTTGTGGGAGTGCCATCACTTGAGATTTCAAGAAGAGTTTGGACTGCCATTCATCAGAAATGGTGTAGGATCTCCTGCTTAGATGGGGGGTTGGACTAAATGAACCACAAGGTCCCTTCCAACTCTGATTATCTGTTAATTTTTTCAACTTCAGCTGCCGAACGAGGCACATCTGCAGTTAAAAAACAAGAAAGGAGGGTTGTATCAAAGGCTGCTTCTTGGCACGCAGCATGCTAATGACGATTTACAGGCTCACAGCAGGCAGGAAAGCTCGTAAATCCTGAACCGGTAGTTAACCCTGTCGTATTCCACCCCTGATTACATACATATTTGTAATCAAGAATGATATCCAGATAATACATAGTATGTGATAGATAGGTAGAGTGAAATACTTGACAGGTAAAGGCTTTGGGTATGGGCCAAGGTTTCTGGCCCTTGGATTTTCTCTAATCCTCAGTAATCTTCAGTAAATATGATTTCATATTAAAATGGCTAAGTAGTTAATGTCACTGTTGATAACTAGCTTCTCTCTCAGAGTTATGCAACACTAAGGCTTGATGAATTAAAAAACAATGCACAGAATTGTTTTCTTTTTTCAGATATGGAAGACTGTTCTCATTGTCCAGAAAGTCATTATTCAAACCATGACAAAGATGCATGCATTCCCAAACGCATAACTTTCTTATCCTATGAAGAACCTTTGGGGATCAGTTTAGCTATTTGTGCTCTTTCTTTTTCTTTTATCACAGCTCTGGTGCTTGGGATCTTCATTCAACAGAAATACACTCCCATTGTCAAAGCCAACAACCGGAATCTCACCTACACTCTTCTAGTTTCTCTCCTCCTCTCCTTCTTTTGTGTTTTATTATTTATTGGGAAACCTGATAAGATTGTGTGTCTCCTTTGACAACCAGCTTTTGGAATCATCTTCTCCATAGCAGTTTCTTGTGTCTTGGCCAAAACTTTTGTTGTGGTTCTAGCTTTCATGGCCACCAAGCCTGGATCTAGAATGAGGAAATGGGTGGGGAAAGGAATAGACAGTTTCATTGTTCTATTTTGTTGCCTTGCTCAAACCACTATTTGCATCACATGGTTGGGAATATGTCCACCCTATCCAGATTTTGATATGCACTCAATGTCTGAAGAAGTCATCATGGAGTGTAATGAAGGATCAGTCACTATGTTCTACAGTGTTTTGGGATTTATGGGTTTCCTGGCTGTGATCAGCTTCTCTGCTGCTTTTTTAGCCAGGAAGTTACCTGACAGTTTCAATGAAGCCAAATTCATAACCTTCAGCATGTTGGTCTTCTGCAGTGTTTGGCTGTGCTTTATCTCAACCTATCTAAGCACAAGGGGAAAATATATGCTGGCTGTGGAGATCTTCTCCATGATTGCTTCCAGTGCTGGCTTACTGGTCTGTATCTTTTTTTCCAAGTGTTTTATCATTGTGATGAGAACTGAACTGAACAAAAAACATCAGCTCATGAAAAAAAAGTTTTAAAAATCAACTACCTATATGTCAAGCTCATCAGAACCTTATAATCAGTTATTTCACAAAGTTCTGTTTTTAGGTTGAACTGAAGAAATGGGAAGACTTCTCACATATGGTTCCCATTTTTTCATTTGATCCATTTCTGTTATCATTTACTGCTGCAATTTCCTTCCTTCCTTCCTTCCTTCCTTCCTTCCTTCCTTCCTTCCTTCCTTCCTTCCTTCCTTCCTTCCTTCCTTTTGGCATGTTTCAAGAATTCTTACCTACAAATGGAATATATATTTTGTTAATTCAGTCAGTCAGTTGGCTTTTATGATTTGGAATTTTAATAATTGCATTTTAAAATAAAATATTTTAATTTTAATTGGTAATTCTTGATGTTTTAAATGACCTTTTAAATCCACATTGTTTACCTGAATGGAAAGGAAAATCTTTATTAAATCGGTTTTCTTAAAAGTTAAGGTGCTGGGCTAAAACTCAGAAAACCTGATTGAATGCAGAAGGGGTTGAAAGGGAAGAAGTCATCCATTCTTCCCCTGATCAATTTCAGAAGCTGCCCTCCTCACCAACGCCAAGGCCCGGCTGTTGGGCCTGCTGCTACTGCGGACCAGTGGTACCTAGGCCAGGCTGTTCTTCAGCCAGGCCAACAGGTGGTAGGAGCTGCTTCCTGCACATGCTGCTGCTGTGCAACCTGCTGCTGCCCTGACTGACCTCAGATCTCGCTGCCTCCTTGCTGACCTTGGAGCATCCCAGCCTCTGCACGTTCTGCCTGCTAACCCTGTTACAACTGGGACACTTCTCAGCCTCAGTGAGCACCATACTGGCCATGGAGTGACTGCCAATACTGCTGCTGGCCTCACAGGGGCTCTTTGCCCTTCTGGTTAGGCTGCTCTTGGCCACCCTAGTGGGCTACTCCTACCTGGAATGGAATGAGTTAGCCCAGATCTATGACCTTAGGAAAATAAGGCTAGCTTGTGCCACCTGACCATGTGGGGAGGTGCATGTATGTGACTGGCATCAAGAAAGAAGCTCCAAGTGTCTGCCTCCTTTCATCCCAAGTTGGAAGAGCCACACAGTGAGGGACTTTCAATCAGTTTGCTGTGTAAACAACATTTTCACCAGCTTCTCCCCTTCAGTCGCACCACATCTGTTCTGGGTGAGCATGTGCAAGCCCGCCAAAGAGCTCTCCACCTTTGGCACACCCACACTAACATACTTTGTCCGCCTTCGGTGTCTACCTCATCTGCAGCTGCTCTGCTGCTGCCTCGCCTTTTGCCTGGCCCAGGCTGCTCTTGGGGTTGGAAGTTCAATTGCACTGGCCAAAAAGCCCCTCCTTTGGCAAACTTGCACTGACATGTGTGCACTGCTCTTTTGCACTGTATCTATTGTAAAGCTTCATGCCAAAGAAGGTCCATGATTTCTCCTTACCTTCTTCCCTCCCCTCCTCTGGCTGTTCTGTCTTAGCTTTAGCAGATAACCATCCACTAGGGCTGGAGGCTCCTTCATCGTTCGTGATCGAACTTCCAACCCCAACAGTGTGCCAGGCTTCAGAATGATGAATCATGAATTTTACCAGCAAATTCTATAGGAAAATGTCAGACTATCTGTCCACAAAGTCAAGCTCAAGAAAAAATGGATCATGTTGCAAAACAGCAACTCAAAATATTCAAGTTGTAGAATCAAAGAATGGTTAAAGAAGAAGAAAGTTTTTGGAATGGCAAGTTCAAATTTTGACCTTAAGCCTTTAGAAATGTGAAAGGACCTGAAGCGGACAATTCATATGAAGAAAGTAATCAACATCCCTGAGTTGAAGCTGATCTATAAGAAGGAATGGGCTAAAATTCCTCCAGACTAATGTGTAGGGTATCAGGATTCCAGAAGTTACACCAATTAAATCATGAGTCTTGATCCAATCTTCCAAAACTTCAAAGGATTTATTGGGAGTGTATCTTAATTCATATTCTCCAATGAGATACATCTGTAGCCAAGAGTCATCAATCTTGTTTTCCAGTTAGATTTTTGTGTGGCAGAATCTTCAGTCACCTAGTTACTACATCTGAAAAACTATGTATGGAATGCACTTTCAATTTCCAAGCTGCTGCACTGCTCTTTCAAACCCTTTTCCCCTTCCTTTCTGTTGGTAACTCAAAAACAACCATAGAAATATTTTATGAGTTGACATTGGGTTGATCAATCAATTATCAGAAACACTTAGCTGCAGTTATTGCTACAGCAATGGGGGAATATCTGATACTGAAAGCAAATGTTCTCCTACTTTGGCCACCTAGAAATATGTTGCTTTGCATCAATTTCCTCAATAAATAACATTTTTAACTAATTTGTTTAACTTTAAAGTTTTGTGAGACTAGCCCAAAGCCACCATATCTAAATGTGGTGAGTGCATGTAAGCAGGGTGGACAAAAAGCAGGAAAAAGTTCCCGAGGAACCAAGTTGTTAAGGAAATTGTTGGAATAAAAAATCTGGTTCAGTTCCAAGCCAGGAGAAAGCCACGGGAGACAAAATGGAGGCTGGAGGCTAATTGGAAAGATGATTTAATTAAGAAGCAGATCCACCAAGCACATGTTTCTGGTGCAGCTGACCAAATGGAGTTGAGAGTGAGGGGCTTTTATACCTTTTCTTGGGCTTTGCACTGGAACTTCCTGTTCCTGTACAAGAACATGTATCCTATTGGCTGTTGTAGGGGTCAAAGTTGTCTCTGTTGTCTGAACTTGCAGTTTCAGAGGATAATGCAATGTCCTTAGGAGACTGGGCAATGTAGTGAGCTCTGTGTCTTAGTGAGTTAATCCTATTATGTCCAGAAGGATCATTCTTAATCCCTTCACCGTGGAGCTGAAGGTCTTTTTGTTTTGTAGATAGGCTGGCCCAGTCTTTCTTAATGGGTACAAAATATCTGCTGGGGACAGGGAGCTGGGGCTCTGAATTTCTGTCTCCCTTAAGATTTTTAAAATTCACTTTTAGGGGAAATATTTTATCCTGACTTTTTAAAATATTCCTCAAATTATTTCATTCTTCTAGAAAGAGGGGGTGGCTTCCCACAAAACAAAAGGACAAAAGTTGGGCATAAGCACATGGGAAGCCCATCCCCACCAAAAAAGCATGGACTTTGGGGGAATAAAAGGGGTCCTGAAGCCTGCCCATTTTTGGACCCCAGACATGGCAGCTTCAATCCCTCTGTCTAGTACCTGGGAGCCTAGCTGGGTAAGTGTGGATGAGAAAAAGTATGTGTGTGTTTGTAAGAGCAAATACATATACTTTGTAATCAGTAAAAGGTTGCTGTTATTTCAAATTCACTGGGTCTCCGTGTATTTTAAAGAAGTGTTTATGCCTCAGTGTTCAGTTGAAAATGATTTGAGTGTGGCAATTTTCTAGACCTGTGAGTGTGTGCATGAATGACCATAAGTGTAACCTGAAAGCATACTTGTGTAACAGTTTCTCCTTCTCTAGTTCCATGTATGGAGAAGAAATCATATTTTAATTCATGCCAACTAGGAAGCAAATTTGCCTTTATGTTTTTCTTGTAACATTTTAAAATGACATTTAAAATTACCAAAATAACCAAGGTTACATCTTGCAAAGCTCAGCACATTTGGATTTGGTCAGTATATAGATAAAAGGCAACCCAAAATTCCAGAAGTGTAGCCCAGATTAAGCAGTCCAACAATACCAATGAAAGCCCACTTAAAATTGTTGCACAGAAAATTATACAGACATGTCCATAAGAAGGAAATAGAAATGGAAAATAGAAATTAGATCATAATTTTTCTGCTCAAAATGATTTCCTTCCCTCCCTCCCTCTTAATTTAAATATGGGGAAATAATGCGGAACAAGAGTTTCGATATGATTTTTTGGTGGACTTGAAATGACTTCTTTCCTTCTTTCCTCTCTCCCTTCCTCCCTCCCTCCTTCTTTAGCTTCATTATTTTCTGAGAAATGTCAAATTCAACAACAGTGTTAGTGAAAAGATTTCCTTTGATAAAAATGGAAAAATCATTGGTGGATTTGATATTATCAACTGGATCACATTCCCCAACCAGTCCTTTCTTAGGGTCAAAGTTGGAGCAATAGATCCTCCAGGTCCTCCAGACAAGTTCTTCAACATCTCTGTGGATTTAATCACATGGCCAGTAGGCTTTAATCAGGTTAGATTAATGAATCTAGATTTGACTGCCTACATCTATGTAGATAAACTATTATCTCTATTGATGGAAGTCCCAAAGTATTGTTCCTGTGCTAAACTACCGAAGCTGGAGAGGGTTGTATATCTATAGGAATACTGACATTTCCCAAAGTTGGCATAAAATACTGCACCCTTTACTTTGTCCCACTGTATGCTAAAAAGCAGTAATGGACAATAGGAACCAGAGTTTTGATGTAAAATCTCCAGTCTTATCCATAGCACTAAGAACTAGCGAGGATAAAATGTCTTGGGTGCCCAGCTTCTTCCATTAGGAATGATTGGTGTGTACATGTGAGGGATACAGGAGCATATCATACTCTCAGAGTGTGCAAGACTGTTTTTTTTTTTACCAGTTTTGAATTCCATTGCCTCAGCCTCTGTACCCAGTCAGAAGCCCTTAATAGTCCTGGCTTTCACGTTGGCCTGTAAACTAAATTTCCTGGCTTATCATTCCAGGGATGATTGTAGAGGACAGAAAGGGGTTTCCATTCTTGGTGGGGTGGGGAGTGGGGCTAGATCAGGAAATAGTGCTATATTGTGGGGTCAAGTAAATGTATAATGGTGGTGACAAACATGGAAAAACTCAATCTACAAAACAAGAAAGAGAGCGTAAACGCTTGTTCACTGATTGTTTTCAAGAGGAATGTTTTAAAACCTGTTTGACACAAAGAAACTGCTGTTTCTCCAGCCCAGGAAAAGAGGTCTCCGACCAGTTTATTAGGGGTTATAAACCTATTCTCAGATATCAACAACAACTAGCAAAGAAATAACCCTTTACTTGCTGACTCTCAATACTACTTCATTACTTTCATTATCTCAAAACTTATAACTTTCTACCTCAAGACCTGTATCAAAGATTAGATAATGATGTCTCCAAATCAATTTCTTTAAAATAATTAATTTTTATCAAATGATTAATTGATTTATTGTTTTTATTGATTAGTGTGATTAGAATGTTTAGTGCATAGAGTGTGATTACTGAATATCTGATTAGTAAAATCAGTGATTTAGTGAATTTAATTGACCAGTATGATTAGTGATTAGGCTGTTGTTGCTTAGCAAAATTATTTGATTAGAGTGATTTGAATAATTGATTGATTGATTTTTAGTAACAAATAACCTTACTTTTGATTTGTTCTCAAACATATCAATTAACATTTATTAATTACCAACATTCATTAAGTAACTTTCTACCTATCACATTAACTAGCTATTGTAATTGTTTAGTGTACTATTGCCATTGACCATGCAAGCCAAAAACTCCAAACCAAAACAAAAGAAAAATATCTCCACCAATGACCTCCCAGACTCCTGCACATGTTACAGATGTCTTGAAACCATAAATGAAAGTGAAATTAACATCAAATGCCGCCTATGTGACAATCAAGCCCACCCTGCCTGCTTAAACGCAAACAAAAGCCTAGCTGATATCATTAAAAATTCAGATACATTCTTTTGTCTATGTCCATCATGTTTTCCTAAGCTAAACAAACTGAGTACACTGCCTGACAGAGTTGAAAGCATAGAATCACTCATTCACTCAATAGAAGAATGCTTAACAACACATTTGGAAACAACTATACAAGCAAGCCTAATCTCTCTTGAAAAAAAATACAGCACAGATAAGTGATTACCTATCAGCTCAAAATCAAATCCCACAACTACCACAACCACTACCTCAACTACAATCGCAACTACAACCAAAAATAACCACCAAACCACAGCCACAAACAATTATTACCCTATCAAATAATTCCACAAATAATATCCCCTTACTCATTAGAGACAAAATGGAACATGAACAGAAATGTCCAAATGCCATCTTATTTGGTCTTGAAGACACCAACGAATCAGACAACATCACCAAAGTTTGCAAGCAACTCAAATCCAACAAACATCTCTCCTGAAGACATCATTGAAATAACTAGAAATAGCCCTGAGTACAAATACAATGACAGTTCTGTGGCCCCAAGATTTTGGAGAGTTGTATGCAAAAATGAGTCAAGCAAATGTATATTCATTCATACAATAAATGCCATTGCAAAATCCCATCCCACCCATAAAAATCTTTGCTCAAGACCAGACTTTTCCATACTGCAAAGATTCTGCTCCCATGAACTTTGTGCAGAACTCAAAAAGTGTCTAAACCAGTGGTTCTTAACCTGGGTGATATTACCGCCCAGGGGGTGATTTCATTTTTAAGGGGGGCGATGGAACAAAAAGGGGTGCCCAGGGGTTGAGACTTTTTTCAAACAGTGAACCACCGTATATCTGTCGTATAAAAACATCAGATTGCATGTTATTAGTGGATTGAACTGTGTTTTAAAATGTTCCTCCAGCTAGTTTCAGTACAGAACGCCATACATATGTGAATATGCATCGCTCATCTTCATGCGCATTGTGCAGCAGCTTCTATCCCTCTACTCATTAAATTTGTCGTTCTGATTTTTGTTGCTTTCCTTCTGTAAAAATTTTCTTTGTGTCTTTTTAACCCTTTTTACAGTGTGCATGAATATATATTTTCCTCGATTCTTGATTCAGTTTCAGAGTTTTCATCTTGAAATTCTTAGTTCCTGCATTGCGGTTTGTTCTTATGCCCTTTTTATATTTCTTTTTGTGTCTTAAAATTCACTTGTAATTAAATAATTAAATGTTACTGTTTTTTTTCAGGTATTTCATTTTCTTGCAATTGAATTTTGTTTTCAATGGTCATTGGATTTAAGTGCCTTGAATAAATAAGATAATAATGAAATACATGTATCATGAAATTTGGGAGTAAAGTGATGGGTGGCATCAGAATTTTTCACACAGTTGACATATGGGAAAAAGACTGGAAATAAATTATTTGAATCGATAGGTCCTGATGACAATTTTAAAGAAAACAAAAAACGTGTTTGCATAAATTAAAGAATTATTTCCCTGTGTTGTGACTGAGAGGTTATGTTGGGAGAGAGGGGCAACGATAACTTCCTCAATGGCTCAAAGGTGCAATTCATTCAAAAATGTTAAGAACCACTGGTCTAGACAATGGAGAAAATGACCTATACATTGACTACTATGCTGATTGCATCAAAAGAAAGTCACACAACCCACTACTCTGCATCCAACCCCACCCCATCCAATCCAACATCACTCACAACTAGGCACACATGCCCTTAATTACCTCTATTCCAACCACAACTGGTCTTAAATGCAGGCTATGCAATGCAAGATGCCTTGTAAATAAAATACCAGAATTTCTCCTCTTACTAAATACAGCTAAATTCGACATTATATTTGTCTGTGAAACATGGCTCAATGCATCTCTCCCTGACTCCATTACCACAGTAAGATACTATCATGTTTACTGATCAGATCATGAAATTTGTAGAGGAGGTGGTGTTGCTACATTCTACAAAAAGTCCTTACATCTAAAAAACATCCAAGTTACCCAGGAGCTTGCTCTTCCTGAGACCATCATCTGTGAACTGTCCTTAAATATCACGTTTCAGTTCTTATTATGTTACAGAGCCCCTCATTATAACCAGTGATGAATACAATTATAACAAATACAATTATTATATAATTATAACGAATACAATTATTCATCCGGCTGTGGTGACCCTATCAAGCAAAAACAATAACTGGAAATCTCAATGTTCTCTCTCTCTCCCTCCCTACCCCCCTTTTTTTTTTTACAGATAACAGCATACAAATGTCTGGGTAGTTATGACAGAATGATAATATATATCTTCAATATATCTTACCTGAGGAACTTTGTAGATGCCCAATACAGTTGCCATGTGAAGAGCAATGTCAGGTCCCCCAATGATTGCAACCAAAGTTTTTGGGATCCCACACTTGTAATTAGGGATAAATTTTCCCTGAGTGAATGGTAGCAACACTGAGGTAAAGTAAGTCCAACTTGGACTAAAATGGCTGTTAAAAATGTGGAAGCCCAGTGTGACATTGGGTAAAATCTGGGGATTTTCATTAATCTGTTTTACAGTAAACACTAAGACCAGAATATTCTGGTAATACTGAAAAACTATCCTGAAAAACAAAAATAAAAATAATAATAAAAAAAAATTCATAAGAGTTATTAGCTTCTTATTATGGCACTTGCTATCTTTTAGTGCTGCACATTTTGTGGAATGTGTTTCAGTACAGCATTTTTATTATTCATCTAAGATCCTGGAAAATGCAAAGCAAAATATTTGCACAATGAAAAAGTGAAGAAATCTCAAAAGGTGACGATGTTATTAGAAAAATATTAGAATGTGCAGAAATGGATAAGCTAACATTTACAATTAAAGAAAAGGAAGAAACTGAATATTATTATTTTTTTATTTGGGATTTATTTTATCAATGGTTAGCTGACATAAACAGCAGCTAGAAACAGGGAAATATATGAAAGGATTCATGATATAAGAAACATATGTTAACTTGATTAAACGAATAGTATGGTTATTGTGGTTATTAATATACTTGATATTAATGCAATGAATATTGTTGTAAATACTGTGATTGTTATTTCCTAAAATGATTTGTACCCAGACAACATACTGTTCAATTGAAATTAGAATTTTGTATGTTAAAAAGAAAATAAAGATTTATTACAAGAGAGAGAGGAGAAAGGCCTAGTATCCAACCTCAGTTTTTAAATATGGATGCAATTGCTAAATTTACATACCAGAAATATCAAGTGAGAAAAGTTAACAAGTTATCATAGGAAATATATGACCCACCCCCATCTCTACCACCCAAAAAATCATAGTAGTAGTAGTGTCTAAGTGATTGGAATGCAATTTTGTAGGCAAACTCTGTCCACTGCCGAGAATTTGATCTTGACCATCTCAAGGTTGACTCATCCTTCCATCCTTCCAAGGTTAGTAAAATGGGGACCTAAATTGTTTTGGGAAATATGGTGATGTAGTAAACTGCTCAGAGAATGCTGTATATAAATCTAAGTACTATTGCTATTTTCATAAATTAAGGCATACATCCCTCTATCTCTATCTCTCTATCTTTTTATAAAGGAAGATTTGGTCCATTATCCACTTTACATAGAAACTGAAATAAAATATAATTTCACATAAAATAAATGTAGCATCTTGTTTAAGATGCTCTTTTTTGAAAAGACTTCAAGCACCATGTGATTTAACAACAATGTGCAAAACCTGAGAATGAAATGATGTTGTGCTTACATGTCACCTAACGCATGTTCCTTATGTGTTAGGTGACATATTTCACCTAATAACTGCCATGACATGTGACCATAATAGACAAGGTCCATTGCAGTTGTCTCTTGAGGACTACTGTATAGGCTTTACCAGCCACCTATAGACACACCATGGATAGCCCACAACCTGTTAGATTTCTTCGAACATGATGGACGGATATCATCTTGAGGACTATCTGTAATTGAAATGGAATGGAGCGCAATGGAGAGTAGAGAATGAAGAGTAAAATAGTTAAGTGAAGTGTAATGGGAGAACAGAATAGAAAAAAATCAATATCAATGCCTAGACTTTGCTGTAAGTTTTTAATGATTTTATTTGTGTCTTGTGTCTCAAGGATTCCTTCTCTGGAGGTTCTGCATGTTTTGAAGATGTTCACAAATGTGACTGTCTCACTATCATTATGGAATTAACCAATTTGTCTCTTGCAAATCCTATGGGACTTCATGGAAAAAGGAGAAACTGACTTTGAAGGATGTTATTTATTGTTCCCATTTCAACCCACCGCTGGGAGCCCTAAAACTCTGTGAGTGGATTTGATAGTATGTTCTGCTCTCTAGTTTTGCCTGAAAAACATGTCAAAAAGACAGGTCAGTCTGATCTACTTCAAAGATCTTGTTGCAGACAGAGACATTTTTATATAGAAAGAAAACATTCATAGAAGATGTTAGTATTCATGGAAGTACTGTTGATAGTATTGCCTCAAGTAATGTTTAAGCTTCATAGAATTCAATGTGACTTTGATGAGCCTCTTCCTATTCATCACACACATCATCAACTTGAAGAGATTAATATTGCTGGCATAATTTCTGTATTTTTTACATTTTCTAAACCCATTGATTTCAGTCAACATCCTTCTCAGGGATTTCATGATGGACTTCTGTAAGTACATCAACAATTCATTGTCAAGTTCTGGATGTGCAAACCAGCTTCTGCATTTCCTGCATCAGATGAGAAGAGCACATCTTTCTCCTTCTGTCCTGCTCACTGTTTACAGAGGCACAATTGAGAGTGTTTTAACAAACTGCATGTTATGTCCTGAGAACTCTAGGAGTTCTCACTCAGGTCCACTCACTTTGCGTTGGCGTTCTTCCCTTCACCCATTGGTTGGTTCTCCCCAGCAGCCAGCTATAAAAGCAGGCTGCGGGGTCCCACCAGTTGCTGATTGCTGCGAGCCAGTTCCAGGCGTGGCAAGCACGGTCAGCCCTTTATTGTTTCAATAAAGTATTCATTGCATTCATGCTCTGGTTCAGCCTCTCTTTTCCCAAACTTAACACTGGCGACGAGGATGGGATGGCTACCAGAAGCACCATGCAACCGCTGAGTCACTAGCCGCCGATCCGCAGCCAGAGAGAGCGATCGGCCGGCGATAGAGCAACACTGATCCGCAGCCAGAGAGAGCGGTCAGTAAACAAAAAGAGCAAACAAAAAGAGCAAACGCTGATCCGCTGACAGAGAAAGCGGCCAGCAAGCGATAAGAAGCGAACGCTGATCCGCAGCCAAGAGAGCGGTCAGAATCAAAAGTTAGAAGCGTCTGTAGCCGCTTGTTAGCCCAGCTACAGGGAAAGTGAAGCGCTGCGAGCCGCAGCCGCTCAGTATTAGGCACGAAATTCAAACGGCTGTCATTTGAATTTCAAACCTAGAAGGCACAGCACAGCGCTGTAGTCCAGTCACTGACGCCCACACAGGCGCGAATCTAGACGCCGCCAACGGCTAACAGCCAAACGTGGTTAACCCAGAGAGAAAGAGAGGATTGCGAAAAGCCTCTCCTGAGCTGAAATCACTCGCCTACCACAGGCACTAAAAGATTGTCTGCTGCCCCAGAGAGATTTTTTCCACAGGTAGTTCAACCGGCCCCAGCACCATGAGTTCCAACC
The DNA here is from genome assembly GCF_049901715.1 of Pseudonaja textilis. Taxonomy (NCBI): domain Eukaryota; kingdom Metazoa; phylum Chordata; class Lepidosauria; order Squamata; family Elapidae; genus Pseudonaja; species Pseudonaja textilis. The sequence goes on from NC_142008.1 coordinate 112,726,459, forward strand.
CAGTCTTCCCGGCGTTCAAACCAGACGAGGAGAAGTGGGAATCGTATAAGAACCGCTTTAATCATTATATCGATGCAGTCGGCCTGGCGGATGCGGGAGAGCATCGAAAAAATCCTATTTCCTAATCTACTGTGGATCCACCGTCTACGATACTGCCACAGCACTCGTGGCTCCTCGTGAGCTGAAAAACGTTCCGTGGTCTGAGTTACTTGAAATCCTCACTAACCACTATTCTCCCAGGCCCTCACAGATTGCCAGGAGATTCACCTTCCGTATGAGGAAGCAATCGAGCAAGGAGACCATCAATCAATATATGGCCGCTCTCAGAACAGCAGCATTGCATTGTGGGTTTGGAACCTACCTAGAGGACATGCTCCTTGATCAACTAGTCTGCGGGGTCAAGGATCTCCACCTGCAAAGGCGCCTTCTCACCAAAAAAGACCTCAACCTCGCACAAGCAGTCGAGGAGGCCTTGGCAGCTGAGTTGGCAACGAACTCAGCCACCGAAATCCAGGGCCCAAGTGCCAAGCTGACATCACTTCCAGTCCACTCCGAGGAGGTGGTAGCAGAGGAAGCCATCAGTGATGAAAACGACGTCCACCGCCTCTCCAACGACAGACGGCTGCAGGTAGGAGCCAAACAAGAAAACATCGGTCCACCCAAGCACATCACCCTGTGCCTAGCCTGTGGGGGATCTCATCAGAGGGCCAACTGCAAGTTTAAGGGAGCCACCTGCAATAACTGCCATAAAAGGGGACACATCACGAGAGTCTGCCAAGCCCCTCAAAGCGCAGCACAAAGACAACCCCCCTTGCACTCGGGACCACAGAGGCAAGTATTGAACTGTCGCACGCACCACCTTGCCAAGCACACTTGCCACACTGTTAGTAAAATTTCTCTCTCCGTTTCCCTAGAAGGTAAACCATGCCGCATGGAGGTTGACACAGGGTCAGCGCTCTCAATTATCTCATGGAACACCCTCAAGAGGCTCCAACCCAGCCTATCCACTAGTCGGCTCCAGAGATGCCAGTTTAGCCTGAAGGACTACCAGGGGAAGACCATTCCTGTAATCGGCAGAGGCAAGTTCCTTGTCAGTTTTAGAGCTTTTAAAGGTCACCTACCTCTAGTGGTAGTTAACGGCAATCTACCCACCTTATTGGGGCTCGATTGGTTTCCCCATCTCGGCCTAGGGCTAACAGGAGTCCATGCTGTCTCAACCTCAGACACTGACTCCTTATTCGCTGATTACTCAGATGTGTTCAGCGAAGAGCTGGGGTGTTATAACGGTACCCCCATCTCATTCTCAGTTGACCCCCAGGCAGTCCCAATCAGGCTAAAACCGCGTAGGGTCCCATTTGCTATTCGGCCAAAACTAGATGCAGAATTGGATAAACTGTTAAAACAAGGGGGCATTGAGCCAAAAGATTTCGCCAAATGGGAGACGCCCATTGTCACACCCTCAAAAAAGACGGTAGCCTGAGAATTTGCTCGGACTACAAGACGACAATCAATAAATTTTTGCAAGTTAGCGCTTATCCTGTGCCCGTCATTCAGCATTTATTACACACATTCGAACCAGGCAGCATTTTTGCTAAATTGGACATGTCTCAAGCATATCAGCAGTTCCCTGTTGATAACCAAACAGCGGAACTCCAGACCATTGTCACGCACAGGGGTGCTTTCCGATGCAAGCGTCTCCAATTTGGCGTAAGTGTTGTCCCAGGTATTTTTCAATCCCTCATGGAGCGGATTTTGCAGGGCCTCCCTGGTGTAGTACCCTACTTCGACGACATCTTAGTCTCGGCCAGGGACAGACCCCAACTCTTCCAGAGAGTTCGAGCAGTGTTAGAGAGGTTCAGACAGCATGGCCTCAGGTTGAAAAAAGAAAAATGTGCCATTGCCACTAGACAGGTGGACTTTTTGGGTTATAAAATTGATGCCTCTGGCATCAACCCCCTGGAGTCCAAGGTTAAGGCAATCCACGAGGCACCCACTCCAACCTCCAAAACTGAACTGCAGGCTTTCTTGGGGCTATTGAACTTTTATGCATCCTTCTTGCCCCATAAGGCATCAGTAGCCGAACCCCTACACAGATTACTGGATAAAAAGTCACCATGGCACTGGGGGCACAAAGAAGATCAGGCTTTCCACGCCGTCAAATCACTACTCACGTCAGAGGCGGTACTTATTCAATTCGACCCTAACCTTCCTTTAGTGCTGGCAGCAGACGCATCCCCTTTTGGAATTGGGGCAGTACTAAGTCACAGGCTCCCCAATGGCGCCGAGGCTCCCATCGCCTTTTTCTCAAGGACGCTCTCTGCAACGGAGCGCAATTACAGCCAGATCGATAAGGAAGCCCTAGCAGCTGTTGCAGCCGTGAAAAAATTTCACGAATTTCTTTTTGGCCATTTTTTCGAGCTGGTCACGGACCACAAGCCCCTCCTGGGCCTGCTAGCTGGGGACAAACAGACCCCTCAAGTCCTTTCCCCTAGGATGACAAGGTGGACCCTCTTCCTAGCAGCCTACTCCTACAGACTTATACACCGCCCGGGTAAAACACTGTCCCACGCTGACGCTCTCAGTCGCTGCCCCTTGCCGGCTCCGGCTGAAGACCCTGCTCCTGTCCACGTGATTTTCGAGATCACCCAGTTGGACCTACCCATCACGGCCCTTGATATTGCGGCTAAAACCAAGGCAGATCAAACGCTCGGCCAGGTGCTCGACTGGGTGAGGAGGGGGTTGGCCAGGGGGCAATGTTGAAAACAAATTCACACCCTTCAAGACTCGCATGCAGGAGTTGTCCAGTTTGCAGGGCTGTCTACTATGGGGCACTCGAGTGGTCATCCCGACCTCGCTGCGCACCGAGTTCTGGAAGCGTTGACGAGGGACACCCTGGCATCGTGAGAATGAAGGCATTAGCACGCAGCTACGTGTGGTGGCCGGGTCTCGACGAGGACGTTGTCAATTGGGTAAGTTCCTGCAGCATTTGCCAGGAATCCCGTCCTGCTCCCCCATTGCCACCCCTACTAGATGGGAAAGCGCCAGCGCTCCTTGGTCCAGAATTCACATCGACCTGGCCGGCCCCTTGCATGGGAAGATGTTCCTAGTGGTCGTGGACGCCTATTCTAAATGGATTGACGTAGCACAGCTATCCACGACCACCACACTAGCAATCACCAACGTATTAACACGCCTGTTCGTAACGCACGGGCTACCCGACGCCATTGTCTCCGACAATGGCCCACAGTTCGCATCGACCGAGTTCAGCCATTTCGTGGCCAACCTGGGCATCCGCCACATTTTCACAGCCCCATTTCATCCTGCCAGTAACGGATTGGCTGAAAGGGCCGTCAGGACCACTAAAGAAGCCCTGGCTAGGTTCAGCAGGGATGACTGGCACCACAAACTCTCGTGGTTCCTGATGAGCCAGCACTCAACTCCTTGCTCAGCCACCAATAAGTCCCCAGCCGAACTCCTGATGGGCAGGCGCCTGAGGACTGTATTGGACAGACTCCACCCACAATATTGCCCTGACTCTCCCCTCGCTTCCACATCGGGGGTTAGACATTTTATCTTACAGGAGCCAGTATTCGCGAGGAACTTCGCTGGAGACCCCCTGTGGATCCCGGGCGAGATCGTAGCCATCACCGGACCGCGGTCGTATCGGGTCAGACTAGAGGATGGCCGCGTCTGGAGAAGGCACATAGACCAACTGCGGAGGCGCCTCAGCACCCTCGCCAGCAGGGATCCAGAGTCACACGATGAAGGGAGACCTCATCAGCAGCCCCACATCCACATCATGCCCGGCGACCAGTTCACACCAACAGCCGATCCCGAAAGCCCGAACACGGACAGCGGCACCCAGACGGCTGACCAACCCGATCCTGTCTACGGGAGCGCATCCCCAGAGACCAACCCTACGAGCCCCGGGCATGCCCGAACCGAGGGGCATACTGATGACACCTTGCCGGCCCTGCCTTCCCAGGCAGACCCCGAACGGACAGACAGTGTTCCAGAGCTGCGCCGTTCCGGGCGCCAACATAAACCTCCGGCCTACCTCAGAGACTATGCATGTTCGCATCTGGGGGGAAGGGGTGTTATGTCCTGAGAACTCTAGGAGTTCTCACTCAGGTCCACTCACTTTGCGTGGGCGTTCTTCCCTTCACCCATTGGTTGGTTCTGTTAGTGTTTGGGGATAAACCCCCAAGCAGAGTATGCAGCAGCAGTCAAGCCAGGCAGGCAAATGAGAGAGAGAGTGGGCCCAGGAGTATACACACACTGGAGACAAAAACACTGTTTGTGGTTTTAAAATAGTTATTTAATTCACACAGAAATTAAAGAAGTGTCATTCAGTCCATATGTCATTATCCAGTATATCCATCCAGTTATCAAGTCCATTAACAGTAAATACAATGTCTTTATCTGCTTGTAAATCTTCTCCTCCCGATACCTTTCTCTCAAAGACAACGCTGAATCCTCAGCTCACCAGGCAAACAGTCCTTGTGTTCAGTTGAAATGGTATCTGGCACAGTAGCCTCCAAAAGCAAGCAGATAGACGTTCCAGCAGGCAGCAGACCAGGAACAGAACCAGGTGCATCCAGAAGCCGGGTCTATTACGTTTCCCTTCCTACCTTTATTACTGCCTGCAACCGCACCCACAATGACATTGCAGTTTCTTGCTTAAAGCTACATAGACACTTAATCCTAGGTTTACATATTTATTCAACCCAAACCTGGTTGGTGTATCCATATACCCAACATTCTCCCCTTTTGGGTGATATAAATATGTAATGCCTTTACATTCTAAACCCATATTTTTCACAACTCTCTAGATGCTTAATGGCACCTTGGGCTTTAATAAAATGATCAGCTACATTGTCCTCCGACATGCAGTACTCCAGCTGTATCAATTTACTCTGTACAGATTGTCTTACATTAAGATACCTCAAATCTGTATGTTTACTTCTCGTTTTAACTGCAATATTAGTGGCCATTTGAATTGCTGCCTGATTATCTTCATGTACAACTATGGGGTAATGTACAGTTATACCCATATCCTTCAACATTTGTTTGTACATAATTAACTCAGTACACAGTAGCGATAAACAGGAGAATTCTGCCTCCATAGTAGACAAATTTATATGCTGTTGCCTTATAGACTTCCAGCCAATTAATGTCTTACCCAGCATTATGGCTGTTCCTGAAGTCGACTTTCTAGTATCTCTTTCTGCTGCAAAACTAGTATCTGCATAAGCACTCAATATGAGATCACCTTTTGGTTCTAAATACAGTGCATGGTATAATGTTCCTTTAAGATATCTTAGGATTCTTTTCAATGCTATCCAGTGACATTGAAGCGGATCATTATTGTGTCATGCCAGCTGATTAATACTAAAAGCAATATCTGGCCTTGACCAATTGCTAATATATGATAAGCTACCAATCAAAGATTGATATAATGCCTTATCACATTTGGGACTTTGTGTATCCATTTTGCAAATATCCTGACTCATTGGAGTCTTTGCAGGCTTACAAAGTTCCATCTTATAATCTATTAGCAATTTAGATATCTTATCTTCTTGAGATATCCTAAAACCTTTCTAGGTTCTCAGTATATTCAAACCTAGATATCTCTTTATCTCCCCTAATTGCTTGATTTTTATTTTCTTGGCTAATGATGTTATTATTTCATTTGCTTCATCATTAGTCTTCGTCATCAGAGCAATATCATCAGTAAACAACAATAATAATGATATTTTCCCATTCTTTTCTCTCTTAAATAGACATGGGTCGGCTAAACCAGCTTTAAACCCTATATTGGTCAGTTCCTTCACAATATACTGGTTCCATTCATAGCCCGATTGTTTAAGACCATAAAGGCTCTTCTTTAATAACCAACAATCATTATTATTATTATTGTCTCCTTTAAATCCATTAGGCCTTTTCATATACACAGTATGTCTTAGTGGAGCATGCAAGTAAGCAGTTTCCACATCTAAATGGTTAACTATATATTGCTTGCTTGCTGCCCACACTAATGCTGCCCTTAAAGTTGCTGCTTTCAGACTAGGTGCAAATACTTCATCATAGTCTTTTGCACTTTGTCTAAAGCCTTGGGCTACTAACCTTGCCTTATGGATTGTATTTCCATCCTTATCTGTTTTTATTTTAAAAATCCATCTGCAGCCAATGGGTTTTTCATTACTAGGTAATCTCACGTTTTCATATACCTTCATATCCTTCAGAGACTTCAATTCTTTATTGATAGCTGCATACCAATTTTCTTTCTCTTTAGAAGGATATCTTTTAATCTCATCCACAGTATTTGGGATTCTATTTTCCTGGCACACTGTGTTAGCCTGGTATCTTTCAGGCGGTCTAGAAATACGTGTAGTCCTTCTGGGTATTACTGGGCTTGGTTGAGTTACTACCTGTTCCTCATCTTCAGCTATTTCTTCCTCTAGGGGCTGTACTTCTTCCTGTACTTCTTCCTTTACATTATTTTTAAAGTTACAGGGATACTTAATGGGATTTCTATAGGATTCAATAATCACCTTGTTATTGTTATCCTGTTCTAACTTATCCCATCCTACGTGCTCTAGAAATTGGGCATTGGCACTACATAACACCTTAGATGTGCCTTTCTCCCAAAATCTATATGCCCTATGGTTAGCTTGGTAACCAACGAAGAATAATTGTTTAGCTCTATGTTGCCCTTTACGCCTGAGTTGTGTAGGGATATGCACCCATGCTGGTGCACCAAATGTGTGCAGGTAACTCAAATCAGGCTTCCTGCCATGCCACATGGTGAATGGTATTTCACCAGTGGTTGAGTTAACCACGTTATTTAATAAATGATTAGCACACATTGTGGCCTCCCCCCACAAAGAATCAGGTAACCCAGAATCAGTTAACATAGTACGGGTCATTGCCTGCAGAGTTTGGCCTCGCCTTTCAACAAATGCATTGTGTTGTGGTCTGTATGGTGCAGATGTCTTATGAGCTATTCCAGCTGCCTTTAATCTATTCTGGAATTTGCTATTAACAAATTCCGTGCCATTATCTGTCACCAAGGTTATCAGTTGCCATTTGGTTTTTCTTTCAGCAAACCTTAGCCAGTTGAAGAAATGTTGATATGTTTCAGTTTTGCTTTTCATTAGGTAGCAAAACCCATATCTAGAGTAATGGTCCATAATGCTCAGTATATATCGAGCACCCCCCATACTGGGTTTCTTTGGACCTATAATGTCTGCAAATACTACTTCTAAAGGTTCTTTAGTTTTGAAACCATTTAGCCTATTTGCAGGCATTATTTTACTCTTATCTTCACAGCAGACATTACAACGCAAATACTTATCACAGGGTTTTAACCTTATTCCTTCAGATAACTCTACTGTACGTTTTAGCATTTTAAAATTTACATGCCCCAAACGCCTATGCAATAAATGGATACATTCATCACGAGGCTTGATATTATTAAATACAGTCTGTGCCTCCCCTTTCTTACTGTCATGTAAGACATATAATGCTCCATTTAAAGCTGCAGTTACCTTTTTGCTATCTCTTTCCAGTATGCACTTATTATCCTTAAATGTAACTACATATCCTAGTTTATCTAATACTCTTACAGAAAATAAGTTCATCTTTAACTGTGGTACATACAACATTTTTATATTCTGGTTTAAACATGGACAATAAGCAATACCTTCACCCTTGGCCTTGAGGTGCCAACCATTGGCAAGTGATATACGTTGAGAACTTGTAGACATTTTTATAAACTTTGTCTTATCTCTCGTGATGCAGTGGGATGCACCACTGTCCACCACCCATAAATCATTCTTCATATCACAATTGCCAAGCATGGCCAGTTCAAAGGATTTCTTTGGCTTCTTTACATTCTGGCTTTTTCCTTTTCTGCAGAATCTTGCCAAATGTCCTCTGCCTCCACAATTAAAACACTTTTTAATTGTGTATGCCGTTGAAGATAACTTCTTTTCTTCCGGGTGCTTTCCTTTACACAGCTGGTTTCTTTCCAGCCTTGAAGATAATTTCTCTTCTTTATTAGGCTTATCTTCTCTCAGCCGGTCACGTTCACTCCTTCTTCTGGCTTCTTCTAATAGCCTGCCGGTAATCTCAGTTACTGATAAACTGTCTTTTGGCAATACCTCTAAAGCAGTCACAAAATCATCATAGCTTCGATCCAAAGAAGACAGTATGATGTATACTTGTTGCAACTCATTAAAGATAAGCTCTTTTTCTTGCAATTCTTGAAAAATGCTTTTCATACAGTTTAAATGAGTTAACATGTCTCCATTTATCTCAAGATGTGTTCTAAACAGCTTCCGTGTAAGATTGATATGAGCTCCCACACTGTCTCGAACATAAATCCTTTTGAGATTATTCCAGCAGTCTGCAGCATTTTCCACTCCACGGATATGAATGAGTTGCTGGTCAGACAGGGTGAGACCTATGATGCACAAAGCCTGTTCATTCTTTCATTCATAGTCCTGTATCAGTTTATAATCCTCTTCATCATTAGGATTTAAATTAGATACATCTGGTGGGTTTGTTATTATGTTCCACAAACCTTCTCTTCGTAGCAGTAAACTACATTTCATAGACCATGAAACATAGTTTGTTCCATCTAGTCTGGATATCATGGACAGATGTGGCAAATTTACTTGTGCCATTGCTCTTGTGATAAACAACTATTTAACAAACAGTTTGTCTTCACAGTAATGTGTAACTCACACCAGCTCTCACTGCTATATCCTGGTTAGTTAGACTGTGCACACTGCTGGGCCCATAACCAATGTTAGTGTTTGGGGATAAACCCCCAAGCAGAGTATGCAGCAGCAGTCAAGCCAGGCAGGCAAATGAGAGAGAGAGTGGGCCCAGGAGTATACACACACTGGAGACAAAAACACTGTTTGTGGTTTTAAAATAGTTATTTAATTCACACAGAAATTAAAGAAGTGTCATTCAGTCCATATGTCATTATCCAGTATATCCATCCAGTTATCAAGTCCATTAACAGTAAATACAATGTCTTTATCTGCTTGTAAATCTTCTCCTCCCGATACCTTTCTCTCAAAGACAACGCTGAATCCTCAGCTCACCAGGCAAACAGTCCTTGTGTTCAGTTGAAATGGTATCTGGCACAGTAGCCTCCAAAAGCAAGCAGATAGACGTTCCAGCAGGCAGCAGACCAGGAACAGAACCAGGTGCATCCAGAAGCCGGGTCTATTATGTTTCCCTTCCTACCTTTATTACTGCCTGCAACCGCACCCACAATGACATTGCAGTTTCTTGCTTAAAGCTACATAGACACTTAATCCTAGGTTTACATATTTATTCAACCCAAACCTGGTTGGTGTATCCATATACCCAACAGGTTCTCCCCAGCAGCCAGCTATAAAAGCAGGCTGCGGGGTCCCACCAGTTGCTGATTGCTGCGAGCCAGTTCCAGGCGTGGCAAGCACGGTCAGCCCTTTATTGTTTCAATAAAGTATTCGTTGCATTCATGCTCTGGTTCAGCCTCTCTTTTCCCAAACTTAACACTGCATCTCTGTTTCGTTTGGTGGCAGCAATGCCTCAGATAGAAAATCCATACAGAATGTGGTAAGGACAGCCAAGAAGATTATAGGAAGCTTCCTGTTATTCAGGATAGTGCTTATAAGCACTATGTGCTTATCGGCACGATGTACTTAGAAATCAAGGCAGTGTTAGAGACTCCAAACACCCACTTTACAGTCTGTTTCTGTTGCTCCCCTCTGGGAAGAGGTTTCAAAGAATTTCTAGCAGGACTACCAGATTCTGTGACAGCTTTGTTCTCGATGCCACCCATCTGGAAAACTTGCAAGGTTCGTTTTTCTTGCCATGTACATGTATGCATCTGAATTAGATTGTATTGTTTCCCTCATATAATATATATGGGTATATGCATAATTTTGTATTTAATTATTCTGTCATATTTATGTAGTTCATATTGGAGGTGGTAACCTTTTGAAACGTGCAATGAAATTTCATTTCAATGTATATCACTTTATTGTGAATTTGACAGTAAAAGTTATTATTCTATTGTAGCACATGGTGCTTGAAATATTATCCTATAATGACAAAAGCTTAAAAAACAAACAACTTAAACAGGATGCTAGATTTGTTTTATGTGAAGTTATTATTTTAGTTCAGTTTCCATGTAAAGCTGAAAGAGGGACCAAATCTACATTTATAACAAATCCCATCTAAATATCTATAAATATAAAGAAATATATGTCTTAATTTATGAAGATGTAACTACCACTAAGATATTTGCGAGGTGAGGCACATATTTCCCACAATAACATTTGATATTTGATATTTCTGGTACATGAATTTAGAAATTTCCCTCTGGATCTAAGGCATACTTAAAACTGGGGTTGGATACTGTATTTTTCCCACAAATTAAGAAATAATGCTTCCAATTTCAATCTAGCATTTGTTTTTTATTACAAATAACTCCAGTTCTTCAAGGGGTATATATGTGTTGGTATTTTGCTTTGCATTTTTCAGGATCTGAGATGAATAATAAAAATATTGTGTTCAAACATATTCCCCAAAATATGTTGTACTTAAAGATTGTAAGTGCCATATTAAGAGGAAGAGCTTTATTATTCCATTTTGGGGTTTTTTTTCTACAGAATATTTTTTCAGAATTACCAGCATATGCTGGCCTTAGTGTTTACTGTAAAACAAATTAATGAAAACTCCCAGATTCTACCCAATGTCACGCTGGGCTTCAACATTTTTAACAGCCATTTTAGTCCAGACTGGACTTACTTTGGCTCAATGTTGCTGCCTTTCACTCATTCCAAGTGTGGAGTTCCAAATACCTTGGCTGCAGTCATTGGTACACCTGACATCTCTCTTCACATGGCAATTGTATCGGGCATCTACAAAATTCCTCAGGTAAGATGTGCTGAAGTTATTCATTACCATTTTGCCATAACTCCCCAGACACTTGTATGCTTCTTGCAGTAAAAAGGAGACAATTTCAAATTCCTGGATATTATTTTCTGCTTGATAGAATCATCATAGCAGCATGAATAATTGCCATTCTGAATACAGTGAGGATATTTGACACAGCAAAACATTCTCCAATTCTAGACATTGAACTATGGTTCAGATTTGAAATAGTCACAATGACACTACTTCCAGGAAAATGTATCTACTGATACTTTAAGAGTGATATCTTGCGTGATATTGCTAAATAAACAAAACTAGTATTTCATTAGCTAAAGCACACTCAAAGACCGAAATGAATATTCACATTCTCAAAGGCTCACATAGACCTTTGGAATTGCATATATTTATCTTTCTGTAGTTGACATATGGCCCTGCTCCAGTGATGGATAAAGAAACTCAAGCTGTTTTCTTCCAACAAATGTTTCTGAATGAATCGCACCAACGTAAGGGCCTCCTGCAGCTATTATTGTATTTTAGATGGATCTGGATATACACACACGCACACACATATATATACATATATATGTTTTGAACATATGAATTATTTCTCCCATCCTCTGTCTTTTTCCCTCTTGAATTGCTATATTTCAGGTTCATTCCTTTCTGAGAAATGTCAGATTTAACAACAGTGTTGATGAAAAGATCTCCTTTGATAAAAATGGAGAATTCATTGGTGGATATGATATTATCAACTGGATCACATTCCCAAATCAGTCCTTTCTTTCAGTCAAACTTGGAATGGTAGATCCCACAGCTCCAGCAGACAAGTTTTTCAATATTTCTTTAGATTCCATCACATGGCCAGTAGGCTTTAATCGGGTTAGCTGTTTGAATCTAGATTGGTGTGTCTCGATTTATATACTATAAAATAGGATTATTAATTAAAATCACATAGCAAAATATCTGAATAATATTTATACTAAGTAGAAATGTCCTGGAGAAGGAAAACATTATTTCTAAGAATGTTTACTTTTCTAATAGTTGGTATTATTTTGGCTCTCTGTTAATTACAGACAATGTTTCATGCTTTAGTAAAAACTGAAATCCAGTGTAATATATTTCATCGGTCTGTTGACTTCAAATCCAGAAGCTAAGAAAAACATCTATAACTAACCACCACAGAAATTGTCTTTGGAGAAAAAGACAATTTCTGTAGTGATTAGTTATAACTACACCACAAGAAGATGAGAAGGAAAAGATGATAAAGACAATAATGACTGATGAAATAAACCATGGGAAAAGTACTTTAAAAGATTTAAAATGGAATTGCATAACCCGGAAGATATTGTTGAAAGGGAGATAGAGGTTTGGGTGAATACTCTGGAGACTTGGCAGCCTAAGAGGATAGAAATGGGAGAAATATTCAGTCTGAATGGTGAAGGTACAGATGTTGATAGAGAAAGATCCAAGAGAGGATATGGGAAGCAAGCCAAAAAGATGAATAAGAATTGAAGTATTAAAACAAATGAGTGATGATGGAGAGAAAGGAATTAAATTATTATATATGTAGTTGGATGGAAAGATTGGAGTTTGAAAGATTGGAGTTTATTATGTATGTTTAAATAATAGAAAGAATGGCTCTTGAATCGCATATTATGACTTTGAGCAACCAAATAATGAAGGATTATGTCTTAATATAAACATGTGTATTAATACTAGGATTAGCAATGGTGATATGATTAGAAGCTAGAATAGAGGCAGAAATAAGAAATAGGGGGAATATTAGCAGATATAATTTTTATACAACAGAATATAAGTAATAATTTGATGGGAAAGATCAGGTGTTGAAACATGGTATTACCATGTATGCTTATAATATCATTGACATTAAAATAAAACATAGAAATATTGAACAACTATTTAAAAAATCATGTATATTAATGTTAGGATTATATGAGCTTGATTATTATCACAACTATTTTGATTATCATTTTTGATGTTTGTATCAAAATTAATTATACCCAGGGGCCACACTATTCACATATTGATATTGATTTATACTTAAAAATAAAAATGTAATAAAACTTGAAAAAAAAGAAATTGTCTTTGGAGAGTGTGGATGATAGTTATGAAAAGCAATAGATGCCAACAAAGATATATATTTAATGAATTACTATTTCAGACCAATTCCATCTCAAAATGGTTAAAGTCCCAAAGCATCAATTCTGCCTAGGCTAAGTACAAACGCCCGCAGGATGGAAAAAAGTGTCTGTAGTTTGCATAGAATATTTACTTTGGCCCTCTAATAATTATGGATGATGTTTTTCATGGTTTTGAAGTAAAGGCTGGAAACAAGTATAGTAGATTTTATCAGTATGGACATATCAAAATTCAGAGGCTGAGAAAACCATCTAACCAGTCCAGAAATTGTCTTTGGAGAATGAGGATGACAGTTATGAAAAGCAAGAGATACCAATTAAGATAGAAATTTAAAGAATTATTATTTCAGGCAAATTCCATATCAAAATGATGTCAATACACTACTTCTGCTTATTAATCTATTTTTGTTCTGTTGATTCAATGGTATCATTATTTCACTAAGCACTTCCTATCCCCTCTGTATCTTAAAAAAATATTCTTCATTCATTGATAGGCATTACCTCTATCTTTGTGTAATGATCCTTGTGAGGCAGGATACAGCAAGGCTAAGAAAGAAGGAGAGTCGTTTTGGTGCTATGATTGCCATTTATGTCCAGAGGGGAAGATATCAAAGGAGAAGGGTAGAAAATTTTCAAATACAACCCTATGTCTATACACTGTCTACAATCAACTGTATCAATTGCACTGTGTTCTTTTTCAGACAAGGATGACTGTTCTCAATGTCCAGAAGATCAATATCCAAATCCTGGCAAAAATATGTGCATTCCAAAGCCGATCACTTTTTTGTCCTATGAAGAACCCTTAGGGATCAGTCTGACTGCTCTTTCTATTTGATTTTCCTTGATGACAACTTTGGTAATCACAATCTTCATGAAACACAACGACACTCCTATTGTCAAAGCCAACAACCGGAATCTCACATATACACTCCTAGTTTATCTTCTCATCTCTTTCTTTTGTGTCTTTCTATTTGTTGGGAGGCCCAATACAACTGTGTGTCTTTTTTGACAACCAGCTTTTGGCCTCATCTTTTCTGTGGCAGTTTCTTGTGTACTGACTAAAACTTTTGTTGTGGTTCCAGCATTCATGGCCACCAAACCTGGTTCTAGACTGAGGAAATGGATTGGGGGAAGAATGGTCAGTTTCATACTTCTGTCTTACATTTTTGTTCAAATATGTTTTTGTGCTGCATGGTTGATAAGGTTCCCACCATATCCAGATTCTTCAGTGTCTGAAGAAGTTATCATGGAGTGCAATGAGGAATCAATTATGTTCTACTGCATTTTGGGTTTTATGGGTTTTCTTGCTCGGGTTAGCTTCTCTGCTGCTTTTCTAGCTAGGAAATTACCTGACAGTTTTAATGAAGCCAAATTCATCACCTTCAGCATGTTGGTCTTCTGCAGTGTTTGGCTGTGCTTTTTTCCAACCTATCTAAGCACTAGGGGAAAATATACATTGGCAGTGGAGATCTTTTCCATGATTTCCTCCAGTGCTGGCTTATTAATGTGTATTTTTCTTCCCAAGTGTTTTATCATTGTGATGAGACCTGAACTGAACAATAAACATCAGCCCATGAAAAGAAAGTTTTAAAAAATATATTCTTTATTTGTACATGTTCAGATTTTCCCTACTTGCACCTTTAAGCCAGAGAACAACCTGCAGTTTGATCGGCCTTTCATATTCCAATGCCTTCTCTGTCCCTGAATTTTGAGTAGCTCAATTTTTTCCTTATGGAATACAATTAAACATGGGGACCATATCACTATATAAATAAATAAATAATAACACAATATGATTGCTGTGATATTTCAGTATGTGGCTCAATATACTATCTTATATACAATAAGTGTGTGTGTGAATTATAGATTTGTCTTTAGTGGTCATCTAAATTTATAGGCACATTTGAATTTGTAACAAGAAGTGGGGATTAAATGAGCCTTTCATTTAAACAATGAAGGCATATATTAATTGTTTCTAAAGCAGTCAGATAGTGGGAAATCTCTGAAATGCATCATGGGTAGTGCTCACATACAAAACATGGGGTAAAATCAAAAGATCTTCCATCTGGGTCTAAGACAACTCGCTACGGCCAACTTGACAAAAGTTATATAATATCAAGAAATGATGGAATATAATCATTAAATAAAGATTGCAAAAGGAGAGATAAAATAAAATGTGAATGATTATAAACTACCTAGTCCCAAAGATGCTTTTTCTGGAAAGTCCAGTTGCCTCTTAAAAAAGGACCTTTGGGACAACTATGACTTGGATGACTACGATTCTCCATCGACAGTAAACTACATTCATTTCTATGTTGTAAGATGAGCAGCATAGAAGTTAAATAATTCCTTGTTAGGGCTATAGCAGCAGGGATAAGATTTAGAGCTCTGTGGAAATGAGATGCAAATATATAGAGGCTACAATGTCTGCCACTAATCTGTAATTGTTTCCCCCAGTACTTCCTTTTGTAAGTGTGATGCTAGGGAAGGTTGTGATGAGTCCAGAGTTCCAGAGCCATTTGCTGAAACAGAAACTTTCAGTGTCACGCTTTTGATGAATGAAGGGGATCCTATGGGCTGTATAAAGAAAGACAAGTCCATTACTAACTTATGGTTCAAAGGTAGCCTTATATCATTAATCTTCCATTGTTTAGAAACCATGCAAGAATTAGATAATATGAATTTAGCTGAGCATGGTGATAGAAGAGAATATTTGTGGCTCAAGTTTGAATATCTGGTGCTCTCTGAGCTTGGTTGTTTTCTTGCAGACCTTTCATTGTCAAACTAGGCAACATCATCAGTACTAGTAGGGAGTACGGTTTGATTTAATTTTATATGCTGGTGATTTGCCTCGACAGTATTGGTGAGAGTGTACTTGGTGATGTCCTAATTGGGCTGTCATTTACTGTTAGCATGTTTGTCTTGTAATTTAATAACAACCAACCTCAGAGAAAATAATGACCCTATAGTTCAATCTCTTCTACTGGTATCATACATTGGTGTCAAACACTTCAGAAAGCACATGAATGGAATTACTAGGAATTCCAAGGAATAGCTATTCTTCTGCATAAATGCTTATGACAACAAGCTCTGCCTATTAGTATCATATATAAAACTCCAATAAACTGCACTAGTTTAGAAAATTGCCTAAGAAAATGGCAGAAAATGATGTGACTCATTATCATAGATGTCCACCTCAGACTCAACAAATATCATTCCCCACTATCTACTGCAGAACTCAATGTTTTATGGAAAGGCCTAATCTTCTTTTAACTCAACTTCCTTTTTGCTATCTAACATTCCTAATTATTAATTTCTCATGCCCTCCTATTTTGCCTGCATAATGCAGACCAGAAGTTGAGGTGGATGCTCTCTGAGGTTTTTTTTTTTTTTTTTTTTTTGAGGATTGCTCTGTTCTCTGCTTTGAATATGTTTTGTTCTTATCTTCTTCTGATCTATGATATGATAGATTGCCTGGCGCTTTCTGAGATCTCTGTGAGAACGACTGTGGTTATAAATGTTCTTTTTAAGGTTGCAAAGAACTCTAGTTGATTAGAATTATCCAGTGGTGGGCTGCAAATTTTTTATCCAATTTTTAACCAGTTCTCTGGCTGGATAGATGTGAATGGTTGGGTGATGTAACTCATCACACCCAGCCTCTCACCTCAAAGGAAGAAGAAAGATTCAGCTGGTTGTGCCTAATCCCACCACTGGCTAGCCCTGCTCCCACCCCCACCAGGGGTGGGATTCAAATTTCTTAACCACCAGTTATGTGGGTTTGGCCTAATTTGTGGGTGTAGCTAGGTGGTCATGTGACTGGCAAACCAAATATAAGTGGTCCTTACTTAATGGCCAGTTGCTTAGCAAGTGTTCTAATTTATGACTGACTTCTCCAGAGCTACTTGACCTGTTTTTGGTGTTTTGACAGCCATACATACACACACATACTTATGACCAGTTACAACATCCCATACAGTCTTGTGACTGAGGTTTTGTACGTTTTTTGTTAGTTTCCAACAAATCCTTTTGGTTTCTGGTTAAAGATGCCCATTGGGGAAAAGGGACTTGTTGAACAACCAGTGTTTGCTTAATGACAACAAGGTTCACTTAACAACCATGGTGTTATGTCTGTGGAACTGGTTGGGGTCCCCAACCAGGTCCGCTGTTTGAGCGGGAGCACCAGCAGCTCCCATTGGTTGGCTCCGTTTGACAGTCGGCTATATAAGCCGGCTGTCGAGCAGAGCCAGTTGTTGTTGCCCACTGGTCTGCAAGTTAGCAAGCAGACGCGACAACCCTTTATTCTCTGCAATAAAGCCTGTTAGTTGTACGCTCTGGTCTCATGCCTCTTCCTTACCATTGCTCTACAACACTGGCGACGAGGGTGGGATGGTCAAAGGCTAACCAGACGCGTTTATTCAAAGAGCTGTAAGTCACGGAGAGTGAAGCCACGGGCGCTGTAGCCGCAGCCGCCCCATGCTCGCAAAGAGCGCGAAATTCAAACTGATATTGTTTGAGCTGATTCGCTGAAACGAGCCACAGGCGCCGCAGCCGAGGCCTCCCACGCTCACCAAGAGCGCGATTTTCAAAAAGAGCTACGCAGCCCAGAGAGACAGCTGCAGCCGCGTTCTTTTAAGAGCGCAAATTCAAATAGCGATTGAAGAAGACGAACCTGTTCTTTTCTCCATGATGAGTACTAATTCAGCATTCCCTCCATTCAAACCAAATGAGGAAACATGGGACTCCTACAAAAATCGATTCAGCCATTTTCTTGACACCATCGGTCTAGCCGACGCTGCGGAGCATAGGAAGAAGTCCTATTTCCTGAGTTACTGCGGAGCTGCCGTCTTCGACACCGCTACAGCGTTAGTCGCACCCCGCGCCATCAGAAGCGTCCCATGGGACGAGCTACAGGAAATACTTTCAAATCACTATTCGCCCAAACCGTCCCAAATAGCCAGAAGGTATGCCTTCAGGGTCAGGAAACAGGCAGAGGGGGAGTCGATCAATGAATACATGGCTGCCCTGAGAACAGCCGCTTTACAGTGCGGATTCAAAGAATATTTGGAAGACATGCTGTTGGACCAGATCGTCTGTGGGGTGAGAGACCTAAGACTCCAGAGGCGTTTCCTGGCAAAAAAGGACTTGACTCTAGCCTTAGCCATGGAGGAAGCCCTGGCTGCTGAGCTCTCGGCCCAGTCAGCAGCTGAAATTCAGGGCACCCAATCTAAACCCAGCACGCCAACTGTCCATTCTGAAGAAGTAATCAGCGAAGATGACCCCACAGACGCATCTGACATTAACCGCCTTAGACATCAGAAGCCTTCACAGGTAGGAGCGGGGCAAAGAAACAGCTTCACCCCCAAACAACCTCCCATGTGCCTAACCTGTGGAGGCTCCCACCCTAGGGCATCCTGCAGGTTCAGAAACGCCATCTTCCTGAACTGCCAAAGGAAGGGTCACATCGCTAGTCTGCCAAGCAGGGCGATCTCTACCTCAAAGGCCTCCACCACCTCCTAACTCCCAAAGGCAAGTGGAGGACTGCTATACCTGCTACCACGCTAACCATACTTCCCAAACCCCTGATAAAATTAAAATTTCTGTTTTCCTAGAAGGTAAACCCTGCAGGATGGAGGTGGACATGGGATCCGCGCTCTCAATCATCTCCTGGGATACCCTGAAGAGGATCCAGCCCAGACTGTCAAGGAAACAGCCAGAAAGATGCCACTTGACGCTGCGGGACTACCAGGGCAAGAACATTCCTGTCCTCGGGAAAGGCAAGTTCCTTGTTCAATTCCAAGCCTTTAAGGGCCATCTGCCTCTAGTGGTTGTTAATGGTACCCTCTCTAGTCTATTGGGACTTGATTGGTTTCCTTCTCTCGGCCTTAGTGTAACCGGGATCCATGCTGTCTCAACTTCTGATGTAGATACACTATTTTCTGATTTTTCCGATGTATTTAGCAATGAGCTGGGTTGCTATTCGGGCACCCCCATATCATTTTCAGTAGACCCCCAGGCAACCCCTCTTCGTTTAAAACCACGTAGGGTACCTTTTGCCATCCGTCCCAAATAAGACGCAGAACTAGACAAACTACTTAAGCAAGGGGTGCTAGAACCCACTGATTTCGCTAAATGGGAGACCCCCATAGTCACCCCACTTAAGAAAGATGGCAATCTTTTGAGAATCTGTGCGGATTACAAAACCACGCTCAACCGCTATCTGCAGGTCAGCGCATACCCTGTCCCCGTTATTCAGCATCTGTTACACACTTTCGAACCCGGCACCATTTTCGCCAAGTTAGACATGTCACAGGCATACCAACAGTTCCCTGTCGATGAGCAGACAGTGGAATTACAAACCATAGTCACGCACAGGGGGGCATTCAAGTGTAGGCGCCTCCAATTCGGGATCAGCGTGGCCCCTGGCATTTTCCAGTCACTCATGGAGAGGATTCTCCAGGGTCTCCCAGGAGCGGTCCCCTACTTCGATGACATCTTAGTCTCAGCCACGAACCGACCCCAGCTCATTCAGAGAGTCAGAGAGTGCTGGAGAGGTTTAGACAGCATGGCCTTAAACTTAAGAGGGAGAAGTGTGCCATCGCCACTAGGCAGGTGGACTTTCTGGGTTATAGAATAGACGCCTCTGGCATCCACCCCGTTGAGTCCAAGGTGAAGGCCATCCATGAGGCACCCACACCCATGAACAAGACTGAACTTCAAGCTTTCCTGGGACTCCTGAACTTTTACGCCTCATTCCTCCCGCACAAGGCATCGGTCGCTGAACCATTACATAGGCTACTAGATAAAGACTCGCCCTGGCACTGGGGACCCAAGGAAACCCATGCTTTCAAGTCAGTCAAATCCTTACTCACATCAGAAGCGGTTCTAGTTCAATTCGATCAACGTCTTCCCCTGGTCCTGGCTGCTGACACATCCCCTTTTGGCATTGGGGCTGTCCTGAGCCACAGACTCCCTAACGGTTCTGAGGCACCAATTGCTTTCTTTTCTAGGACCCTTTCTTCAACTGAGAGGAACTACAGCCAAATCGATAAAGAGGCCTTGGCTGCAGTGGCTGCAGTCAAGAAGTTCCACGAATTCTTGTTTGGCCACCACTTTGAGTTAGTGACTGACCACAAACCTCTTTTAGGACTTCTGTCTGGAGATAAGCAAACCCCGCAGGTACTTTCACCCAGAATGACCAGATGGACCCTGTTTCTGGCCGCTTACTCATTCAAGTTAGTGCATCGTCCCGGTAAGAACTTGAGCCACGCCGATGCCCTCAGTCGCTGCCCCCTGCCAGTCCCAGTCGAAGACCCAGCGCCTATCCACGCCATTTTTGAGGTCAACGAACTCAAGCTCCCAGTGACAGCCGAGGACATCGCGGCGCACTCAAAGAAGGACAAAATCATCGCCCAGGTTCTGGACTGGGTGGGAAGGGGGTGGCCAGAAACTCAATGTACAACTGATTTTGTCCCCTTTAAAACCCGCCAGCAGGAACTGTCAAAGTTGCAAGGTTGTCTATTGTGGGGAACAAGAGTGGTCATCCCAGCCTCCCTTCGAGTGCCCATCCTGAAGGTGCTTCACGAGGGTCATCCGGGCATCGTAAGAATGAAGGCCCTGGCCCGCAGCTATGTCTGGTGGCCCAGCATGGACGCTCAAATCGCCAACTGGGTAAGCTCTTGCCAGCCTTGCCAACAAACCAGGGCTGCCCCTCCAGCTGCCTCGCCCACCAGATGGGAGAGTGCAAACGCCCCTTGGTCCCGCTTGCACGTCGACCTGGCCGGGCCTGTACATGGCAGGACCTTCTTGGTGGTCGTGGATTCATACTCCAAGTGGATTGATGTAGCCTTACTTCCCACAACCACCACCCAGGCGATAGTTAAGGCCCTAACCCGTCTATTTGTCATCCACGGGCTTCCTGACATGCTGGTTTCAGACAATGGCCCACAGTTCACATCGTGTGAATTCAGCATGTACACTGCTAACTTGGGCATCAGACACGTCCTTACAGCACCATTCCATCCCGCTAGCAACGGGATGGCAGAGAGAGCAGTTAAGTCAGCCAAGGAGGCACTCGCCAGGTTTGGCCAGGAGGATTGGCACTCTAAACTGTCTCGTTTCCTGCTCAGCCAGCACACAACGCCCTGCACCACCACCAACAAATCTCCTGCTGAACTTCTAATGGGGAGACACCTTAGAACCACCCTGGACAGGCTACACCCCCACTACTGCCCAGACACCCCCCCCCCCCGCATCAGAAACTGCTCCCAGGTAAGCAGAGAAAAGCAGGATTCAACCTAGCTTGCTTCTCTGATTGCCTGGGAGCTGTTTCTAATGGGAGGGGGGATTTGGAAGCTTTCCACTATACTGGGAAACTCTTGTCTCCCATCAACAGCAGCAGGAAGGAACACGTGGAGGCTTGAGCCAGGTTAGCGGCTGCTTCCATTCTATCACCTGCTGCTGTTTTGGGGAGAGCAAAAGTTTCCCCAAACAGCAGAAAGCTTCTGAATCCCCCCACAATCAGAAACAGCTTCTGGGCAAGCAGAGAGAAGCAGGATTAACCTAGCTTGCTTCTCTGTTTGCCCAGGAGCCATTTCTAATGGGAGGGGGGAACTTGGAAGCTTTTCGCTGTGCAGTAGCAAGTGAGAGAAGCAGCTGCAGACCTGGATGGATCCTATACAAGGCTCTCCATGTGTTCCTTGGGGGAAGACCAGTGGTGGGGGAAAAGCGATCGTTGGTGGCGGCAGCAAAAGGCAAGTGGGGGGAAGGCGACCAAGGCTTTCAAAGCCTCACTCACCAGGGAGATCAGTAAAGGCAGGCCCACAGGAGAAGGCAGGCAGCAATGGCTGGCCTGGCAGGCATTCAAGAACAGGTTGCAGGCAGCAGTGTTGCACATGCATGCAATGTCGCACATGTGCAATAAGGACTGATGGGCAGCAGCGGAGAAGTGGGTGGAGAGGGCGGAGCCAGCAAGAGGCCCGATTTACTGGTTCTCTGAACTACTGGGAATGGTAACTGTTGTAGTTGAGCAATGAGAGGCTTGACCAGGGCATGGATGCAACAAGACTTTATTGAAACAATAAAGGACTGAACGTGTTAGCCCTGCCTGGAGCAGGCTCACAGCGAACAGCGACTGACTGCACCCTGCAGCTGGCTTTTATAGCCGGCTGTCGAGGGAAGCCAGCCAATGAGGGGCAGCAAACGCCCCCGCAGCATGAACGGACCTGGGTGGGAACTTTGGCAAGTTCCAGGGACATAACACCCCTTCCCCCCAGATGCGAACACGCATAGTCATTTAAATACGTGGGTGGTCTGTGCTGGCGCCCCGAGCGTCGTAACTCAGGTGGGTTACCAAGTGTCTTAGAGTTCGAAGAAACTGGTTGGGTTGGTGACGGGGTGCGAGCTTGCTCGGAGGTCTGCGCTGGCATCGGTGACGTGCTTCTGGCCGGTGATGTCGTGGCCCCATCCGATGGTTCCGGTGGAGGACCCATCGGGCAGTCCCGGTCTACTGCCTGCTCCCTCGGCTCGGAGGATGGTGGCGAAGAGTCTCTGGAACGGTCTTCGATGAGAGTTTGGTGAGGTGCCTGGGGGCTGCCCTGTACCCACGATCTGGCACTGGCGAGGGTACCTTGTCGCTTCCTAAGCTGGTCCAGGTGCCTTCTCCAGATGCGGCCATCTTCCAGTTGGACTCGGCACGACCTGGGAGCGGTGATGGCTACAATCTCCCCTGGAATCCAGAGTGGGTCTCTGGCGTAGTTCCTTGCAAAGACATGTTCCTGCAAGACAAAATCTCTGACCCCCGTCATTGAAGCAAGGGTGGTGTCAGGGCAATAGTGAGGGTGGAGCCTATCCAACACAGTTCTTAGGCGTCTACCCATCAGCAGTTCAGCTGGGGATTTGTTGGTGACCATGCACGGGGTTGAGTGTTGGCTTAGTAAGTAGCGGGAGAGTCTGTGATGCCAGTCTTCTTTGCTGAATCTGGCTAACGCTTCTTTTGTGGTCCTAACGGCTCTCTCTGCCAATCCGTTGCTGGCAGGATGAAAGGGGGCCATGAAGATGTGTCGGATGCCAAGATTGGCGGCAAAATGGCTGAATTCAGCTGATGCAAACTGGGGGCCATTGTCCGAAACTATAGTATCTGGTAGCCTGTGTGTCACGAATATACGGGTCAAGGCCTTGGTAACTGCCTGTGTGGTGGTCATGGATAGTTGGGCCACATCGATCCATTTAGAGTATGAATCCACGACCACCAAGAAGGTCCTGCCGTGCATAGGACCCGCTAAGTCAATGTGAAGCCTTGACCAAGGTGCGTTGGCGCTCTCCCACTTTGTGGGGGTGGTGACTGGAGGGGATGGTCTGGATTCCTGACAGGGTTGGCAAGAGCTTACCCACTTGACGATGTCGTCGTCCAAGCCGGGCCACCAGACGTAATTCCGCGCCAACGCCTTCATCCGGACGATGCCCGGGTGGCCCTCGTGTAGTGCCTCTAAGACTT
Source organism: Pseudonaja textilis (assembly GCF_049901715.1). Lineage (NCBI taxonomy): Eukaryota > Metazoa > Chordata > Lepidosauria > Squamata > Elapidae > Pseudonaja > Pseudonaja textilis. The sequence goes on from NC_142008.1 coordinate 112,750,054, forward strand.
GTGTGCGAAGCGAGGCCGGAATGACAACTCTGGTGCCCCACAACAGGCAGCCCTGCAAGCTAGATAGTTCCTGTTGATGGGTCTTAAAAGGTGTGAATTCGGTTGCGAGGTTAGTGCCCGGCCAGCCCCTCCTCACCCAGTCCAGTACCTGGGCGATTGTTTTGTCCATCTTGGATTTGGTGGTGATGTCGAGGGTGGTGACTGGAAGGTCAAGCTTGGTGACATCGAAGATGGCATGGACCGGGGCCGGGTCCTCGGCTGGAGCTGGCAGGGGGCAGCGGCTGAGGGCGTCTGCGTGGCTTAATGTTTTTCCTGGGCGGTGGATGAGCTTGTACGAGTATGCTGCCAGGAACAGGGTCCACCTCATCATTCTGGGAGACAACACTTGGGGAGTCTGCTTGTCTCCGGATAGGAGGCCCAGGAGAGGCTTGTGGTCCGTGATTAGTTCGAAGTTGTGGCCAAAAAGGAATTCATGAAATTCATGAAATGAATTTCTTTACCGCTGCCACTGCGGCTAAAGCCTCTTTGTCAATTTGACTATAGTTACGCTCTGTTGCTGAGAGCGTTCTGGAAAAGAAGGCGATAGGTGCCTCGTAGCCGTTGGGTAGTCTATGGCTTAAGACAGCTCCAATCCCAAAAGGGGATGCATCAGCTGCTAGTACTAATGGAAGATGTGGGTCAAATTGAATAAGGACTGCGTCTGATGTGAGCAGTGATTTGACTGCGTGAAAAGCGGTGTCTTCCTTGTGTCCCCAGTGCCACAGTGATTTTTTATCCAAGAGCCTGTGTAAGGGCTCTGCTACTGACGCTTTGTGGGGTAGGAATGATGCATAGAAGTTCAATAATCCCAAAAAGGCTTGTAGCTCGGCTTTAGTGGTTGGTGTGGGTGCCTCATGGATTGCCTTGACTTTTGATTCTAGGGGGTGAATGCCTGAGGCGTCAATTCTATAGCCCAGAAAGTCCACTTGTCTAGTGGCAATGACACATTTCTCCCTTTTTAATTTGAGGCCATGCTGTCTGAACCTGTCTAACACTGCTCTGACTCTCTGGAAGAGTTGGGGTCTGTCTCTGGCCGAGACCAAAATGTCGTCGAAGTAGGGTACTACGCCAGGGAGGCCTTTAAGTATACGCTCCATGAGGGACTGGAAAATGCCAGGGGCAACACTTACGCCAAACTGGAGATGCCTGCACCGGAAAGCACCCCTGTGGATCACAATAGTTTGTAATTCGGCTGTTTGATTGTCAACAGGGAACTGTTGATACGCTTGTGACATGTCCAATTTGGCAAAAATGTTGCCAGGCTCAAAAGTGTGCAGTAAATGTTGAATGACCGGGACTGGGTAAGTGCTAACTTGTAGAAAGCGGTTAATTGTTGTTTTGTAATCCGAGCAAATTCTCAGACTGCCGTCCTTTTTAAGGGGTGTGACAATTGGCGTCTCCCATTTGGCGAAGTCTGTCGGCTCAATGACCCCTTGTTTTAATAATTTATCCAGTTCCGCGTCCAGTTTAGGCCGAATGGCGAATGGGACTCTATGTGGTTTCAGCCGGACTGGAACTGCTTGGGGGTCAACTGCAAATGAGATGGGGGTACCGTTATAACACCCCAACTCATTGCTGAATACGTCTGAATAGTCAGTGAATAAGGAGTCAGTGTCAGAAGCTGAGACAGCATGGACTCCTGTTAACCCTAGGCCGAGCTGGTCTCTGGATAGTCTGGGTTGGATTCTCTTGAGAGTGCTCCAAGAGATGATTGAGAGCGCTGACCCCGTGTCAACCTCCATACGACAAGGTTTACCTTCTAATAAAATGGAGAGTGTGATTTTACTAATAGAATGACAGGTGTGATTAGCATGGTAGCAAGTGTGACAATTTAGTACTTGCCTTTGGAGTCCAGAATGGGAAAAGGAAGGGACCTTTTGTGCTGAGTTGTATGCGGCCTGGCAGACTCTGGCGATGTGGCCCTTTTTGTGGCAATTGTTGCAGGTGGCACTTTTGAATTTGCAGGTAGCTCTCGAGTGAGGTCCGCCACAGGATAGGCACAGGATGATGTGTTTTGGTGAACTGTTGCTTTCTTGCCTGGTTCCTACCTGGGGTTGTTTGGCATGAGCGAGGCGGTGGATGTCTGTTTGATCGTTGGGATCCTCTTCGTTGACCACCTCTTCTGAGTGGACGGTGGTATAGCTTTGTTTGGGAACGGGACCTTGAATCTCGGTGGCTGACTGGGTTGCCAGTTCCGCAGCCAAGGCTTCCTCGACGGCCTGGGATAGGTTGAGATCCTTCCTGGCAAGCAGTCGCCTTTGTAGGTGAAGGTCCTTGACCCCGCAGACGAGCTGGTCGAGGAGCATGTCATCCAATGTCGCGTTGAGCGACCGGTCTGTTGTTTCGCCTTTCTGGTTGATTGCTGAATTCCTCTCAGAAAATAACCCTCTCCAGGGTGAGATTTAAAGTAGCCCTCGCAAGGGCGAGACAGTGGGACCCTCGCAAGGGTGAGGCCAGGCAAGACTCACAAAAGAGTGATTGCCAAGCAAGCACAAGAAATAAAACACACAAAACACAAGAAATCTTCAAAATGAGGCAGCACTTTGAGCCTGGGGGAGATGGGATTCCATGGCTGCCCTGGAACAGATGGAAAAATGTCCGGGCTCTCTGCTTCTTCTCCTGCTCCTTTCTTCTGCTTCTCCCCTTCTTCTCCCCCCCCCAGGCTTTTTGCTGTCCTCTTTTATTGTGCTAATTCAAGGGAGGGGGTCAGAGAGGAAATTTACAGAAAGGTAAAGAGATGCAATGTTAATCTTTTTAGACCAGTTTACGTGACATGAGCCACATCCTCTATAGCTGCTATAGACAGGCATATCTTATTTGAATACACATTATTGTCTCGGGTTATTCTTTTATTTAACTTCCTTCTTGTCAGTGCTTTCCTGCTGAGCTGAATACGTGCTTTCCAGCAAGATTTCTTCTTGTGGAAAAATACAAGACAGAACCAAGGTAAAATAGTCACAATTCCTCCTTTCTTTTATTTATTTTTTTTTTTTTGCGCATGACTCTAGATAGAGTTCTTTCTCCTCCAGAGTAGTCTCACAAGGTGGCAACAAGCCCTTCGGTTTGTTGATGCCTTGCAGAACCAGCTCATACGAGGAGAAGTCCTCATCCCCCGAGTCGTGGCTGGACCGAGTTAAGAAATTTTCTTTGGGAGAAAAGAAGTTAATGTCTATTTCCTCCTCTGACTCTTGGTCAGAGTACCATTCCAACAGCGGTTTTTTGACCAGATCTTTTGATTCAATGCTGGATGTAAGAAAGCTAACTGTTTTTTGAGTATTGTTAATTTCATTGTCAAGTGTTTTCAAACGATCCTTCAATAATTTTAGTAAACGTCCTATTACACATGGACCAATAGTACATGCAAGAAGCAATAACACAAGAGGACCTATTAAGGCTGATAAGAGTGTTGTTAACCAGGGAGAAAAATTAAACATGCTTTGATACCATGACTGTCCTTGAAATATCATAATTAGACATAGATATAGAAAGACGAATTGTAAAAATATTCCCTTCATCTCCTTGACCATCCCACTGACGTCCTCCCCAAGTAAACCCAACCATCCATTGTTTTTTTGTAAGTGTCTTTCCTTTTGCAGTAAATGTGATTCTGAGTGGATTTAGTCTCTGTCCACAACAAGGCATTGAAGAGCAGGGAAGATGTTCTTGAGCACGGGTAATATGAATATAGTCATTTTTGGTAGGTGCTTCCCACCAGATATGACCTGTGGATACACAACTCCAATTTTTACAATATCTGTCAACTACCCCACCGCAGGCAGCACGAGAAGTACCAGTACTGTGAGCAGGACAAAAATATAGTCTAAAGTTGTGAGCAGGTGCTGGAGAACAGGAGCCTTGCTTGTCCCATTTATCAGCTTGTAGTTCTTTATCTGCAAATTTTTCTACTCCTGTCCCCATTTCAGCAAAATCCATGAAAAGCTGAGGAAACCATGGCCATCTAGTATAATTAGTGGTGGTGTTTAAAATATTTCCTTGAAAATCAAGGATAGTCCAGGTATATTTTTGAGGTTGATGTTCATTTGTAGAAGGTTGTATGCTTCGAGGAATGCGATGATAGCCAAATCTTGGAACAGCACGAGATGCAGACCGCTTAGAGATGGAGTTGTCAGCGATGAAGACAGGATACCCCAGATGGCGAGCTCGAATGGGAGCTGTAGTCTTACGATGAGTGTCATCAGGGATGAGGTGGCGTCTTCGCACGACAGGTGTTTTGTAGTGAACAGGAACCCAGGAAGATGAATGATGCAATATGCATTTGGTGACATCACAGGGTGAAAAGCAGCAACGAAGATGCCATTGCAGTTTGTCTCCAGGAAAAGTTGTCTCAGAATTAGCTTGAGATGGCAATGTAGGAAAAGCAGAGGATAGTGGAGGAAATGCCAGTCAAGGAGTGGAAAGTAATAGAACAGTGTGATTAAAGTATGTGTGATTGTGAGAAAATCCTAAGCAAGAATAAGATCCTATAGTAGATAGAGTAACATGTATAGTTAAAAATATTAAACAAGGAAAATAGTAATAGTGAACAGTAATGTCAGAAGTAGGCGAAAGAAAGCTACCATTGTGTTGGAAAACATAATTACATGTAGAAAGGAGATTATCTTTAAAAATAAAGGTAACAGTGTCAGCAAGAAAAGTAAAAATAGCATCAGGAGATGCCCTGAATTGAGAAAAGACAGGAAATATTGATATCAGAAGAAAAATTAGAGTTAGAGTCAGGTTTGCCATGGTAAGGTCTGACACAGCGAGCAGGAACCCAAAGCACTCGATCAGGAAGTTGGACAGCAGCGTAACCTTTTCCCCAGGTGATGAGCTGTGCAGGACCTTTCCATGCAGGATCTGGAAGCTGTCTGAAATAAACAAGAGGACGGGAAGAGGGAACTACTGGCTTGGTGAAGTGGCGAGAAGCCGCTGTGGAAGAAGGAGAGCCAGTAAGATTAAGAAAGTTAAGAGAATAGAGAGTAATGTTCAAGATGTTTTGTAACGCCGGAGGTTCGGGGGCCTAAGCCTTTTTTCCCTATTTGCCGATCAAGGGCATTTTTCAGAGTTTGGTTTGCCCTTTCCACAATAGCCTGACCTTGGCTATTGAAAGGTATGCCAAATTTATGTGTGATGGCCCACTTATGGCAAAACTCAGCAAAGGGAGAACTGACATAAGCAGGACCATTATCTGTTTTGAGAATTTTGGACATCCCAACGTTACGAATGACCGAATACAGTGATTAATAACATTTTTAGTAGCCTCTCCTCTTTGTAATGTTGCCATAATAAACCCTGAATATGTATCAACTGATACATGAATGTATTTCCAGGGAGCAAAGGGAGGATAATGAGTTACATCCATTTGCCATGTATCACAGGCTTGAGTACCCCTAGGATTGACACCTTCAGGGATACCTTTGGCCTGCAAGCTACATGTTGGACATTGTTGAATTATTGCTGTGGCTTCTTGATACGTAATCCCAAATTGCTGTACCAAGGCCTTCTTATTTTGATGGAAATAGTCATGACTCTCCCCAGCTGAAAGCTGTTGTGGAAGAGGAGAGGAGGCCATAATTTTACAAGCCTCATCTGCCATATGATTGCCTTCTGCCAGGAATCCAGGCAATTGCTGATGACTTCTGATATGAGCTACAAATAAAGGTTTCCTCGCTTTTCAGCAGTGTCTGAAGCTGTAAAAAAAGTGTCATGAGAGAAGGAGGGGTAACAGGAGAAATATATGCATCGAAAATATGAGCAACCATCTGAGTAACATACATGCTATCAGATATTACATTTAAAGATTCCTGTGGAAAAAGAGACAAGGCCAAAGAAAAAGCAGCTAACTCAGCTTGTTGTGCTGAGTTCTGTGGGGCAGTTAAACGTTTGTTCCATTGAGCATTTTCACACCATGCACATGCTCCAATATTTTTTGAACCGTCAGTAAAGACAGTTAAGCCTTCCTTCAATGGCTGTTGGACAAAAGGTGATTGTAAAACAAAAGGAACTGTCTTCAACACCTGCAGTCTTGAATCAGATGGAAGGTGGCATGACACTTGGCCACACCAATCTTCCAATGCATCCTGTAGTGTTGTGGAGGTCTGAAAAAGAGGTTCCCATTGACTAATCTTAAAAGGAATATACAATGTAAAAATATCCATTCCCATCAGGGCTTTGGTTCTCTTGTGCCCTTTTTGTATAAGAAAAGCCATTTGTGCTGCTTTTGTAAAAATAGAGGTTTTTGGAGTATGTGGTAAGTGTAACCATTCCAAGAAATGAAGATTTTTTGCATTAGATACTTGAACAATTATTGCAGTCAGTTTCGCCTTTCTGGTTGATTGCTGAATTCCTCTCAGAAAATAACCCTCTCCAGGGTGAGATTGAAAGTAGCCCTCGCAAGGGCGAGACAGTGGGACCCTCGCAAGGGTGAGGCCAGGCAAGACTCACAAAAGAGTGATTGCCAAGCAAGCACAAGAAATAAAACACACAAAACACAAGAAATCTTCAAAATGAGGCAGCACTTTGAGCCTGGGGGAGATGGGATTCCATGGCTGCCCTGGAACAGATGGAAAAATGTCCGGGCTCTCTGCTTCTTCTCCTGCTCCTTTCTTCTGCTTCTCCCTTCTTCTTCTTCTCCCCCCCCAGGCTTTTTGCTGTCCTCTTTTATTGTGCTAATTCAAGGGAGGGGGTCAGAGAGGAAATTTACAGAAAGGTAAAGAGATGCAATGTTAATCTTTTTAGACCAGTTTACGTGACATGAGCCACATCCTCTATAGCTGCTATAGACAGGCATATCTTATTTGAATACACATTATTGTCTCGGGTTATTCTTTTATTTAACTTCCTTCTTGTCAGTGCTTTCCTGCTGAGCTGAATACGTGCTTTCCAGCAAGATTTCTTCTTGTGGAAAAATACAAGACAGAACCAAGGTAAAATAGTCACAATCCAAGTAGTTCCCGAACCCGCAGTGGAGAGCTGCAGTCCTCAAGGCGGCCATGTACTGGTTGACGGTTTCCTTTTCAGCTTGCTTCCTCATCCGGAAGGTGAAACGCCTCGCGATCTGTGAGGGCTTAGGGGAGTAATGATTGGTGAGGATTTCCAGCAATTCTGCCCAGGGAACATTCTTTAACTCACGTGGAGCGACGAGTGCTGTGGCGGTATCAAAAACGAAGGCTCCGCAATAACTGAGGAAGAATGACTTCTTTCTGTGCTCCCCCGCATCAGCCAGACCAATGGCGTCGATATAGTGATTAAAGCGATTTTTGTATGACTCCCACTTTTCTTCATCAGGCTTGAACGGTGGGAAGGCTGGGTTGGAGTTCATGATGAGAACTTCTACAGGTTACGCTGCTGTGAAATCTCTCTGGGACAACAAAATGGCCCTTTGTGCTCTTGTCAGGCTAGTGACTTCAGCTCTGGAGAGGCTCCACAGAACCTCTCTGCTCTCTCTCTGGGCTAACGATTGAGGCTTGGCTGCAACGGCTGTTGGCAGCATTTTGAATTTCGCGCTCCTGGGGAGCGTAGGTGGTAATGGCTAGCCGCCCCAGATAGCGCTTCAAATTTCGCACCTGCATAGGCGTCAGTGACTCGGAATAACAGCACCGCGCTGTATTCCGGCAAGAAATTCAAACGACAGCCGTTTGAATTTCGCACTCTTTTGTGTTGAGCGGCTGCGGCTCGCAGCGCTACACTTTCCCCTGTAGGTTGCTAACCAAGCAGCTACAGACGCTCTTTACTTTCGCTCTTGCTGACCGAGCTCTCCGGCGGCGCGGCTTCGGCTCAGCAATCAAGTGACTTCAGCTGTTGCGGATTGCCTCTGGTAGCCATCCCACCCTCGTCGCCAGTGTTGTAGTTGAGCAATGAGAGGCTTGACCAGGGCATGGATGCAACAAGACTTTATTGAAACAATAAAGGACTGAACGTGTTAGCCCTGCCTGGAGCAGGCTCACAGCGAACAGCGACTGACCGAACCCTGCAGCTGGCTTTTATAGCCGGCTGTCGAGGGAAGCCAGCCAATGAGGGGCAGCAAACGCCCCCGCAGCATGAACGGACCTGGGTGGGAACTTTGGCAAGTTCCAGGGACATAACAGTAACAACTGGTTCTATAGAACTGGACCGAACCAGTAGAATCCCACCCCTGACTTCAATCTATTTTTGGCCTGTTTTTCAGCCTGTTTCGTGGTCATTTTCAGGCCATTTTCAGGCCATTTGGGGGCCATTTTCAAACCATAGGGGGGCATTTTAGGCCATTTTTCAGGCCATTTTCATCATGAAAACAGACAAACACACACTGGTTTGAAAGAAGGGTCAAAGAAACCAGCAACATTAAACAAGCAGCTCTCTAGCAACAGAGGTGAGGAATATAATACCACTATCTCCTTTTTATAACACAGTCCTTTCAGCAATTCTAAAAAGGTTCCACACCCATTTGCCCTACTAAAGTTGACCCTGAAGACACAAAATACCTCCAAATGGCCTCAACAATTCTTAAAAAGAATTCTAACAACCAGAAGTTTGCAAGGAATGTAAGTTCTTCCATTCCCCATGATTCAGTCGCAATTGAAGGAGCTTCTTGACTGTGAAATGTCTTCAAGGAAGAACAAAGAGAGTCTATGTTGTGTCCCTGACAGTTTCTGTTATGTCTTTGGAACTGGTTGGAGTCCCCAACCAGGTCCGCTGTTTGAGTGGGAGCACCAGCCGCTCCCATTGGTTGGCTCCGTTTGACAGTCGGCTATAAAAGCCGGCTGTCGAGCAGAGCCAGCGTTCGTTGTCGCCCTCCAGGCTGCCAGCCCAGCCAGGGCAGCCGCGGCAACCTGTTATGCTTCAATAAAGAGATGTTAGCCTTCAGCTCCGTGTCTGCCTCATGTGTCCTTCTGACTACATAACACTGGCGACGAAGGTGGGATCGCACAGAGAAGAGGCAACCGGACTGAATCAGCTGAGCTAGTCACTGAGAGCGAAGCCACGAGCGCTGAAGCCGCAGCCATCAACGCTCACAAAGAGCGTGAAATTCAAACCTCCATTGCTTTGAGCTGTACTCACTGAAGCGAACCACGGGCGCTGTAGCCGCAGCCGCCAGCGCTCACAAAGAGCGCGAAATTCAAAAGAGCTGTGGTCACTAAAGAGCGAAGCCACGGGCGCTGAAGCTGCAGCCGCCGACGCTCACAGAGCGCGAAATCCAAAAAGCCTCTGTAGCTTTGAGCTGTAGTCTCTAGAGCGAAGTCATGGGCGCCGCAGCCGCAGCCGCCGGCGCTCACAAGAGCGCGAAATTCAAAAAGCCTCCTCAGCCGAGGAGACTGACACTGCCAGACAGGCGCAGCCGCAAAACGCTCTTCTCAGAGCGCGATTTTCAAAGTCACAACTACTGAGGTGACAGGCACTGCCGCTGGCACTACGGGAGCACGAAGCTCAGAGCCTCCATTGCCGAGGAAAACGCCCCCGCCAGGCACTGCCGCTGGCGCTACCGAGAGCACGACGCTCAAAGCCTCCATTGCCGAGGAGAAAACACCCCCCGCCAGGCACTGCCGCTGGCACTACTGAGAGCGTGAAGTTCAAAGCCTCCTCGCTGTGGAGACGGACGTCGCCCACAGGCGCCACTGCCGCCATTTCCGAAAGCCGCAGAGATGAGCCGGTCTACCTCCTGAAGAGCCGATCTATCTGCTGAAGGCAGAGACGAGCCGGTCTACCTCCTGAAGAGCCTATCTATCTGCTGAAGGCAGAGACGAACTGGTCTACCTCCTGAAGAGCCAATCTATCTGCTGAAGGCAGAGACGAGCCGGTCTACCCCCTGAGAGCCGATCTATCTGTTGAAGGCAGAGACAAGCCAGTCTACCCCAGAGAGCCCGATCTACTCAGCAGCCATCGACAACGAACCCCAGCCAAAGGGGCCTGGTCTACCTGTCAAACCCAGCGAGCCTGATCTACCTAACAGCCGTCGACAACGATCCCCAGCCAAAAGGGCCTGGTCTACCTGTCAAACCCAGCGAGCCTGATCTACCTAACAGCCATCGACAACGAACCCCAGCCAAAAGGGCCTGGTCTATCTGTCAAACCCAGCGCACCCGATCTACTCAGCAGCCGTCTACTCAGCAGCCCCAGACAAAAGGGCCTGGTCTACCTGTCAAATCCAGAGAGCCCGATCTACCTAGCATCCGAAAAGGGCCCGGTCTACCTGTCAGACCCAGAGAGGCCGGTCTACCCAGCAGCCGTCGACAATCCCAGTCAAAAGGACCGGTCTGCCTGTCAGACCCCGAGAGCCTGGTCAACCCCGCCGAGGGTTCCCTGCAGGACCCGAGCTGCCTCGCTGACGATGAGAGATCCCTGCAGGGCCGGGTCTACCCTGCCGACGATGAGAGATCCCTGCGGGGCCTGACCTACCTCGCCGACGACAGCTCCCTGCAGGGCCCGGCCTACTCAGCCAACGCATAGAGCCGGTCAACCAACAAAACGCACGGACTCCCGACCGAACGGCCTGGTCTACCTGTCAAACCCCGAGAGCCTGGTCTACCCCGACAAGAGTTCCCTGCAGGGCCCGATCTACCTCGCCGACACCGAGAGCTCCCTGCAGGTTCCGGTCTACCGCGTCAAGAGTTCCCTGCAGGGCCCAATCTACCACGCCAATGTTGAGAGCTCCATGCAGGGCCCGGCCTACCGAGCCAATGCCGAATGTTCCCTGAAAGGCCCCGATCAACTCGAGAGACACTGAGCACTCCTCAGCCGGGCCCGGTCTACCGGCAAAGGACTCTACCCCAGCTGGGGATTCCCTGGGACTGGGGGTCTATTTGCAGGTCTACCATATCCCTAGCCAGGGGGAAGGGGTGTGTCCCTGCCTAACTACAGCCCCCAGTCTGGGTCCGCATTATCCCCTGACGGTGTGTCCCTGCCTAACTACAACCCCAGTCTGGGTCCGCATTATCCCCTGACGGTGTGTCCCTGCCTAACTACAGCCCCCAGTCTGGGTCCGCACTATCCCCTGGGACTAGGAGCCTATTTGCAGGTCTGCCATGTCCCTAGCTAGGGGGAAGGGGTGTTGTGTCCCTGACAGTTTCTGTTATGTCTTTGGAACTGGTTGGAGTCCCCAACCAGGTCCGCTGTTTGAGCGGGAGCACCAGCCACTCCCATTGGTTGGCTCCGTTTGACAGTCGGCTATAAAAGCCGGCTGTTGAGCAGAGCCAGCGTTCGTTGTCGCCCTCCAGGCTGCCAGCCCAGCCAGGGCAGCCGCGGCAACCTGTTATGCTTCAATAAAGAGATGTTAGCCTTCAGCTCCGTGTCTGCCTCGTGTGTCCTTCCGACTACATAACAGTCTAGTTCCCTCTTGAAAAAGTAGCTTTGGTGTTCTAGCAGCTGAGAATTTATAATTAGCAAATGGAACAAACGAGATTATTCCTCAGGCCCTTTGCCAATGGGAATGGAGGACTCGAGGGATGCATGTGACTGTCCCATCCTCCATTCTTATCACAATCTCTCCTCCCTGTAGTCCTTGATAAACATTTACTCCAGGTGAAACTGTGACACAGAAGCTGGAGGGGAGACAGCTCCATTGATCATTGAGATCTACCTAAGGTAAGTGACCAAGTCAGGCAGGATGGAGGGGGGAGAAGCATATCTAAGTGGGATGGGAAGAGCACTAGCCCCCACCCACCCATCCCTGGACTTCCCTACCCTGAGATACCTCATATGCACTTAGCAGGCAAAAGCAGGGAGTGATCACATTTAAATTTTGTTATTCACTCCTACAAATCCTCGGTTTATGAATGTAATTGGCAGACTCCATTAAATACTTAACTTGAGAACTACCTGTAACCTTCATACACACACATACAGAGAGAGAGAGAGAGACAGAGACAGAGACAGCGAGAGACAGAGAGAGAGACAGAGACACACACAGAGAGAATTTACATTTCTATTTTGATTTATGGATCTAATGGTTATATTTTTGTCTTGCAATTCATATGTTTCTGCCTCTGAATGCCCTCATGTTTTGAAGTTGTTCACATGTGTGTGCCTTACTATCATTAAGAAATTGATCACTTTGTCTCTTCCAGTCTTACGGCACTCCATGAAAATAGGAGCAACTGACACTGAATAATGGCATTTATTTTCCCCATCCTATTCCATCCCATTTCTGGGAGCTTCAAAGCTTTGATAGTATGTTGCAGTCCCTAGTTTTATCTGAAAAACATTTCCAGAAGGCAGATCTGTCTGATCTACTTCAAAGATCTTGTTGCAGACAAAGATATTTATCAACAGAAAGAAGACACTCATGGAACATGTCAGTATTCATGGAGTTACTATTAATAGGATTATCTGAAGTGATGTGCAAGAATCCTAGCCTTCAATGCAATTTTCAGGAGCCTCTTCCTATTCGTCATATCTATCACCAGCTTGGAGACATTAACATTGCTGGCATTATTTCTGTATGCTTGATATTTTCTGACCCCATTGATTTCAGGCAACATCCTTCTCAGGCATTTCATGAGGGACTTATGTAAGTACATCATTAATTTATTGTCAAGCTCTGCACTTTGCTAGTATATCACATGATGCTTGAAATATTTTCCTCTAATGGCAAAATCTCCCCATAGAAACATCTAAAATAGGATGCCAAGGTTTATCTTATCTGATATTATATTTTACTTCAGTTTCCAGATAAAGTTGAAATGGAGATCAAATCTCCATTTATAAGAAATCACATATCAATATCTATTAATATACAGGTATGTATAGCTTAATTTATGAAGCTGTTACTACAATTAATGAAGGTAAAGCATATATTTCCCATAAGTTTTATCATTTGTTATTTCTGGTATCAAAAGGTCACAATTTCCTTTTGCCTATAAACCATTCTTAAAAGCTGCAGTTTGATAGCGGGCCATTCTCACATACAGAAACATAGAAATAAGAATTATTTCACACATTCCACAAAATGTGTTGTACTAAAGGATTGTAAGTACCATAATGTGAAGCAGACCTTTCTTAATGTGCTGTTTTTAATTCTGTTTTACAGGATAGTTTTTCAGAATTACCAGCATATCCTGGCCTTAGCATTTACTATAAAACAGATTAATGAAACCCCCCAGATCCTTCCCAACACCACGCTGGGCTTCCACATTTTTAACAGCAATTTTAGTCCAAGTTGGACTTACTTTGCCTCAATGGTTCTGCCTTTCACTCAGGGCAAATTCATCCCTAACTACAAGTGCGGAATCACAAATATCTTGGCTGCAGTCATTGGGGCACCTGATATCTCTCTTCACATGGTGACTGTATTGGGTATCTACAAAGTCCCTCAGGTAAGATGTGCTAAAGATATACATTATCATTTTGCCATACCTCCACAGACACTTATATGCTTCTCTTTGTAAAAAGGAGAGACCTTTCAGATTCCTAGATAATATTTTCTGCTTGATAGAATCATCACAGCAGCATGAATAATTGTTATTCTGAACAGACCCCAAAATGTGCCTCAGTTCCAGATGTTGAACGTTCAAATTTGAAATGTTCACAATGAGATTACTTCCAGAAAAATGTATTTATTGAAAGCTTAAGAGTGACATCTTGGCTGATTTTTTATAAACAACACAACTGATTGCATAATTATAGTATATAAAGTCAAAGATACCCAAGGATTCAAATGAATAAATATATTTTCAGAAGCTCACATAGACATTTGCAATTGCATATATTTACCTTTCTGTAGTTGACCTATGGCTCTGCTCCAATCATGGATAAAAAGACTCAAGCAGTTTTCTTCCAACAAATGTTTCCGAATGAATCCCACCAACGTGGGGGCCTCCTGCAGTTATTGCTGTATTTTAGATGGATCTGGATTGGAATTCTTGTGGTAAAGGATGAGAAAGGAGAGAAATTTCTCCAGGAGGTGATCCCCACATTTTCTGAGTATGGCATCTGCGTTGAATTCATAGCAGAGTTCCCAAATGTAGCTTTTTACAGTGATTTTAGTGAAACCGTAGCTGAAGGGGTAGATGTATACCATGTTCTCATGAAAAGCACAGCCAACGTGATAATCTTATATGGTGAAATTCAGTCCTTAGCATTTCTGAGAACTTTCCTCCAATTTTCAGCAGTGGAGGATATACCAAGGAAGAAAAAGATTTGGCTAATAACAGCTGAGACAGATTATACTTCTACTTCCTTTCAAAAATCTTGGGATATCCATTTCCTACATGGTGCTTTATCCTTTGCAGTTCACACAAAAGAAGTCCAAAACTTCCAGGAATTTCTTCAAAATCTAAATCTAAGCAACAATCAGAATGATAATTTTCAAAAAGATTTCTGGGAGCAGGCATTCAGCTGTTTCTTCTCAAACTCAGAAAAGGAGGAGTTTGAGAAAAAGTGTACTGGACAGGAGAAACTTGAAAACCTTCCTACATCTGTGTTTGAAACACACATGAGTGGACAGAGTTACAATATTTACAATGCAGTCTATGCTGTGGCACACGCTTTACAATCTCTTTCTATGTCGAAAACTAGAGAATCAACAATGATGAAAGAAAGAAGGAAACCTTTTCACAATCAAGAGTGGTGGCAGGTAAGTCTGTTAGCAGAGTAGTACAGAAACCAACATATCTGAAGTTGCAACGTGTGCCCATAAACTCTAGCAAACAATATTCTCCAGGAATATTGATGCCTGAAAATCCAAAAGTGAGATCTAATAATGGATTAACGAATCAAAATATTCATATGCTGATATTAAAATTGTAAATGGCATTCTATGAAATTCTTTAGAATATGCTTTTCTCCATGAAATTAACTTCCTATGAAGCCCAAAACCAAAGTGACAGATTGAAATTCTTCTAAACTGATTTCTTCTTGTTTTACAACTATAGATAAAACCTTGTCAATCTGAGCACTCTACTATCTGTATCTGCAATTCATAGACATAATATCCAACCTGAATTGCCCTTTACTTCTCTGAAATTCATCCCATCCATCCTGGGAAGCCACTTCCTTACTATATTCCATCACTGTTCCATAAATTCAGGCTATTCATCAAGAGTGTTCAAACTTGACAAATTTAAGATTTATGGACTTCAACTCCCAGAATTCCTGACCTAACATGACTGGAAAAGGAATTCTGGGAGTTGAAGTCTACAAGACTTCCAACTGCCAAGTTTGAAGACACCTGCTATAAATAAATGGAAGGAAGTCATTTATATATAGTTAATTGGAATGTTTGCATTGAATCAGTTACAGTTTATTGATCTTTTTATTTTATTCATTCATTTAATCATTTATTCGTTCATTTATTTATTTATTTATTTATTTATTTATTTATTTATTTATTTATTTTGTTAAGCGATATAAGATAACATAATATAAGGTAAGATCTTATGGGATCTTCATCATACAATCCATGGGTGGAACAGAAAGGACTGATATATTGTGATTTTCGTACTCAAAGAAGATTCAGTATGTTGTAATGTTCCCTTTCTATGAGGCATAAATTCTGACATCTTCATAGATAATTTGAGAGCCACGTTCATTTCTACACCCAGCTATTAACAACAACACATATATAGTTTTAGAGCAAATGGGAAGCATTATATGCTTCCTGGAACAAGGCTCTTAGGAGAAGAAGAGAAAGGAGTGAAAATGTTTTTAATATCTCAGGCACTTAATAAAAGACGGCCAAGGTGGGATATTACTTTGAGCCTACTTTTTTAAGATATATATACTTCCATGGGATGAAACATAGATTTCAAATAATGGACATTTCAGCTATCAAATTCGGCATTGCTTAATGCAGGATTTTAAATTCCAGCAGCTCCTGCTGATGTTGACTCTGGCTTGACTTTAACACATCCTATAAAAGAAATATGCCCTTTGGTCCTCAATTCCCAGTGCCTAACCTCTCCTACTGAGACTTTCTTTCATAGGTAGTCTTATTTTCTTTTAGGCCCCAAAACAAGCAGGCTTATTTTGGGGGAGGGGTATCTTATTTTTTTCACATCCAGAAGGTGATGAACCTGCCAGACATGCCCTCTCTGTCCAAATGCTTACTTATCTATGGCCAAAATGGCCCAACCTCTTGGCACATCCTGGTCTCCGCATGTCCTGCTTACTGGCCCTGCTGCTACTGGGACATTTCTCAGCTGCTGGCCACCAAGCAGCTGCCTGTGCTGCTGATTGCCTCATGGGGGCTCTTCACCCTCCTGATAGCACTTTTATCAGCCATCCTGCTAGACTGCTCCTGTCTAATATGAGGTGAATAATCCCAGATCTATGGCCCTTGAAGCAGCCCCACCCCATTGCTGGTGGAGCTCACACAGCTGTCACATGGAGGGGGTGTGGATGGTGCCATGGCGTAGTCCCTGCCTTCTCGGCCCCCACCATCCAACCTGGTCCTCCAACTCTGCTGCACACTCTGCAAGCAAAGATAGGTGGTGGAACAGATCATGCCCCTTCCTCCCTGGCCATACGCAGGTTGCAGCTGCTTGTGGACACCCTCTGGCCCCACACATATGCTCGCCACCTCCTATGCTGGCTGTACCCACCACCTCAGCCCTGCTGCTGATGCTCTGATCTAGGGCTTACTTTGAAAGGGGTAGGGTTATATTGTGAGCAGCATGATAAATCACGCTAGATCATATTTTTGGGGTAGGTCATATTTTTGGGGAAAACATGATTTCCTAAAATTATTTTCTAAATTAATTATAGATTTTACTTTCTAAAAGTAAGTCTATTTTCCATTTTATTGTAAATTTTACAGGCATAGGTTTTTAAACATGGACTTCATGTGATCACAACTTTCAATTTCTTTTAGCTTCCCCATTGATTTTGCTTATGGAAAGCCAGCAAGATAGATTGCAAATCACAATCAAGTAACTGTGGGATGCCACGACAGTCAGAAATCCAGGTCAATTGTTGACTTCCAGGATTGTGATAATAATAAGCACAGTAAGGAAGTCATAAATACCATTTGTTCTGCACTGTTGCAATTTCAGATGGTTGCTGAACAGGCAGTCATTAAAAAAGGAACACCTGGACTTAAGTGTTCCTGTACTGCCTCAAAATTCAAATAACTACCTCAGTTATTGTTGGTATTCAGTCACTAATGAATCTTTGCAACCACATGAACCCAGCCCCCGTTGTCCTCCACTGTCCCAGAATTTGCCCAAATTAATGTTCATTGTGCTGATCGCACTATCTAACCATCTCATCCTTTGTTATCTTCTTCTCCTTTTGCCTTCAATCTTTAAAAAACCAGAATCTTTTCCAATAAGTCCTCTCTTCTCATTAGGTGGCCAAAGTATTTGATTTATGTGGGCATAAGCTGAAACATATGGCACACTTTGCTAGTCACTATAGTGTCAGTGTCTATTTCCATGACTTTTTTTAAAAAAGAATGTCTAAAAATATAAATATTTTCCCTGTTGTGAAGTGTCAGTTTGCAATAAGATCGAAGAGTTCTTGACCTTTTGTTTTCTCTCTTGAAAAATTTATCACTATCTTCCCAATTTTAAGAGTCTGTCTCTTTTTCTGTGTTTTTTTAAAATTATTTATTTATTTCAAGTTATAAATAAAGTTTTACTGTTTTTTAAATTTTTAGTTGAAAAAAGAAATTGAAAAAAAAATTAAAAATTGAAAAAAGAAATTTTAACAATTGGAAAATGATTTTTCTTTTAAAAAAGGAATTCCAAAATCTAAAAATTTTAAGAATTTACAAGAGTTTTTGGCCCTTTATGAAATAATATGTACGTCTCTCTTTTTTTGGAAATCTCAAGCTGTTTTCTAGGAGATGCTTTGCTCTTAACCATCTACTCCCTGCTTTGAAAGTTCATCCCTTTCCTTTCTTTCC
The DNA here is from genome assembly GCF_049901715.1 of Pseudonaja textilis. Lineage (NCBI taxonomy): Eukaryota > Metazoa > Chordata > Lepidosauria > Squamata > Elapidae > Pseudonaja > Pseudonaja textilis. Next base: position 112,767,911 of record NC_142008.1, read on the forward strand.
TCAAGTGTTTTGTACTTATCGTTTATTCCCTGTTTTTTTGGCCCTTGGTTGCCTGGCCACTGCTAGGATTTTCAGGTATGATATGCTGATGTTGGGCACTCTGCTTAGCTGGATTGACTGATTTCACCTCTTTGTACTCCAAGGAACTCTAAAAATTCTTCTCCATCACCACAAATTGAAAGCATACATTCTTAATTGCTCAGCCTTCCTTATAGATTAAATCTCACAATTGTATATTTCTACTGGGAAAACCATAGCTATATGGGCCTTTGTTGACAAGATGATGTCTCTGCTTTTCAATTGCTGTCTAAGTTTATCATAGTTTCATCCAAAGGAGCAAGCATCTTTTAAATCAAATCAATCAGCGTCTGCAGCATCAGGTCTTGGAGCCATGAAAGTAAAATTTGTTACTGTTTCCATTTCTTCCACTTGTATTTGCTATGAAGTGATGGGACCACATGCCATAATCTTATTTATTTTTAATATTACATTTCAAGCCAACTTTTGCACTGTTCTTTTTTAACTCATCAAGAGACCTTTTAAATCCTTTTCAATTTCTGCCACGAGAGTGATATTGTTTGCATATCCGAGGTTGTTGATATTTCTCTCAGCAATACTAATTCTGGCTTTGATTCATCCAGCCAGGCATTTCACGTGATGTACTTTGCATATAATTTAAATAAGCAAGGTAATAATATATAATCTTGTTGTACTTATTACCATATTTTGAACCAATCAGTTTTTCCATATCCGGTTCTAACTGTTGCTTCTTGGCCCACGTTAAGGTGTAAGGCCTGCCCCAATCTGATCCTTTAGAAAAGAAAGACCCTCAACTCCATTTGGTTAAAGCAAAGAATTCTTCTACTAAAATTGTTGGTTGCAGTAATGTCACCCCAGCTCTGAATTCTCCCACTCTAACAAGGTTCATCGATAATTCATTCTTTCCCCATCTCCATGATCAGTCTGTTTCCAGCCAACCAAAGCTCACCAAGATGTTTTGAGAAAACTGAGATGTTTGGGGGTAATCTGCTTTTTCTCAGGTTTTTGGCCTTGGGATGTTGGTACAAACAGGATCTGGCTTCTCTGGTCTTTATCACCTGTCATTCCCTTTTCTGATTTCCCATCACATACACACACAGCTTCTTTCATCCCCACTCTTCCAGCCTTTGCTGGCAGGAAGTCTGTGAGGTGCCAAGCTGAATCACACAGAGCTGATTTAGCTTTCTAAAGGTGGTTGGGTACTCCCAACTCTTTAAGAACTCACCACAGATTGTTGTGATGCACATAATCAAAGGCTTTAGCATAGTCAATGAAATAAAAGTACATGTTTTTTTCTGTAACTCCCTTGATTTTTCCATAATCCAGGAAATGTTGGATCTACAGTTCAAATCTACTCTTCAAAACACCATTTGTACTGCTGGAAGTTGTCTCTTCACTTACTGCTAACGCCTAGTTTGTAGTATTTTGGGTATCATCTTGCTAGTGAGTAAAATTAGCACAATTATGTGGTAGTTTTATACATCCTAGTATTTATTATATATTTATTAGAAGTGATCTGGCTTAAGTAGCTTTCTCAATTAAACTGCAGAGCTTAATTTTATTTTTTTTGATGCTTCTTTATTTTGCAATTTTATATTAATTTTATTTCAGTAATCTGATATATCTCTACCTCTTTGTTAGAATGATTGTCATGTTATTTCTTTGATACTGGCCTACAACTAAAATAAGTGTTTATATTTTCTTGGTTTTCAGAAACATTAATTTGTATGTTTTGAATATATGAATTATTTCTCTCTCCCTTGATTTGTTCCTCTATGATTGTCTCTATGTTTCAGCTTCATTCTTTTCTGAGAAGTATCAGATTCAACAATAGTGTTGGTGAAAAGATCTCCTTCGATGAAAATGGAGAATTCATTGGTGGATTTGATATTATCAACTGGATCACATTCCCGAACCAGTCATTTCTTAGGGTCAAAGTTGGAGTGATAGATCCCAAAGGTCCAGCAGACAAGTTCTTCAATATTTCTATAGATTCCATCACATGGCCAGTAGGTTTTAATCAGGTTAGCGTTTTGAATCTATATTTGTTTGCCTTCATTTAAATATTGTTATTGATGGAAGTCCCAGAGCATCATCTTTAACCAATATAGGTAGAAATTTCCTGGAAAAGGAAAGATACCCGTAAAATTCATTTACTTTTTTAGCAATTGCTATTGAATATTGTATCATTTATGGGTCCTCCATTAATTATGAAAAATGGTTTTTATGGTTTGGAAGTAAATGCTGTTAGATTTTATTTGTCTGCTGACTTCAAAATTCAGAAGTTGAGAAAACCAACTTTAACTAACCAGCACAGAAATTGTCTTTGAGAAGTAGTGATGATGTTTATCACAGGCCTTAAATACAATAATTGTAGATATTTAATTAATTATTATTTCTCAAAAATTGCATCTAAAATTATGTAATCTATATTTTTAATCTGTTAATTCTGCAGTAACTCTCTTATTACATCCTTTCCTCTCTGTATCTTAAAATATTTTTCATTGACAGGCATTACCTCTATCTTTGTGTAATGATCCTTGTGAGACAGGACACAGCAAGGCCAAGAAAGAAGGGCAGTTGTTTTGTTGCTATGATTGCCATGTATGTCCAGAGGGAAAAATATCAAAGGAGAAGGGTAGGAAATCCCCAAATATAATGGGACTAAACCATGATGACACAACACTATAATTCCTATTAATCAATTCCCCTGCATTCTTTTTCAGACATAGATGACTGCTCTCAATGTCCAGAAGATCAATATCCAAATCCCACAAAAAATACATGCATTCCAAAGCGGATCACTTTTTTGTCCTATGAAGAACCCTTGGGGATCAGTTTAACTGTTCTTTCTCTTTGCTTTTCTTTAATGACAACTTTGGTAATCACAATCTTCATGAAACACAAAGACACTCCCATCGTCAAAGCCAACAACCAGAATCTCACTTATGCACTTCTAGTTTCTCTTCTCATCTCCTTCCTTTGTGTCTTTCTATTTGTTGGGAGGCCCAATATAATTGTGTGTCTCCTTCGACAACCAGCTTTTGGCCTCATCTTTTCTGTGGCAGTTTCTTGTGTATTGGCTAAAACCTTTGTTGTGGTTCTAGCATTCATGGCCACCAAACCTGGTTCCAGATTAAGGAAATGGGTGGGGGGAAGGATGGTCAGTTTCATTCTATTATCCTGCTTCTTTGTTCAAATAAGTTTTTGTGTTTTGTGGCTGATAACATCCCCACCATATCCAGATTTTGATACACAGTCAATGTCTGAAGAAGTCATCATAGAGTGCAATGAAGACTCAGTCATGTTCTACTGTGTGTTGGGCTTTATGGGTTTTCTTGCTCTGGTTAGCTTTTCTGCTGCTTTTCTAGCTAGGAATTTACCTGACAGTTTCAATGAAGCAAAATTCATCACCTTCAGCATGTTGGTCTTCTGCAGTGTTTGGCTGTGTTTTATTCCAACCTATCTAAGCACAAGGGGAAAATATACATTGGCTGTAGAGATCTTCTCCATGATTTCTTCCAGTGCTGGTTTATTGGTGTGTATCTTTCTTCCCAAATGTTTTATCATTGTGATGAAACCTGAGTTAAATGATAAACACCAGCTGATGAAGAGAAAGTTTTAAGAAATCTTTATGTTTGCCTGTTATTTATTGATATATTTTAGCATGTTTTTTTGCAAGATCTGATTAAATGTATCAATTAAATATGAAATGTGGGACTTCCGGTGGCAGGACAGGGACGTCCAGAGGTGGAGAAGCCCAGCTGGGGCTTTCGAACACCTCTTCTCGCATTTGGAGGGATCCCCAGTGGATACACGAAACCCGTAGAGCTTCGTGTCAGAATAGAGGACCCCCGGGTTGCTGTTTGGGGAAGGCAACTCCCCAGCAACGAAGGAAGAGCCTCTGAGACCAGCGCGATTGAGCCAGCTGCCAGCTAATGGCGGCTCCAAAGTCCGGTCTGCCACTGAACTGACGAAGCAAAAAGTGACAGTCTGAAGGGTCTGAGTGGAAAAGGGCAGAAGGATTACAAAGCCGTGAGAGTGATCGGTCCGATTCTCCCTGTTTCATTGTGAGTAACAGGGGGAAGCTGGAGACAAGCGGATAGAAAAGCAGTTTGAAAAGTGAATGGGGATAAACGCGTTTAGAGTGGCTCGACACTCAGAGTGAAAGTGTGGATTGGAGCGTTGCTGTGGAGAGAAAAAGGCGGTGGGAATTTAAGAAACTCGGAAGTGGATTGCCATCCAGGATCAGTGCTTGAGAAGGCTGGAAGACTAGGAGAGGATTTTGGCTGTGAAGGAGGGCAGAGCAAGAGGTGGAGAGCCGGAAAACGTCGCACTGACTTTTATATGCAAGATCCTTTCCTCTCAGCATTATTGTCTACAAAACTGATTTTTAAAGTGATTAATCTGAGGCGGATACCCAAAGTGACGGTGGATTGACGATTGCTGGCAGAGGGGAGAAGAGGAGGGAAGAAGAAGGAGGAGACAGACGGAAGCCTGGCCAAGACTGATCGCTGACAGCAATTAGTCAGCACTTCCTCCCCTGCTTCCTTGGTGCGCCCAGGAGGAGAGACTAAAAGACTAAACGCCAGCCCTAACTCAGACTTGTTTTTCTATGGAACTAATCCTACAGATACGTGCTTAGTGATTTCCTATAATTGGAAAGACCCCTTTCCTCTGCACTCTTTCTCTCTCTCCCTTTCTCTCTGGTCTTTCTTTTTTTTTTATAATAGTTAAAAATACAAGTATAAAGTATAAAGTATAAAGCCAAACTGCTTGTTACAGGTATTAGGGTTTACAGATTAGACTCTCTTGGATATATAAAAATCTTAAGGACTGTTAATAGGGTTGTCTCAGATAGAATGGAATCTTAAATATTTATATATACTATAGGACAAAAGTATATATAGAGTGAGAAATTCTAGAGTTGGTTGTATGCTTTAAACAAGTATGATTTACTAGGGGTAAAATACAATTAACTCTGGTATTTGAATTTAATATAGAGAATAATACATAATACATAATATTTGATTTCATTCTATTGTATAGCACCTATTGTATAGTATTGTATAGTAACTGATAACACTCTATTGAATTGGAATTTAATTTGCCTGAATGACAGATTGGGCCAAAGAAAGAGAGCTAAAAGTATCTGGGGTGTAAGCATAGCAAATAGATTTGTAATCACACTTAAAGGGCTATTACATCGAATGGTGATTTGGGATAATATTCTTAACATTGTCCAATTGCAAAAACAAATCTTATCAGAGATGACTTCCACAACAACCACGGCCCTGAAAACAGGAAGGAAGAACAATCAGACCTTGTTGACAACTCTGGCATCTGCCTCCCCAACAACGCAGAAAACTATAGAAGAGACCTTGAAAGGAGAAAAACAACCGACTGTTACGAATGCCAACTTACAAGTGACATTATTATCCCTGCAAGAATCAATGCAAGAATCGATGTCTAGAATGCAGGAGATTATGATTAGGAATCATAATGAGACCAGAGCAGATATTAGCGAACTGAAGGAAGAAATGGGTAAATTAAAAGAGGAGATGAGAGCAGATATACAGAGAGTTGAAGATAGGGTTGGGACAATGCAATTGGTCTTGGAAAGAACTGAATTAAAAATAAAAGAAATAGAGAACAGGACGGAACAAGTGGAGAGGAACCTAGAAAGGACTGAGGAAGATTTCAAAAATGTTAATAAAGAAATGGAAGATTCCTTGGTCCAACTTGAGATGGACAGAGCAGCTGCATACTTAAGGTTCCAAAATGTGGAGGAATCCAAAAATGAAGAATTAGAACAATTAATGGCAGGTTTGTTGGCTGAACTAGTAGAAAAAGAGAAAGATGAATTACTCAAGGAATTTGATGAAATCTATAGGGTGAATACCAGCTATGCAAGGCGTCACAATTGCCCAAGGGAGATCCATATCCGTTTTTCAAGAAGATGCATGAGAGACCTAATATATAGAAAGGCCAGAGATGAGAGAATATTATATAAGGGCAAAGAGATTATAATTCTTAAGCAGATTCCAAGTAAAGTGAGGGCCATGAGGCAAGAATATAAATTTTTAGCTAATTACTTAAATAAAAATGAAATCTCATTTAAATGGCTAATCCCAGAAGGGATGCTAATATCGTGGAAGGAAGAAAAATTAAAATAGACTCAATTGAACAAGCACAAAACTTCCTAGAACAGCTAACAACCACGGAGGATCAACTCACTAGGGAGAAAATCCAAAGAAATATGCAGGAGGATCGTAACCGCCATAGGAACAAAGAAGAAGGATCTGTCCATATTCAAGGGAAAGACAACTTACATCGAGAAAGAGAAGAAACAACTCCATATCAACCACAAGAAGAGAGCCGTGAGAGTTACGAGACAAAAAGCGAGGCAGACTTAAGTAAATGGACGAAGGAAAGAAAATTCTTTCCATTAATATAAACGGCCTAAATTCAAGAGCTAAAAGGAAAAGGACTCTAACCAAACTAATAAAACAAAATGTTGATATAATTTGCATACAAGAAACACACGTTAGGAAAAGTGAGGAGAAATTCCTAGAGTGTCCAAAACTGGGAAAATTATTTACAGCACCAGCAGATAAACACAAAAAGAAAGGCATCGCAATCTATGTGAGAGATGACTTAAAAGCGGAGTTAATCTGGGCAGACCCTGAAGGAAGAACGCTGGTAGTACAAATCTCGATTAATGGCATTACACTCTTACTGGTAGTAATCTATGCCCCAAATGATGATCAAGATAAATTTTTAAACATCTCCATCAAAAAATAACAGAATTCGAAAATGGTAATATTATTCTGATTGGCGATTTTAACTCTATTGCTGACTACCGGAAGGATCATAGTAATAGGAGTAAGAACAAAAAAGGAATAGAGAATTTTCTAAGCCATGTAAGGATATGTTGAATGAAATGAATCTGGTAGATATCTGGAGAAAATTAAATCCCAAAAAGAACAGTTTACTTATTATTCTAACCCGCACAAAATTTGGACAAGAATAGATATGGCTTGGATAAACGGTGAATTGATTAATGAAATCAAAGATAGCGAAATCTTACCAAATGACTGGGCTGACCACAATCCAATTCAAATAACCTGGAGAGGTAGAGGAAAACCAAAGAAAAGATGGACTTTTAACACTCATTTAACAAAAGAAGAAGAATATATTAATAAACTGAAAGAAGAACTGAACTTCTTCTTAAAGGAAAATAATAATGATCTAACTTCGAAACAAAATATATGGGACACATTTAAGGCATTTATAAGAGGAATAACAATCTCTTACAATGCTATGAGAAATAAAAGAAAGTATGCCCAACAAAGTAATCTACAACAAGAAATTAAAGATTTAGAAATCCAATTACAAAAGAACCCCCAAAAACCAAAGAATACAGAACCAGTTAATAACAACTAAACACAAATTAAATTTACTGGAACAAGAAAAATTGGAGATTAGTCTGAAAATGACTAAACAAATCTACTTTGAGCATGCAAACAAACCAGGGAGATGGTTAGCCCACAAACTTAAGAAAACGAAAGAAAAAGATTGATACACCAATTAATGGATGAGGGGGCAATATGCAGGAGGAGATAGAGAAGAAAAAGAGATTACTTTTAATTACTTCGAGAAATTATACAAAAAAGAAGAAGTCTCTGAGGATAAAATAATGAAATACCTGGAGAAAGCGAATGATAAAGCAATTGGAGAGGAAGAGATAGAATTATTAAACCAAAATATAACATGGTCCGAACTGAAGTCAGCAATAGAGATGCAAAGTAACAATAAAGCACCAGGACCGGACGGGATACCGGTAGAACTTTACAAAACAATCATAGAACAAATTGGACCACTGATGCTGGAAGTATTTAATGAGGTACTCTTAGCAGCCAAGATGCCGGACTCGTGGAGGGGAGCCTTAATTTCGCTGATCCCGAAGGAGGACCTAGACCACAGACTTATTAATAATTATAGACCAATTTCACTCCTGAATGCAGATTACAAATTATTCTCTTCTATAATAGCTAATAGATTAAAACAGGTTTTAAACACTTATATCCATGAAGATCAAAATGGATTTCTCCCATTTCGACAAATTAAGAATAATTTAAGAACAGTGATAGACATTTCAGAATACTATGAAGCCCACCCGGAAAAACAATTTGCATTTATGTTCTTGGATGCTGAAAAAGCATTCGACAATTTAAATTGGCATTTCTTAATTCAAAAAATATATAATATGAATCTTGGCACCAGATTTGAAAATGTCATCACAACAATTTACCACACTCAACAGGCAAACATTCTAATAAATGGGGAACAAACTGCCCCAATAAAAATAGAAAAGGGGGTAAGACAGGGTTGCCCTCTCTCCCCTCTGCTTTTCATATTCGCCCTAGAATCTCTTCTGATGTACATTAGGCAAAATTTGAGAATTAGAGGTCTGAGGATCAAATCAGAAGAATATAAACTACAGGCTTTCGCTGATGATTTGGTTTTTTTCTGGAGGAGCCTATAGAAAAAGGACACAACTTATTAGAAGAACTAGAACGATTTGGAGAAGTCGCGGGATTTAAAATAAACAGGGGAAAAACAAAATTAATGACTAAAAATTTAACAGGAGACCAGAATAAAAAGCTAGAGACAACAATGGGAATACAGGTGACAAAAAAAATTAAATACTTAGGAATTTGGCTAACTCCACAAAGTAAATCGTTAAAAGAAAATAATTATGACAAACTTCTTCAACAATCTAAGAAAGACTTGGATTTCTGGAGCAAGTTACAACTTTCCTTATTGGGCAGGATTGCTTTGATTAAGATGAATATTCTGCCAAAATTTCTATATTTATTCCAGACAATTCCAATCAAACTAAATAAAAATTTTTTATGGAACTAAACAAGATAACATTGAATTTCATTTGGCAGGGGAAAAAAGCTAGGATTAACGTAAAAGCCCTACAAGATTTGAAAAGCAGAGGAGGGTTAGCCTTGCCAAACTGGGAAATATACCATACGGCAGCCACCTTACTATGGATAAAGGATTGGGTAAACCTAACCAACAAAAGAACACTAGTATTAGAAGGCCACGATATGCAGAAAGGATGGCATGCCTTTCTGTGGGAATCAGGGAAACCCAGGCAATCATATTTCCATAGGCATCTTATTAGGGACGCTTTATTAACTAATTGGAAAAAGTACGTAAAAACTTTATCTAAAAATACCGATTTGGCTGTCTCCAATGGAAGCGATAGTACACCCTAATAATTTGGATATAACCAAAATGATTAAGTATGAAAATTTATTAGACCTACAAGGAAAGTTAAAAACACGACAAGAATTACAAGAACGAGGATTTATAATTGATCAGTGGGTGTACCTTCAAATTCATAGTAAATACAAACAAGACATTAAAGAATTTGGAATCTACAATAAATTACAGACTCTAGACAAAATTCTATTAGGACCAAGTAAAAAAATATATCTAAATTTTACAAATATTTATTAGAAACAGAACTGGAACAAGAAATTGTCAAGGGAAATATGATTGCGTGGAGCAGAAATGTGGGTCGGAGCATTACCCTAGCAGAATGGGAAAAGGTCTGGAACAGGAACATTAAGATCACGAAATCAGCAGCTTATAAAGAAAACTTATATAAAATGTTTTATAGATGGCACCTGCCTCCTTCGAGATTGGCCAAGATGCACCCCAACACGAGCCCCAAGTGTTGGAAATGTCAAAACATAGAAGGTACCTTCTTCCACATGTGGTGGTCATGCAAGGAAACCCAGAAGTATTGGCAAAAAATTAGGCACTGGCTAGAGGAAATAACCATGGAACAGATTGAGTACAAACCGAGTCCTTCCTTCTAGGAATTTTTGATAAACGAATATCCAAAAAATCAAAGTATATTACAATCCATATCTTAACGCGCCAGACTGGCATTTGCCCAGTGCTGGAAACTACCTTCTATCCCCACTGAACTTATGGTCATTCAGAAAATTTTACAATGTGCAGAAATGGACAATCTAACCCAAGCATTAAAAAATAAAGAATCTTCAATTTATTCTAGCAATTGGAATCCTTTGTATATTTGGCTTAATCAAAGATAGTTCACCGCTAAGAAGACTAAGGCCGACGATAGCTTTGAAGAAGAAAAGACCTTACTGACAGTCACAAAATATGGTTTTATTATAATTGTCTTTCCTACCTTTGTTTTCCCCACTTTTCCCCCCCTTCTCTTCCCTTTCCCTCTTTCCTCTCTCAAACTTTCCTTTCTTTCCCTCTTGGCTTATGCCAAGACTGGTGCGTCTCTTTGTTGTATTTATAGCTGTGTTGTTGTCTTTTTTTTAAAAAAGTAAAATTAATAAAGTTTATTCAAATAAATAAATAAATAAATAAATATGAAATGTGAAATTGTCTTTACTGCTCATCTTAATTCATATGCAGTAGAATGTGTAAAAAGAAATGCAGTTAAATACAAATGAGAATTTGTTTAAACAGTGAAGATCTAGTTTTGGTCGTACCAATAATTGTTGATGTTGTTTTTTAATATGTACTTCTTGTAAGCAAATTATGTCAAATTTTGACTTCTCTAATTTGTGAAAAAATTTTCTTCTTTTGGTAGCTGAGTTCAGTCTGTTTATATTCATAGAAATCATTTTTTTTCCTCCATGATTATATTTTATATTTAGGTCTAACAGCTCTCGTAGTTCTTACTTCACATTGTTCTTTGGTCTCCACTTGTCCACCTACTGCACCTTCTTCTTTTCCCATTCCCATTTGATCCTCTTGAGGTTCAGTTGAGATGATCTCTTTTTCTGTCTCTTTCGAAAAATTCATTATAGAATATTTCTGCTTTCTCAATTGAGTCAATTCTGTGTCTCTGTTCTTGCCATGTAAACATTAATCCTTCTGGAATCAACCATCTGTAATTCACCTCTTTTTTCAATAAAATTTTAGTCAAGAATCGAAATTCTCTTCTCATCTCTCTCACTTTTCTGGGTACTTGTTTTAAGACCACAATCTCTTTGTCTTTATATTTCAACACCTTGTCTCTTGCCACTTGTAATATTGTGTTTTAATAGTTTTTTTGGTAAATCTGACATGGACCTCTCTTGGTAGGTTGTTCCTCATCACATATATTGTGAAGACTCGGTATATCTCATCTACTCCATCCATCATCTTTTCCTCTGTTATTGCCAGAGCTCCAGCCAAGATTTCTATCTTTACTGCAGCCAGATTTTGTCGTTTTTCTTCCTCTATATTTTGGAATATGAGCTAAAATTCTGACCTGTCCATCTCCCACTTCAACATCCCACTTTTATCTTGTTCAATCATTGTTTTAATCCAGTTAATAGAGTGGCCAATTATAATCCAGTTAGAAAAAAGGAAAACATAAGAAAAAGCCAATAAAAAATAAAAAGCCCCAAATTAAAAAGAAAAGAAAATTAAAAAGAAAAAAGAGGAGATTCTTCAGGTTCTTCTAAACCTTAATCCTATTGTGGGATAGTCAGTTATGGTTCAAAAATAAAATTTAAAATAAAGAGAAAAAGAGTAAAACCCAATAATATTAAAAAGTAATAAGAGAAAAAAAGAACAAAGAATTCTTCGGGTTCTTCACACCTTAATCCAATTGGAAGGTCTCAAAAATAAAAAATAAAAACATAAAAGTAAGTCAAAAATGGAAATGGAAAAGGCAAAACTCCCAATAAGAAAAAGAAAAAAATATTCTGAGGCTTTCCCTTTAAAAAATAAATAAAATAAAATAAAATAAAAAAATAAATATACAAATATTACAAGATACTGTGGGATTGTAGAGGAGGGATAAGACACCTAAGAGAAAATAAAAAACGGAGCACACTGCATTTTATTTAATTATCCAAGGCTCTTATTATGGCTCCTCCACAAGTTTCAAAGCCAAGCGTCAAATGTTCAATTGATAGTAGAAGTTCCAAAGAACACCTGTAAAAACATTCTCCAGTGTTCTTCCCTCTATCTTATCAAGGTCCAGTGTCCTTGAGAAGAATTTTTCACAGTCCTCTCAGCTTCAAATAAAGTATTTTCAAGCCTCTAGTTGGCAGTGTTACAAAGTTTCTTTAATCCACCCCCACTTCTTTCCCAAAAAAAGCCTAATAGAAAAAGAAAATATACATGTATGTATGTATGTATGTATGTATGTATGTATATCATCAGGCTTCTGTACAAAATACCCGAACAAAGCTGAATGCCATACCGTATATGTATATGTACAGAAGCCTGATGATGGCAGATGAGATTCTGCCAAAATGTTGCTACAACTTTAAAAGCACAACTACAATGACGTGGGAAAATACCCGAACAAAGCTGAATGCCATACATGTAAGTACCCACGAAAACTTAAGAAAACATATATATATATATATTTAAAAAGATTACTAAAGGGAGCCTCTATTCTAAAAAATATAAACAGTCAAAAAGGAGAAAAAAGAATAGATAAATATAAGAGAAAAAACCAGTCTAGTTACAATTACTAGATCGCAATAGAAGTTCAGTAAAAAAAAAAAAGTAAAAGTAAAAAGCCAAGCCTCACTTTGACATTTCTCTTTAGAAAATCGCCGCTAAGTCAATTTTGTCAAGTTTTGCCAAAAATCTTACAGATTTCTTCCCATTCTAGAGTGTCCTTAAGTCCCAAATATTAAAAAAAAAAAAAGTCCTCACCAGCCGATACACTTTCTCTTTCTGTCTCTTCCTTCTGGAGCTGTCCCAGCTTCAGCAGCTTAATGGCTGCCTCTCTGCCGGTGGTAAAAAGGCTTCTCCTGGATCAACCAGGGACTTTGCGATGTCCCTGGGATCAACAGAACGCACCCCTTACTATCACCATCTCTACGGGACAGTTTAGGTCCGTTGGGATCGACCAGGGGCGAAGATATCAGCTGCAAGCTCGGAGCCCCAAGATTGCAGCTGTATCGCGGTGACGTAGCTCCGCCTTCTCCTTTATTTTTCTTAACTCCTCCCTTCCAATTCCTTCATACTGTGTCACCTCAAAATATGTCCCTCACTACTCTCTGTCTAACATTTGTTCCTCTTCACAGTTAAACATCAACAGGTTCCATTTACCCTACACTACATCTCCCTTTTCTAGTGAACAAAGGGTAGACTACCTCTGTCTCACCAGACCTTAGAGGATTCTTCTGCCTCTTTTGTTGAAGGTCTGTTCCTATCTAAATCCTGTAGGGAAGAAAATGTTATCATATAACTATTTACTAATCCAATACACCTAACTGTGTTTAAACTATTCTGCACCTAGATTTCTTACTGAACTATACATCAACATTAACTCTTTTTCACTTTCTCAGTTCACAGATTCAGTCTCTCTGGTTTAACCATAGTTCTCACAGACCTTGTCCTTGTGGTAGCTGTCACACTAGGAAAGGTTTTAAGTATTTTCCCAGGTGATGTAGAAACTTGTTCACTGTTTGTCTCTAGCAACTCCTGCTGCTCTACCGCTCCTCCTTCACTTGCATGTGTGTGTAAGGGTATCAAGTGCTGACAATTGTGTCTCACCACACCTTTAGGTACATCCACCAGATATGATCTTGGACTTGTGTGATTCTGCAGCACAGTCCCAGATTCTTTTGTATCAGTGACCCATACATGCTCTCCTGGTACCAAATCACTAAGAGGTTTTGCACGATGTCTCCTGTTGTAGTATTCAGTATTCAATTTCCTCTTCTCTCTCTCTTTACAAGCAAAATGGTCAACATCTGGCAATGCTGGGTCTAGCTGAGAGGGAAGAGTCAGCACAGTAGTACGAAGACGTCGCCCCATAAGCAGCTGAGCCGAACTGAACCCACTCTGGAGAGTGGTAGCTCTGCAGGCAAGCAAGGCCAGATAAGGGTCTCTAGCCTTTTTCAAGAGACTGTTCACTGTCTGAACTGCACGTTCAGTTTCTCCATTACTTTGTGGAAACTTTGGACTACTAGTAACGTGTTTGAACCCATATGTGGATACAAAATGAGAGAAAATTTGGCCAGAAAACTGTGGTCCATTGTCTGACATCAACTTCTCTGGAATCCTATGCTGGGCAAAGATTGACTTCAGATGGACAATTACATCAGTTGACTTAGTGTTCGATAGCAGTGCAATCTCGACGTATCTGGAGAAATAGTCTATCACAACTAAGTATGTTTCCTTCCAAGTACAAACATGTCAGTCCCTAACTTTTGCCATGGTCTTTCAGGGCATTCAGATGTCATGAGTGGCTCTTTAGGATTCTGACGCTCTTGAATACATGTCCTGCATTTGAGCACCATTTCACTGACCTGCTGACTGAGTCCTGGCCACCACACAGACTGACGAGCACATTCTTTGCATTTCACCACCCCTTGGTGTCCTTCATGCAGCATCTCCAACACCTCATTCCTCAGAGTGGACGGGATCACAAGCCTAGTGTCTTTCAGTAGTAATCCATCTTATACAGTGAGTGTACCTCATTCTGGCCAGTATCCTCTCATTGCAGGTTTCTCTTTTGCATGCACTGGCCATCCATCTGCACACAATTTCATGACTCGAGAGCAAATACTATCAGCTTTCAACTGCTCTTTTATGATTTCCATATATATGTGGCTAACAGGCAAGGTGTCTACTACATAATCCACATATAAGTTAGTGTTTTCCATCAGCTCCAGTTCTGCTTTGGACATGTGAGAGTCCATAGGCAAATGTGACAATGCGTCTGCTGTCCAAAGTGACTTTCCGGGCACATGCACAATGTAGTAAGAGTAATGCATGAGCCTCATCCTGAATCGCTGAATTCTCAAGGGTAGAAGATCTAGTGCTTGACCTCCAAACAAACTGACAAGTGGTTTGTGGTCAGTCTCCAGGCAGAATTGCTTTCCTAGGAGGAAATCCCAAAATCTTTCACATGTCCAGGTTAAAGCCAGGCCTTCTTTTTCCACCTGTGCATAGCATTGTTCAGTTGGAGTAAGTGAACGCGATGCATAAGCCACAGGCTTCCATTTATCTCTCTACTCTTGAAGAAGAACGGCGCCCAAGCCATATGACGATGCATCCGCTGACACTTTCGTCACTTTGTTCAGATCATACATGGCCAGCACCAGAGGGGAAGACAAAGCATCTTTCAATGTCTTAAATGCCCTGACCTGTTCCACATCCCAAACCCAACAGTTTTTCTTAGAAAGGAGATCACAAAGTGGCTTGTCTTTTTCTGCCAACTGAGGGATGAACTTCCCCAGCTGGTTTACCATGCCAAGAAAACTCCTCAGTTTGTTCACACTAGAGGGCTCCTTAATAGCTCTGATAGCCTCCGTTTTCCTTGGGTCAGGTCATATCCCTGCATCAGAGATGATGTGACCCCAAAAGACCATTCACTCCTGGAGAGCTCACACTTATCCACGTTCAGAGTGATTCCCGCCTTTTCCAGTTTTTTTAGCACTGCATGGAGTCTATTGTCATATTCTTCTTGGTCCCATCCCCACACCTGTAGATCATCAACGTGGTAAACTATACCTTCCAGCCCCTGTGTAACTTCCGCCATCATACATTGGAAATGTTCGGGTGCTGAAGCAATGCCAAATCGAAGACAGTTAAAGTGGGACTGCCCGAAGGGTATAATGAATGTGGTATACTTTGCTGAATCCTCGGTGAGGGGTATCTGCCAAAACCCCATGTTGGCATCTAATTTACTGAACATTTTAGCACCAGCCAGTGTTCCAAAACTCTGTTCTACTGATTGTAAAATGTATTTTTCACGACACACATACTTGTTCAAACCAGTCAGGTCCACACACAATGCACCTTTTTGCTGTCCTTCTTGGGCACCACTACCATGCCTACGCACCAGTCCGTAGGCTCTTCCACACAAGTGATTACTCCCAAGTTTTCCATGCATTGAAGCTCATCTTTGACTTTCCCCATCAATGGTAGGGAAATCCTCCTTGGGGTTTTCAAAGAGAAAGGCACAGCATCGGGTTTGAGCTTAATACAATAAGGTTGTCGAACCTCCCCTAGGCCATTGCATAACTTAGGGGTAGCTTGACTTCAGGTTTTCCATGTCAATAGTGTCCACAGGGACCAACAGACCAAGAGCTATAATAGCTGGCAGTCCCAGAAAAGGCATACTCAGGTTTTTGACCACATACACCTTCTCTGTAATTTGCTTTGCTCCTTTCTTTAGCTGTAGTTTAGCAAACCTCATCACTTCCAGTGGTATTCTCCCTGGACCCAGTCTCTCTGCTTTTTGCAGCACTGGCACCTATGTGTTGTGAAAAATGTTGGCAAAATTCTTCTGTGAAACAACAGTGACATCTGCTCTGGTATCCAACTTGAACATGATGTCTTTATCCATCATTCTGATTTCCACAGTCCATGGATCAGCATGTGATGTCACAGAGCCAAGAAAGAAGCTTCTCTCCTCTTCTTCAATGCCATGCACAGCCTTGCTTGCAAAACATACACCTTGATAGTGACCCTTTTTCCCACATGTATGGCATTTAGCATCCTTAGCAGGACATTCCTGTCTAGGGTGAAGCATGCCACCACATTTGTGACATTGGGGGTCTTTAATGTTTTTGTTCTGCCTGCTTAGAGGCTTTGCTCCATCATTCTTTGATCTGCTGAATTTTTGCTTTTCTTTCTGATGCCTGCCTTTAAATAGTCTGTCCAAAGAGTTCACATCCTTTAGGTTTAAAGCCCTAGCATAACTTCTCAATGTGGTTTGCTGTTTTTTAATCTCCTCTGATTGTCTTGCCATATTAATAGCTTTATCCAGGTCCAATTTGGCAAAAATGTTGCCAGGCTCAAAAGTGTGCAATAAATGTTGAATGACCGGGACTGGGTAAGCGCTAACTTGTAGAAAGCGGTTAATTGTTGTTTTGTAATCCGAACAAGTTCTCAGACTGCCATCCTTTTTAAGGGGTGTGACAATTGGCGTCTCCCATTTGGCGAAGTCTGTCGGCTCAATGACCCCTTGCTTTAATAATTTATCCAGTTCCGCGTCCAGTTTAGGCCGAATGGCGAATGGGACTCTACGAGGTTTCAGCCGGACTGGAACTGCTTGGGGGTCAACTGCAAATGAGATGGGAGTACCGTTATAACACCCCAACTCATCGCTGAATACGTCTGAGTAGTCAGTGAATAAGGAGTCAGTGTCAGAAGCTGAGACAGCATGGACAACTGTTAACCCTAGGACGAGGTAGGGGAACCAATCAAGCCCCAAGAGACTAGGGAGGTTGCCGTTAACTACCACTAGAGGCAGGTGGCCTTTGAAAGCTTTAAAATTAACAAGGAACTTGCCTTTGCGAGTACTGGAATGTCCTTCCCTTGATAGTCCCTCAAGGTGAGCTGGCACTTCTGGAGCTGGTTTCTGGATAGTCTGGGCTGGATTTTCTTGAGAGTGCTCCAAGAGATGATTGAGGCGCTGACCCGTGTCAACCTCCATCGACAAGGTTTACCTTCTAATAAAATGGAGAGTGTGATTTTACTAATAGAATGACAGGTGTGGTTAGCATGGTAGCAAGTGTGACAATTTAGTACTTGCCTTTGGGGTCCAGAATGGGAAAAAGAAGGAACCTTTTGTGCTGAGTTGTGTGCGGCCTGGCAGACTCTGGCGATGTGGCCTTTTTTGTGGCAATTGTTGCAGGTGGCACCTTTGAATTTGCACGAAGCTCTCGAGTGAGGTCCGCCACAGGATAGGCACAGGATGATGTGTTTGGGTGCACTGTTGCTTTCTTGCCTGGTTCCTACCTGTGGTTGTTTGGCATGAGCGAGGTGGTGGATGTCTGTTTGATCGTTGGGATCATCTTCGTTGACCACCTCTTCTGAGTGGATGGTGGCACAGCTTTGTTTGGGAATGGGACCTTGAATCTCGGTGGCTGACTGGGTTGCCAGTTCTGCAGCCAAGGCTTCCTCAACGGCTTGGGAGAGGTTGAGATCCTTCCTGGCAAGCAGTCGCCTTTGGAGGTGAAGGTCCTTGACCCCGCAGACGAGCTGGTCAAGGAGCATGTCATCTAAGTAGTTCCCGAACCCGCAGTGGAGAGCCATTGCCACTAGACAGGTGGACTTTCTGGGCTATAGAATTGACACCTCAGGCATTCACCCCCTAGAATCCAAAGTCAAGGCAATCCATGAGGCACCCACACCAACCACTAAAGCCGAGCTACAAGCCTTTTTGGGATTATTGAACTTCTATGCGTCATTCCTACCTCACAAAGCATCAGTAGCAGAGTCTTTACACAGGCTCTTAGATAAAAAATCACCTTGGCACTGGGGACACAAGGAAGACACGCTGCTGCGCAGTCAAATCACTGCTCACATCAGACGCGGTCCTTATTCAATTTGACCCACATTTCCCATTAGTACTAGCAGCGGATGCATCCTTTTGGGATTGGAGCTGTCTTAAGCCACTGAACTACCCAACGGCTCCGAGGCACCAATCGCTTTCTTTTCCAGAACGCTCTCAGCAACAGAGCGTAACTATAGTCAAATCGACAAGGAGGCTCTAGCCGCAGTGGCAGCGGTAAAGAAATTTCATGAATTCCTTTTTGGCCACAACTTGAACTAATCACGGACCACAAGCCTCTCCTGGGTCTTCTATCCGGAGACAAGCAGACTCCCCAAGTGTTGTCTCCCAGAATGAGCGAGGTGGACCTTGTTCCTGGCGGCATACTCGTGCAAGCTCATCCACCGCCCTGGAAAAACGTTAAGCCACGCAGACGCCCTCAGCCGCTGCCCCCTGCCAGCTCCAGCTGAGGACCCGGCCCCGGTCCATGCCATCTTCGATGTCACCGAGCTCGACCTTCCTGTCACCGCCCTCGACATCGCCACCAAATCCAAGACGGACAAAACAATCGCCCAGGTACTGGACTGGGTGAGGAGGGGGTGGCCGGGCACTAACCTCGCAACCGAATTCACACCTTTTAAGACCCGTCAACAGGAACTATCTAGCTTGCAGGGCTGCCTGTTGTGGGGCACCAGGGTTTTCATTCCGGCCTCGCTTCGCACACCAGTCTTAGAGACACTACATGAGGGCCACCCGGGCATCGTCTGGATGAAGGCGTTGGCTCGGAGTTACATCTGGTGGCCTGGCTTGGACGACGACATCGTCAAGTGGGTAAGCTCTTGCCAACCCTGTCAGGAATCCAGACCATCCCCTCCAGTCACCACCCCCACAAAGTGGGAGAGCGCCAACGCACCTTGGTCAAGGCTTCACATTGACTTAGCGGGTCCAATACATGGCAAAACCTTCTTGGTGGTCGTAGATTCATACTCTAAATGGATCGATGTGGCCCAACTATCCACGACCACCATGCAAGCAGTTACCAAGGCCTTGACCCGCCTATTCGTGACACACGGGCTACCAGATACTATAGTTTCGGATAATGGCCCCCAGTTTGCCTCAACAGAATTCAGCCGCTTTGCCACCAATCTTGGCATCCGACACATCTTCACGGCCCCCTTTCATCCTGCCAGCAATGGGTTGGCGGAGAGAGCCGTTAGGTCCACAAAAGAAGCGTTAGCCAGATTCAGCAAAGAAGACTGGCATCACAGACTCTCCGCTTCTTACTAAGCCAACACTCAACCCCTTGCATGGTCACCAACAAATCCCCAGCTGAACTTCTGATGGGTGAGCCTAAGAACTGTGTTGGATAGGCTCCACCCTCACTATTGCCCTGACACCCTTCTTGCTTCAATGACGGGGGTCAGAGATTTTGCCTTGCAGGAACATGTCTTTGCAAGGAACTATGCCGGAGACCCACTTTGGATTCCAGGAGAGATTGTAGCCATCACCGGTCCCAGGTCGTACCGAGTCCAGCTGGAAGACGGCCGCATCTGGAGAAGGCACCTGGACCAGCTAAGGAAGCGACAGGGTACCCTCGCCAGTGCCGGATCGTGGGCACAGGTCAGCCCCCAGGTGCCTCACCAAACCCTCATCGAAGACCGTTCCAGAGGCTCTTCGCCACCATCACCCGACCCGAGGGAGCAGGCAGTAGACCGGGACTGCCCGATGAGTCCTCCGCCTGAACCATCTGATGGGGCCATGACATCGCCGGCCAGAAGCACTTCACCGGTACCAGCGCAGACCTCCGGGCGAGTTTGCAACCCCATCACCAACCCTACCTGTTCCCTCGAACTCTGAGACACTTGGTAACTCGCCAGAGTTACGACGCTCGGGGCACCAGCACAGACCACCCGCTTATTTAAATGACTATGCGTGTTCGCATCTGGGGGGAAGGGGTGTTATGTCCCTGGAACTTGCCAAAGTCCCCACCCAGGTCCGTTCATGCTGCGGGGGCGTTTGCTGCCCCTCATTGGCTGGCTTCCCTCGACAGCCGGCTATAAAAGCCAGCTGCAGGGTTCGGTCAGCCGCTGTTCGCTGTGAGCCTGCTCCAGGCAGGGCTAACACATTCAGTCCTTTATTACTTTAATAAAGTCTTGTTGCATCCATGCCCTGGTCTAGCCTCTCATTGCTCAATCTACAACAAAGTTCAAATGAGCTAACTTATCTCCACCTTTCAGAAGAAATGCTCTAATCAGTACGTGTAAGATGTATGTGTGCACCTACACTGTCACGAACATAAATCCTCTTCAAATTCAACCAACACATAGCAGCAGACTCTTCTCCGTGAATATGGACTAGCTGCTGGTCACTCAGTGTTAGTCCTGTTATACAAAGAGCTCGTTTGTTGTTCCATTTAAAGTCAGCAAGCTTCTTGGCATTGTCCTCATTTTCTGGATCCCAAGCATTTACATTTGGTGGATCTTGAACTACAGTCCATAACCCTTCTCTAAGCAGAAGTAGACTGCACTTCATAGACCAGGAAACATAGTTTGTTCCATCCAACCAGATTATCAGTGATAGACTTGTTGAAGTGTCTTGTACCATCTTTTACCGGGATAGTAACCCACAATTAAAGAGTAAACAGCTGTCTGTATACAGTACTGTGCATTCACACCAACTCTCAGTTATCTGAGCCTGGTATGGCCTGGGCCAATAACCAGTGTTGAGGTAATTTCCCATTAGGAGAATGAGCGCATACAGGGAGATGTAGTGAGAGTGATGAAGAATAATACACAACCAGCACACAGATACATTGCATAGTAAAACATAGGTTTTACTATGTCCAAGATAAGCAGTTCATGTCATTCACAGGTAAATCAGTCAGTGTCCACTCCATGGATAATCCAAATATCAAAGTCCAGTATCAAAAAACAGTTCAGTAACAGACTTATATCAATGATCAGTAACAGTCATTAGAAGGAACGGCAATACTCTCTCCAACAGAACGAAACAGAGGTTCTCTGAGGTTCACTAAACAACCCAGGTTTCTGGCTCCATCTTATGGCCATTTTCGGAACCACACCCAGTTACAGTTCTAGCATGCTCTTAAAGATAATGTCTATCCCAGTTTATATATTTCCAACCCAAATAACTGTTAGGAGACTTACATTCGTAACAGTACTGACATATTTGTTCACATTATTGATATAATGACATATTTTAGTATATTATGGAGACCTCTGACTAAATATATCGATTAAATGTGAATTTCAAATTTGTCTTTACTGGTCATCTTAATGCATATGCACTGGAATGTGTAAAAAGAAGTGCAGTTAAATACAAATGAGAATTTGTTTAAACAGGGAAGGTCTATGATTTTTTTTTTCCTGAAGCAATCAGACAGAGGGTATTCCCTAATGCATACCACTTGTACTCATCTCCTACAAATCATGGTGTAAATTTAAAAACTGGCCATATGCTTTCTTCTCAATAGCAAAGGTCAAAGAAAAATCTGGCACAAAAAATAATTCTAGTAAATTCAAATAAATTCAACCAGAATTCCAATACATGCTAATATCCAATTTGTGTAATATTCTCCTTTTAGGAGATTCAATGCAGTATAATGACTGAGTAGAACAGCATGTTTCATGATCATAACTCTGGTTGAGTAGATAAGAGTTTTGAAACCCTTGAATAACTGCATAGAACCATTGGTTCAATGGTCATACGTTTGTTTGAGTAGATAGTTTTGCAACACTTGAATGAGAGGCACACAGTGATTCTTAGTGCCAGATGATCAGGTAACTCACTGAGCCATGGCAGAATTGATATCTAAAAATCTCACAAATAAAATTCTGAAAGTAGACATTCTGCCTAAATCTTTTTCTGATCATAATACTGCACTTCTGGTTTTAAGAGCAAAGTGGTCAAGTTTTAGATGGAGATTAAATGAAGCTATTCTACAAAAAGAAAGGATAGTAATAGATTATAAAA
Organism: Pseudonaja textilis; assembly: GCF_049901715.1. Taxonomy (NCBI): domain Eukaryota; kingdom Metazoa; phylum Chordata; class Lepidosauria; order Squamata; family Elapidae; genus Pseudonaja; species Pseudonaja textilis. The sequence goes on from NC_142008.1 coordinate 112,790,253, forward strand.
AGGAACTGCAAGAGTATTTTGAGAATAATATAGGTAAAGCAAAAAGCTTAATGACAGTATGGGATGCTAGTAAAATGGTTATGAGGGGCTATTTCATACAGCACAATCTTTTATAGAAGAAAAGTGTTGTAGATTGAATAATGAGAGGCTAGACCAGGGCATTAAAGCAACAAGACTTTATTCAATGAATAAAGGACTGAACATGTCAGCGCTGCTGGGAGCAGGCTTCCAATGAACAGCGGCTGATCTGACCCTGCAGCTGGCTTTTATAGCCGGCTGCTGAGGTGAGTCAGCCAATGAGGAGCAGTCAACGCCCCTACAGTAAGAACGGACCTGGTTGGGAACTTTGGTAAGTTCCAGGGACATAACACCCCTTCCCCCCAGATGCGAACACGCATAGTCATTTAAATAAGCGGGTGGTCTGTGCTGGCGTCCCGAGCGCCATAATCCGGGCGAGCTACCGGGTGACCCAGAGTTCAAAGACACGGGTAGGGTTGGTGATGGAGTGTGGTCTTGCTCAGGGGCCTGCGTTGGTGCTGGTGTCGAGCTTCCGGTCTGCGATGCCGTGGTTCCATTAGGTGGCACGGGTGGCAGATCCACCGGGCAGTCTCGGTCTGTAGCCCGTTCTCCCGGCTCGGGTGGTGAAGGCGACAAACCCCTGGGATGGTCTCCGATGAGGGTCTGGTGTGGTGCCTGGGAGCTGACCTTTGCCCATGGCCCAACACTGGCGGGGGGTACCTTGGCGCTTCCTGAGCTGGTCCAGGTGCCTTCTCCAGATGCGGCCATCTTCCAGCTGGACTCGTGCGACCTGGGACCGGTGATGGCCACGATCTCCCCTGGTATCCACAGTGGGTCTCCGGCGTAGTTCCTTGCAAAGACACGTTCCTGCAAGACAAAATCTCTGACCCCTGCCATTGAACCAAGAGGGGTGTCCGGGCAATAGTGAGGGTGTAGCCTATCCAACACAGTTCTTAGGCGCCTACCCATCAGGAGTTCAGCCGGTGACTTGTTGGTGACCGTGCATGGGGTTGAGTGTTGGCTCAGTAAGAAGCGGGAGAGTCTGTGATGCCAGTCCTCTTTGTTGAATCTGGCTAGCGCTTCCTTCGTGGACCTAATGGCTCTCTCTGGCAATCCGTTGCTGGCAGGGTGGAAAGGTGCCGTGAGGATGTGTCGAATGCCAAGGTTGGTGGCGAAGCGGCTGAATTCCGTTGAGGCAAACTGGGGGCCATTGTCCGAGACTATAGTGTCCGGTAGACTGTGTGTCACGAATAGCCGGGTCAAGGCCTTAGTAACTCCTTGCGTGGTGGTGGTGGATAGTTGGGCCACATCGATCCACTTGGAGTATGAATCTACAACCACCAAGAAGGTTCTACCTTGCATTGGCCCGGCTAGGTCGATGTGAAGCCTCGACCATGGTGCGTTGGCGCTCTCCCACTTGGTGGGAGTGGTGACTGGAGGGGCTGGTCTGGATTCCTGACAGGGCTGGCAAGAGCTTACCCACTTGACAATGTCGTCGTCCAGGCCGGGCCACCAGACGTAACTTCGAGCTAACGCCTTCATCCGGACGATGCCCGGGTGTCCCTCGTGCAGTGCCTCTAGGACTGGCGTGCGCAGTGCAGCCGGGATGACGACTCTGGTGCCCCACAACAGGCAGCCCTGTAAGCTAGATAGTTCCTGTTGACGGGTCTTAAAAGGTGTGAATTAGGTTTCAAGGTTAGTGCCCGGCCACCCCCTCCTCACCCAGTCCAGTACCTGGGCGATTGTTCTGTCAGCCTTAGATTTGGTGGCGATGTCGAGGGCGGTGATGGGAAGGTTGATCTCGGTGACATCGAAGATGGCATGGACAGGGGCTGGATCCTCAGCTGGAGCTGGCAGGGGGCAGCGGCTGAGGGCATCAGCGTGGCTCAAAGTTTTCCCTGGGCGGTGGATGAGTTTGTACGAGTATGCCGCCAGGAACAAGGTCCATCTCGTCATCCTGGGGGACAACACTTGGGGAGTCTGCTTGTCTCCGGAAAGCAGACCCAGGAGAGGTTTATAGTCTGTGATGAGTTCGAAGTCGTGGCCGAAAAGGAATTCATGAAATTTCTTTACTTCTGCGACTGCGGCTAAAGCCTCCTTATCGATTTGGCTGTAATTACGCTCTGTTGCTGAGAGTGTTCTGGAGAAGAAGGTGATTGGTGCCTCGGAGACGTTGGATAGTCTGTGGCTTAATACAGCTCCAATCCCATAAGGGGACGCATCTGCTGCTAATACTAAGGGAAGTCGTGGGTCAAATTGTATGAGGACAGCGTCTGATGTGAGTAGCGATTTGACTGCGTGAAATGCGGTGTCTTCCTTGTGTCCCCAGTGCCATGGTGATTTTTTATCTAAAAGCCTGTGTAAGGGCTCTGCTATTGAGGCTTTGTGAGGTAGAAACGATGCATAGAAATTTAATAATCCCAAAAAGGCTTGTAGCTCGGCTTTAGAGGTTGGAGTGGGTGCCTCATGGATTGCCTTGACTTTGGATTCTAGGGGATGGATGCCTGATGCGTCAATTCTATAGCCTAGAAAGTCCACCTGTCTAGTGGCAATGGCACATTTTTCCCTTTTTAACTTGAGACCATGCTGTCTGAACCTGTCTAGCACTGCTCTGACTCTCTGGAAGAGTTGGGGTCTGTCCCTGGCCGAGACCAATATATCGTCGAAGTAGGGTACCATGCCAGGGAGGCCCTGTAGGATACGTTCCATCAGGGACTGAAATATGCCTGGGGCAACACTTACGCCAAATTGGAGACGCCTGCACCTGAATGCACCCCTGTGGGTCACAATTGTTTGTAATTCAGCTGTTTGGTTGTCAACAGGAAACTGTTGATACGCTTGCGACATGTGCAATTTGGCAAAAATGGTGCCAGGCTCAAAAGTGTGCAGTAAATGCTGAATGACCGGAACTGGGTAAGCACTAACTTGTAGGAAACGGTTAATTGTTGTCTTGTAATCAGAACAAATTCTCAGACTGCCATCCTTCTTAAGGGGTGTGACAATTGGTGTCTCCCATTTGGCGAAGTCTGTGGGTTCAATGACTCCTTGCTTTAACAGTTTGTCAAGTTCCGCGTCCAACTTAGGCCGAATGGCGAATGGTACCCTACGTGGCTTCAGCCGCACGGGAACTGCTTGGGGGTCTACTGAAAATGAGATGGGGGTTCCGTTATAACACCCTAACTCATTGCTGAATACGTCGGAGTAGTCAGTGAATAAGGAGTCAGTGTCAGAGGCCGAGACAGCATGGACCCCTGTTACCTCAAGGCCGAGATAGGGGAACCAATCAAGCCCCAGGAGACTGGGGAGGTTGCCGTTAACTACCACTAGAGGCAGATGGCCTTCGAAAGCCTTAAAATTAACAAGGAACTTGCCTTTGCCAAGTACCGGGATGTCCTTCCCCTGGTAGTCCCTCAAGGTGAGTTGGCACTTCTGGAGCTGGTTTCTGGATAGTGTGGGCTGGATCTTCTTGAGTGTGTTCCACGAAATGATTGAGAGCGCTGACCCCGTGTCAACCTCCATGCGGCAAGGTTTACCTTCTAATAAAATGGAAAGTGTGATTTTACTGATAGAATGACAGGTGTGGTTAGCATGGAAACAAGTGCGACAATTTAGTACTTGCCTTTGCGAGCCAGGATGGGAAAAAGGAGGATACTTTGGTGCTGGGTTGTGCGCAGCCTGGCAGACTCTGGCGATGTGGCCTTTCTTGTGGCAATTGTTGCACGTGGCACTCTTGAATCTGCATGAGGCCCTCGCGTGAGGTCCGCCACAGGATAGGCACAAGGTGATGTGCTTGGGCGCCCGCTGCTTTCCTGTCTGATTGCCGCCTGTGATCGCTTGGCTTGGGCAAGGCGGTGGACGTCTGTCTGATCACTGGGGTCATCTTCGTTGATTACCACTTCCAAGTGGATGGTGGCACAGCTGGGCTTGGAGACTGGGCCTTGGATTTCTGCAGCTGACTGGGTTGCTAGTTCTGCAGCCAAGGCTTCCTCGACGGCCTGGGAGAGGTTGAGGTCCTTCCTGGCTAGCAGCCGCCTTTGGAGATGAAGGTCCTTGACCCCGCAGACGAGCTGGTCGAGGAGCATGTCATCTAAGTAGTCTCTGAACTCGCAGTGGAGGGCAGCAGTCCTCAGGGCAGCCATGTACTGGTTGATGGTTTCCCCTCCAGTTTGCTTCCTCATCCGGAATGCGAAGCGTCTGGCGATCTGCGAAGGCTTGGGTGAGTAATGATTGGTGAGGGTCTCCAGCAACTCTGCCCAGGGCACACTCTTTAACTCACGTGGTGCGACGAGTGCTGTGGCGGTATCAAAGACTGTGGCTCCACAGTAGCTGAGGAAGTATGACTTCTTCCTGTGTTCTCCTGCACCAGCCAGGCCAATGGCATCGATGTAGTGGTTAAAGCGATTTTTGTACGACTCCCACTTCTCTTCATCAGGCTTGAACGGTGGGAAGGCTGGATTGGAATTCATGTTGTGACTTCAGTTGGTTTCAGGGCTGTAAATTCTCTCTGGATGACAACCCTGTGTGCTCCAGGTGAGTGAGGCAGCTGCTGCTGCAGTGTTTTTTGCCGGGTTAGTGATAGGGCTGTTAAATCTCTCTGGGTAAACAACCCTGTGTGCTCCTTGGTGAGCATGGCTGCTGTGGCTACAGCGCTTGCCAGACTAGTGCTTCAGCTCTGGAGAGGCTCCACAGACCCTCTCTCTCTCTCTGGGTTAACAAACGTGGCTTGCTGCAACGGCCGTTGGCAGCGTTTTGAATTTCGCGCCTGCGTGGGCGTCAGTGACTCGGAGTAACAGCACCGTGCTGTATTCCGGCAAGAAATTCAAACGACAGCCGTTTGAATTTCGTGCTCTTTTTGTGCTGAGCGGCTGCGGCTCGCAGCGCTTCACTTTCGGCTGCGGCTCGAAGCGTTTCACTTTCCCTGTAGCTTGCTAACCGAGCGGCTACAGATGCTCCTTACTTTCGCTTCACTTTCAGCTGCGGCTCTCAGCGTTTCACTTTCCCTGTAGCTTGCTAACCGAGCGGCTATAGACGCTCCTTACTTTCACTTTTGCTGGCCGAGCTCTACAAAGGCGCGGCTGCGGCTCAGCAATGGAGTGATTTCAGCTGTTGCTGCTTGCCTCTGGTAGCTATCCCACCTTCGTCGCCAGTGTTGTAGATTGAATAATGAGAGGCTAGACCAGGGCATTAAAGCAACAAGACTTTATTCAATGAATAAAGGACTGAACATGTCAGTGCTGCTGGGAGCAGGCTTCCAATGAACAGTGGCTGACCTGACCCTGCAGCTGGCTTTTATAGCCGGCTGCTGAGGTGAGTCAGCCAATGAGGAGCAGTCAACGCCCCTACAGTAAGAACGGACCTGGTTGGGAACTTTGGTAAGTTCCAGGGACATAACAAAAAGAATCTCAGGAAAAGACACAAAGGATATTGGACCCAATATTATAAGTGTTTGAGGATGAACTTCTCCAACCACTATCGAACAGAGTAAATGATATACTATGGGGGAAGGGAGGAATATCCCAGACGTGGACATTGTGTTGCTACCAAAGGAGGGTCAAAATGTTAGAAAGACAAAGAATTGTAGACCAATTGCATTATTAAACATGGATTTCAAACCCTTTGCTGCCATTTTGGTAGAAAGACTAAAGAAGATTTTACAGGTATATACATGAAGATCAAGCAGGCTTTCTGTCAAAAAGAAAGCAACAGAATAATGTGAAGTCTGTTTTAAATATTATTGAATGTTTACAATATCATAATGAGTAGCAGAATAGAATAGAATGGAATGGAATGGAATGGAATGGAATAGAATTATAGTAATGCCTTTACACATACATATATTTACATATCCATTTCACTTTATGTATCTAATGATTGTATTTTATTTTTGTCTTGTGGCTCATGCATTCCTGCCTCTGCAAGTCCTGACATGTTTTGAACCTGTTCATATATGTGACTGTCTTACCATCATTATGGAATTATCCATTTCATATCCCTCAAATCCTATGGGACTCTATGAAAATAAGATCAACTAACACTGAATAATGGTATTTATTGTCCCCATCTTATTCCAACTCATGGCTGGGAGTCCCAAAGCTCTGTCTGCTGATTTGTTACTATGTTGCACTCTCTAGTTTTTTTCTGAAAAACATCTCCAGAAGGCAGATCTGTCTAATCTACTTCAAACTTCTTGTTGCAGAGAGAGGCATTTGTACACAGAAAGAAGATACCCATGGAAGATGTTAGTATTCATGAAATTACTATTAATAGCACTGCCTGAAGTGGAGTGTAAGACTCCTATCCTTCAATGTGACTTTCAGGAGCCTCTTCCTATTCAGCACACCTATCATCAGCTTGGAGACATTAATATTGCTGGCATTATTTCTGCCTTCTTTGCATCTTCTCGTCCCATTGCTTTCATTCAAGATCCTTCTCAGACATTTCATGATGGACTTATGTAAGTACATCATTAATTTATTGTCAAATTCTGAATCTTGTTGGTAAAACATATGAACCTTGAAATATTTTCTTCTAATGACAAAACCTCCAGAAAAAAATATCTAATAAAGGATGTCTATTATTTTATATAAATCATATTTTACTTCAAATTTCCAAGTAAAGTTGAAATAGTTAAAATAGAGATTAAATCTCCATTTATAACAAATCACATATTATATATATACTTCTATTTATGAAGCTGTTACTGCAGTTAAGGAAGGGAAAACATATATTTCCCATGATAAGTTTTCTCTGATATTTCTGGAACCAAAAAGTAGCCATTTCCTTTTGCATATAATAGTAGAACATAGAAATAAGAATTATTAAACACATTCCACAAAATATGCTGTACTGAAGGATTACAAGGCACATAATGTGAAACAAACCTTTCTTACTGTGTTGTTTTATTTTGCCTTACAGAATAGTTTTTCAGAATTACCAGCATATTCTGACCTTAGCTTTCTCTGTAAAAGAGATTAATGAAAACCTCCAGATTCTACCCAATATCACAATAGGCTTCCACATTTTTAACAGCAATTTTAGTCCAAGTTGGACTTACTTTGCATCAATGTTGCTGCCTTTCACTCAGGGAAAATTCATCCCTAACTACAAATGTGGGATCGCAAAAATGTTGACTGCAGTCATCGGGGCATCTGACATCTCTCTTCACATGGCAACTGTATTGTGCATCTACAAAGTACCTCAGGTAAGATGTGCTGAAGATATACATTATCATCTATATTCCACAAACATCTGTATGCTTCTCTTTGTAAGAAGGGGTGACCTTTCAGATTGCTAGATAATATTTTCTGTTTGATAGAATCATCGCAGCAGCATGAACAATTGTAATTCTGAACAGGAAATGGGGATATCTGACACAGCAAAACATGCCCCAATTCAAGACACTGAACTATGGTTCAAATTTGAAATATTCACAATGAGACTACTTCAGAAAAATGTATTTATGGATGCCACAAGGGTGTCATCTTGTTGATATTTCCTAAAAAAAAACCAGCTGGTTGCATAATTGCAATATATAAGGTCAAAGATACCGAAGGAATCAAATAATGTATATGTTTTCAGAAGGTCACATAGATGTTTCCAATTGCATATGTTTATTTATCTGTAGTTGACCTATGGATCTGCTCCAGTCATGGATAAAGAGACTCAAGCAGTTTTCTTCCAACAAATGTTTCCGAATGAATCCCACCAACATAAAGGCCTCCTGAAATTGCTGCTGTATTTTAGATGGATCTGGATTGGAATTCTTGTAGTAAAGGATGAAAAAGGAGAAAAATTCCTCCAGGAGGTGCTCCCCACATTTTCTGAGCATGGTATCTGCATTGAATTCATATCAGAGTTATCAAATGTGGCTTTTTACAGTGATTTTATTGATGTTATGGATGAAGGATTACATATTTATCATGTTCTCATGAACAGCACAGCCAATGTGATAATCTTATATGGTGAAATTAAGTCCTTACAAGATCTGAGAACTTTCCTCCAGTTTTCAGAAGTGGAGGATATACCAAAGAAGAATAAGATCTGGCTTATAAATGCTCAGACAGATTACACATCAATTGCCATTCAAAACTCTTTGGATATCCATTTCCTACATGGTGCTTTATCCTTTGCAATTCACACAAAGGAGGTCCAAGATTTCCAAGAATTTATTCAAAACTTGAGTCCAAACAACAACCAGAATGATCATTTTCGGAAAGATTTTTGGGAACAGGCATTCAATTGTTTCTTTCCAAACTCAAAAACTGAGACTTCTTTTTTTTTTTTAAACAAGTTTTATTGATTTTTCAAGACAAACAAAACATATATAACCTCCTTTCCAAGAACTACCCATAAACTTCAACAAGACAAACAAAGCATTATTCTTTAAAACATGGTTCCACATTATCACACTTGAAGCAAAACATTGGAGAAAAAAAAAACCTCCTTAGTTATCATTTATACATATCTTTTCCCAATTTCTCTCCCTTTAATTTCATTTCTCCAAGATTTTATTAATTTAGAATCAAACATAATCCACTCACTAAACATAAAACATAAAACTTCTTTGAAAAGTGACTTGGCCCCAGGTTACATCTTTTTTGACAGACCTAAATCAAATTCATGCCCATCTTATATACCCTTCATATCTTATTAACCATTTTGTATTTTCTATATAACTTCTCCCATCTTTTCACTCTCTTAATTATATTTTATTTATTTCATCTTATTTCAAAGTCATTATACTTATGTCTTTTGTCCGTTCTTTAGTAAACATCTATGTATCTCTTCCCTTTAACCAAAAAAAATTTCCCCTGTAATCGCTTTTGAAGTATGACGCCTTCTCCTAAAATAAAACTTAAAATAATACATAATTTCCATTCTGATTCTGCTTAGTACCTTCTACATATTAAATCTTAAAATGAAAGAATAACAAACTTATAGTATAATTAAATATATAATTTCTATTCTAATTCTAGTTCTCATTATTAAACATTAATATTTCATTAAATATTCCAATAAACTGTTCCAAATACAAATACTACAATACTATCTTATGCACTCTTGCAGAATCTTCTTTAATTATAAGCTATCTATCATCCTTCATCTCTAAAGAAAAACTTTTTTAAAAAAATCTTGTCCTAACCCGTGGCTTTTTTTTTTCTTTTTCCCTCCTTTCTTCTCCAATCTGGTCTTTTGCCCCCCTCCTCTCCTCTCCCCTTTTTAAGTTTCCCTCTCTGTTGTAATTCTATTTTCAGTTGCTTTCTAACATTGTACCTTCTTTTCATCCTATTTTTCTTTTTCTTGGTTGTTTTATTAAATCTTAAATTCTCCTTTTCCCTTCCTTCCTTCCCATTTTCTTTCTTAATCAAACTTTTTAGTCCATTAAAGATGGCTTCTTCCTTTTCTTCTTCTTCTTCTCCTTCTCCTTCCTCCAGTGTTTGCTGGTACGTAGAAACCGCCATTTCTAAAAAGTGGAAGGCAGCTCCCAAAGAATCCTTGCCACTTTGTTGTCTTTCTTTTAATTTTTCATATTCCATTTTCAGTTCATCAACCGGTGGTACCATTATAAGTTCTTTTTTAAAAAAACAACAACAACAACCCAGATGCTTTCAATCTTGAAGTAATTTCCAAATGTCAGAGTTATCAAACAATCCAAACAAGCAAAACTTTTTTCCTCTTCTTCTCTTTACAGTTTTTTCTCCAGAGGCAAAATCCCAGATATATTTTAAAAGCCGTATTTCCATTAATTAATGGTCTTGAAATCTTCAAGGCGTCTCCTCCAGCAAAGTTTAGAAAAAAAGTTTTTTTTTTTTTTTTAGTCCTCCCCTTCCCACTTATAACAAAGAGCTTATTTTTACCTTTAGAGAGCAGGTTTTTCTGTGCTCCTTTGCTTTCTCCGTAGGGAGGGGTAGTGAGCTTTCCTTCAGCACTTTCGCCGATGTTACAAATTCTTTTGGAAACAAATGTATCAATCCAAAGTCAGGTTTCCAGGGTGTTTTAAAAGTAACATCATGTCCTGGTTTAGCCAAGAAAACTTCTCCTTCTAAGTCTTCCTCCTGCACAAACTTGTCCGGTTGAAGAATCCTTCATGGCTGCCGAGACAGCCGCCATCCGTCTCGGGAAAAAGGAGTCTAGCCGGCTGGGGAGGGGGTGCGATGTCCCCAGACCCCTGCTCGGATCTCCTCTGTCTTCCGCTGCCCCTTCAGGGTAGCGACAACCCCCAAATCCAGTTGGATCGGGGGTACCTTGATGGCGAGCACAGCAGGGACCCGCAGAGAAGCGGATTCCTGCCGTCGACGAAGCCTTACAATCCGGAAGTGAGACTTCTGAGAAGAAATGTACTGGACAGGAGAGGCTTCAGAATCTTCCCACATCTGTGTTTGAAACACTAATGAGTGGCCAGAGTTACAATATTTACAATGCAGTCTATGCTGTGGCACATGCTTTGCAATCTCTGTCTCTGTTCAAATCCAGAGTATCAACAAGGATGAAAGAAAGATGGAAACATTTTCATAATCAATTGTGGTGGCAGGTAAGTCTGTTAGCAGAGTAGTGCAGAAACCAACGTATCTGTAGTTGTGCATCATGTGTCCATAGACTCTAGCAAACAATATTCTCCAGGAATATTGATGCCAGAAAATCAAAAAGTGAGATGTAATAATGTATTCAGTAATAAAAAATATTCATATGCTGATATTAAAATTGTAAATGGCATTCTACAGAATTCCTTAGAATATACTTCCTGTCAAGCCCAAATCCAAAAATGACAGATGATAATTCTAAGATGGTTTCTTCTTGTTTTACACCTATAGATAAAACCTTGTCAATCTGAGCGCTCTATTATCTGTATCTAAAATTTACTCAATGAATTATTAGGGAGGGGTTATCTTCCTCCTCTTTTTCTCAGACATAATATCCAAACTGAATTGCCCTTTACTTCTCTGAAATGCATCCTCTTTTTCCCCGGACTCCATTTCCTCACTACACTCCATTCTTTTTCTATAAATTTAGTCTATAAATAAATGAAAGGAGGTGATTTACTGCCTCCACATCTTTTGCTAAAGCTGTGTTTTTGTTGTTATTGTTAGTATTGTTGTTGTTGTATATGCACTTAGACTTATATATCACTTCATGGTGTTTTAAAGCCCCCTCTAAGCGGTTTGTAGAGTCAGCATGTTGTCTCAAATAATCTGGGTCCTCATATTACCAACATTGGGAGGATGGAAGGTTGTGTCACCCTTGATCCAGTGAGCCAGAAGTCAGCAGAAGTAGTACTGCATTCCAACCACTGTGTCACCATGGCTGATGTTCCCTTTTTATGAGGCATAGGGTTCTGGCCTCTTCATAGACCATTTCTACACCCAGTTATTCACAACAAGACATGCATAGTTTTAGAGCAAATGGATGGAGAAGAATGAGAGCGACTTTATATGCTTTCAAGAACATGGGTCTAAGAGGAGAAGGGAAGGGAGTAAAGGTCTTTTTAATATCTCAGTGCACTTAATAAAAGAAGATTAAGGTGGGATAATATTTTGAGCCTACTTTTTGTGAGATATATGAAATCCCATGAGATGAAACAATAATAAATTTCAAATGATGGACATTTAAGCCATTAAATTAAGTATCCACTTATTGCTGGATTTCAAGTTCCAACAGCTCCTGAAGATGTTGACTCTGACTTTGCTTTAATGCATCCAATAAAAGAAATACCACTGCCATTCAGTCCTGAATTTTCACCATTTATCTCTGGGGTCGGCAGCCTGCGGCTCTTTCAGCCGACTGCTGCACCTCCTGACACAATTCCTTTGCCACCTCTATGGCCTGCCTGCTGCTCACGCAGCACCTTATAAAGTACAGGGAAATTTAGTGTGCTTCACAATGGAGGAGATGGGGTCCACTCCTCCTCCTGGTTCCCTTTACAAAGCAGAGCCACAATGTGATCCTGCCCCACTTGGCCATCGTAACAGCAGCGGCAGCGGCTCGTTCTCACATCTTGGATGTCACTGACTTTTTATACAAAGCCAGCAGGCTGCTGGTGTTGTGATGCCCCACCTCCCCAATGGCCAGCTGATTTTCAGCTCTCTGCCAACCAGTTGATCATCAGCATACTGCTAATTGATTCATTGGTCTCCAAAGATTAGATTCCCTCCATCCAGCACCAGTTCAGGGGTTCCTTCACCCCCAGGTATGGCAAAGCCATGCAGGGTTTGACATTGTTGCAGGTCAGACCAGTGGCTTGGGGTGGAGAGCAGGTCATGTGTTTCCAGCACCAACAAAGGCCGGAAGTAGGTGCTTGCCATTTCCTGCTGCAGTCGGTATGACAGCGAGACCCAGATAGATATGAGGTTCTGCAGAACCAGAATCAAAATCAGAGAGAGACACTGAGAGAAAGAGTTAGACAGAAGAAAGAGAGGGTGAGACATAGAGAGAGACAGAGAGAGAGAGAGAAAGAAAGGGAGATAAAGTGAGAAAGAGAAAGAAAATGAGAAAAACAAAGAGAGAGAGAGAGAAAGAAAAAAGAGAGAGTGACAAAGAAAGAGAGAGATAGAAAGACAGAGACAGTGACAGAGAGAGAGAGAGAGAGAGTGTAGGAAGAAAGCTGAACAACACACTCAGGGCGGAGTGTGGCAAGAGGTGGCTGGGAGGAGAGAGGTGAGGCATTTTAACAACTGGTTCTCTGCCATACTGACTGGCTGGGTAGGCGTGGCTAGGGTCACATGACTGTGTGGGAGTGAGTACGTTGAGTGGATTACTCCCACCTTATCATGCCAGTAGTTGAATTATTGGCTCCTAGTGTTTTCTTTACTGTGAGAAATGGGTCCAAATGGCTCTTTGAGTGTTTAAGGTAGCAGACCCCTGGCTTAACCTCTTCTAGAGACTTTATTTCTGAGGTAGAATATAGTTTCCTAAAATTATTTTCTAAATTAATTTTAGACTTTACTTTCTAAAAGTAAATCTATCTTCCATTATGTCATAAATTTAACAGGCAGACCTTGCTTAATTATGGTCATTGGAAATTGGATTTCCATTGCTAAGTGATGCAGTTATAAGTTGTGACATCCCTTGACCATGCAGTTTAGCAATAACAGTTCTGGAAGACCCCAGTTACCATTGTTAAATGAGGATTGCATAGTTTTTCAAGCATGAACTTCATGTGATCACTACTTCCAATTTCCTTCTAGCTTTCCTATTGACTTTGCTTGTAGAACACCGGAGAACTGGCAAATCGCACCACTGACTGGCCCCACCACACCCTTCCCCATCACTCCTCATCTCACCCCACCCACCTTGGTTGGTGCCTAGAATCATTCCTGCAGCATAGCTACTGCTGTTTCCTGGCTCCCTCACTTGCCTCCAACACATGGTCTCTGTGGGCCATGCAGGTTGCCTGCCTTCACCATGGCATCCCACACGATGCCCATGGCACAGCTAAGTTGCTCTGATCTCTGCCTGATGTGCCTGCAAGGCTGCAATCAATTCCTGGCCCAGCCCCTTCCACATGGCCTGCCTTTGCCCCAGCCTCCCACACAGTGTAGCTCCCTGCCAATCCTTCTTTAACCATTTGCCACTACCAACCATGTGGCTCAGCAATCTGCCTGTGTGGTGAGCCTTCCTTCACCTCTTTACCAGTGTGAACTGCCTGCAGCCTCTGCCTCTTTGTTCAGCCGAAACTGAGATGGGAGCGGCTGCTCCCACACAACCATTTTGGTTCAGTCCAGCAAAGAGGCAGCAGCTGCAGACCTTTTACCTCGGCAAAGAGGCAGAGGCTGCAGGCTGTTTGTGCCAGAAAAGAGGCTGTAGTCTCCAGATCATTAGCACAGATACCAGAGTTGGAAAGGACCTCATAGGTCATCAAGTCCAACCCCCCGGCAGTAGCTGCAGGCTGTTAGAGCCAGGAAAGAGGTAGTGGCTTCAGGCTGTTTGCACAAAGGAAGGTGCAGCAGCAGCCAAAGACAGGTGTCTTGGGTTGGAGTTGTGCCCAGCTGTACCAATAAAGGCCATAAGTAACTGCCCACCATTTCCTGCTGCAAAAAATATTTTAGAAAACCCTGACTGTTCGCAATGAGACCTAGAAAGAGAGAGGGCATTGGACAATCACTTGTGGCTGTTGCTGTACAAAGGTAAGCTCCGGTCATCACCACCACTGCTTCAGCCTGTCACACTGCCACACCTTGCCATGAATAACATGGAGTTGGCCATGCCCACTCAGTCACATGACCCCACCCCCAGCCTTGCCCGATTGGTCATTAGAAAAAACCAGTTGTTAAATTAGTTGAATCCCACCACAGCATTCTTTGCTATCCACTTCTCCTTTTGCTTTCACTCTTTCACAACATCAGGGTGTTTTCCAATGAGCCCTCTCTTCTCATTAGGTTGCCAAAGTATTTGAGCTATGTGGGCATAAGCTGAAACATATTTGCAAGTCACTATATGTCAGTGTCTATTTCAATTACTTTTTTTTTGTTTGCTAAAAAACTAAAAAAATAACTTTTCCCTGTTGCTAAGTTTACAGGAGTTCTTTGTTCCCTTGAAAAATGCATCAGTATCTGTTTTAAGTATCTTCCTCTTTTTCAGTGGGTTTTTTATTTTTTTCTCTTAGATCATTAAGAATTTAAAAATTTCTAAAGAATTAAAGTAAGTAAACTATATTTTTCAAATATTTAGTTGAAAAAAGAAATTGAAAAAGATATCAAAATTGAAAACAGAATTTAAAATTAAACATGATATTTAAGGATTGAAAAAAGATTAAAATTTTAACAAAGAATTTAAAAATTGCAAAAAAAATTAAAAAAATTGAACATGATTTTTTTCTTTTAAAAAAGGGAACCATTTCACTTTCTACCATTAGAGTGGTATCGTCTGCATATCTCAGGTTGTTGATATTTCCACCAGCAATCCTAATTCTGTCTTGTGATTCATCCAGCCTAGCATTTCATAAGATGTGCTTTGGTATTCAGCAGGTTCTGACCAGTTCTGGAGAACTGGTAGCGGAAATCTTGAGTAGTTCAGAGAACAGGCAAATACCATCTCTGACTAGAGATTTTACAGTATCCTTCCCCTGCCACGTGCACCAAGACATGCCCACAGAACCAGTAGTAAAATAATTTGAATCCCACCACTGATAGCCTATTACCCTATTTTGAAGCAATCAGTTGTCCCATGTCCAGTTCTAACTCTTGATTTTTGGCTAACATGAAGATGTCAGACCTGCCCAGAGCGGAGATACACTTTTATTGACAAGGGGTTTGTTGCTCATGAGCCACTTTGGTGCTGAAATGCAGCTTCAAACAGCAGCCAATTGACTCAGGCAGCTCCAGTGAGTATAGCAGAGCAGCATGGAAACCACGTGGGCAGCCTAGACTGGGGGGGAAATGTTTATTTAGGGAAAGCAGAGCCCAATGGGTGGATGGGTGGAGCTAGCGATTCACCTGAACCTTGTTGACAATCCAGCAGCCTACCACTGGACCTGGCCCAATCTCATCCCTTAGGAAAGAAAGCCTCTGACTCCATTTGGTTAAAGCAATGGGTTATTTTACTAAAGGTGTTGATTGTAGCAAGGTCAAGCCAGCTCTGAATTCACTCACATTTGCCAGGTACAAAAAAGGTTCACGCACAATTACACACAAACAGACACACAGATTTCCAGTGAAACAGAGGTCACCAGCATGTTTTGAGAACATTTAAAATTTTGGGGATAATCTGCATATAACTCAGCTTGCTTGGGCTTGGGATGCTGGTACGAACAGGATCTGACAGGTCTTTCTCACTTGTTGTTTTCCCTTCCTGATTTCCCATCACACACACACACACACACACACACACACACACACAGACAGACACAGACACACACACACAGAGTTTTCACCTTCCTCCTCCCCTTTCTGGCCTTTGATGGCAGGAAACAGATGAGGTGCCAAGCCAAATCAGGCGGAGCTGACATGAGCCTTCTTAGGTCACAGGTATGGAGTTTGGGTACTCCTTATTTTTAAAGAACTTGCCACAGATTGTTGTGATCCACATTATCAAAGGTTTTAGCATGGTGAATGAAACAGAAGTAGATGGTTTTCCGGGAACTCTCTTGCTTTCATATAATCCAGCAAATGGTGGAAATATGATCGCACTTCTGCCTTTTCAAAAAAATCATTTCTACTTCTTATTTCTCATTTCACATACTGCTGAAGCCTAGCTTCTTGCATTTTAAAATATAACCTTGCTAGTGGGTGAAATGGGTGCTTATGGTATATGGTAGTTTTATACATCCTAGTTATTATGTATTAAGGAATGAGAGACCAAACCAGAGCATTATAACATAACCCGTGTTTTTTAAAATATGGAGTGGCAGTTGAATTATCTAACATATTAGTACCTATTAACTGATGTCCCCCCAAAAGAAGCATAATTTCTTCCATGATGTTAGAGAAGACATTTCATTTAATCTGAGCATGAAAGAAGGCAATATTTAAGATTCTACTTTAAAATTGGTTGTTATCATTCATGCTTTCTGGTCTTTTTTCAATCTCTATGGCTTCTCTGATGATTCTGTGGCTGGGGTTTTCTATAGTGGCTAGGGTTTTGGTGCCATTGAAGTTGATGCTATGACCTGTGGCTTCCATGTGTTGGACTAGTGAGGAAGTGTGTTCCAGCTTTTTGACTGCATTTTTGTGTTCATCCAGGCAGGTACTTATTCTTCTATTGGTCTGTCCAATGTATGTGGCTGGGCATGATGCACAGGGAACTTCGTATATGCCTTGATTTTCCAGGTCAGTTTTATCTTTGGGGTTTCTAAGGATGGCTGCTATTTTTCTGTCTGTTTTGAAGGCAGTCTTGATGTGATGTCTGTGTAGTATCTTACTAATTTTGTCTGTAATATCTCTTATGTAGGGCAGGACAGCTGTTCCATAGGTCTGTTCATCTTCTGGGTCTCTATTATGTCTCAGTGTGTTTTTGTGGATCAAGCCGGTGATTTTGCTTTTGTCGAAGCCATTGGCTGTCAGTACTTTAGTCAGGGTGCATAATTCAGTCTTAATGTGTGTCTTGTCTGCCAGGCGTTTGGTTCTAGTAATTAGTGTTTTAGCCACAGAGTTTATCTGTGCTGGGTGGTGGTGGGATTGGGCATTGAGGTAGCGGCTAATTTGTGTTTTCTTCTGGTATATGGTGTGTCCTAGTGTGCCATTTTTTTGTAGATTAAGTACATCATGAGTACTTACATGTATGGTAGTCAGCTTTGTTCAGATATTTTTCCATGTCATTGTAGTTGTGCTTTTAAAGTTGTGGCAACGTTTTGGCAGAATCTCATCTGCCATCATCAGGCTTCTGTATAGTGTTCGTCTATGAGTCAGACATATATATATATATATATATATATATGTGTGTGTGTGTGTGTGTGTGTGTGTGTGTGTGTGTGTGTAAATAAAACACTCATTCCATTCCAATTTAATTCTATCATTAATATTAGTTAAAATCTTAACATCTTTAACATTTCTTTTCAATTGAATATCATACTTCCTTGGGAACACTAATAAATTTCCCATAATTAATTCTTTTTTTCCCTCTTCACTTATATTTTTATAAATCATTAATAATAATTAAAATGTTCCCATCCTTTCCCAATTTCATTCTCTCATTCACTTTATTTCATTTATTTATTAACAAACATTCCACTGCATAACAATAAGTAGTTTATCCATCATTTTAATCATACATTGTTTCATATTTTCTAAAATTATTTTTATTTCTAATATAACAATACTATCTTATGTACCTTTGCAGAATCCCTTTTTCAATTAAATTTTCACCCATTATCTCTAAATAGGCTTATACTTTCAATCTTTATACATTTTCCCTGTTTCTCTATATCTTGCTTTTGTCTTTTATAACTTCTTTTCCTTTCCTTCTTTCCCCTTTTCTTCTCCCTCCCCTTTTTGCCCCTTGTCTCTCTACTTCTAATGCTCTCTTCTGTGATCCACTCTTCTGTTGCTTCCTAATATTGTAATTATTTTTCAAACTATTCTTTTTTATTGTTGTTGTTTTTTCAAATCTTAAAATTTTCACTCTCTTTACCCCCTTTTCCTTTTTTTCCACACATAAAATTACTTTATCATTAAAGATGACTTCTTTGTCCCAGCCTTGTTTTACAAGTGTTTCTTGTTGTTTCTCATAGTTCCAGATCTCCATTTCTCCTTCTTGTGCATCTTCTTTTTGTTTTTTAAATTCCATTTTCAGTTTTTCTAAAAGTGATGCCATTTCACTTTTAAACAACCACCCGATTGATTTTAATCCAATAGCCAAAACCCCCAAAAATCACCAAGTAATCCAAATAATCCAAAGCTGTTTTTTCTTGCTTCTTTTTTCCACTTTCTCTTCCTGGAATTCTATTATTTTGTTACAAAGTTTCAGTTAGAATGTATCTTTTAGGAATCTTGTTAAGGTTTCACTGTAAGTTCCTTTTAGTTCCAGGCAGTCTCCTCCATTTTTCCAAATCCGGCACTTTTATTGTTTCTTTTTCTCTCCTTTCCTGCTTTTAAAGGTTTTTGAGTATTCAAAAGTCTTTATTATCCCTTTGACATTTTATTTTCAACTTAAATGCCTATTGATGTCAAAGTGGATTTTTGTCAATTTCTTACTTAAATCTTTTAGCTTTCAGTATAAGGAAGGGAAGAAAAAAAAAGCCAAATTCTTTCCCATCCCTCTCTCCTTTACTGCCTCAAAGTCTTCTTTGGGAACAATGTAATTTTTTATAGTTCAAATTCCAAGGTACCTTACGTTGTTGCTTTTTCAGTTTAACCTGGTCAACCAAAACTTTCTCTTCTTATCTTCTTCCCGCACATTCCTTTCCGGTCAAGTTCTTCTTTGAGGTGGCCATTTCTAACCACCGCTGCAACCGCCTTCGGCAAATGTAGCAATGGACAGCTGAGGAGGAGAGAGGCAGCTCTCCTTGACCCTGCTGGCAGTCTCTCCCCTCTTCACGACCTCTACGGGATGGCTTAGTCCCAAATCCAGCCAGCTCGGTGTGCTCCAGCAGCGAGAAAGGACTGAAACTGTGCATGATCATGGATTTCAGTCAGTTACCAAAGAAAATTTGGTTATTACACCTGAGAATATAAAGAGCTGAACTGAAGCCATTTTGTGTTCACAGTTTGAACTTTTAAAGTTCAGAACATTTATGTAATGTGTTTTCTGCTAGGAATAATACAATATTGCAAAACTATGTACTTGGCATAAGTTAGAGGTGTGTGCTGGGGCACTCTGATAGTAAATTAAGAGATTTAATATTAACATATCTCTTAACATTAAGAGATATTAATATTTTCTTATAACCTTCTGGAATTTGAATAACAGGAAATCTGAATATAACGAGAATGTTGGAAGTTTTCCATGGAAGGTTGGAACTTCTTTTTTTTTTTAAAAAAAAAACAAGTTTTATTGATTTTACAAACAAACAAACAAAACAAAACATCATTAAACATTAAAAACATAAAACCTCTTTCCATTGTAGATCTTTACAAAGCAGGTAACATATTGCTTTATATCACATACTTATAATTTATCCCATTTCCATATAAACACGTAAATTCCCTTTACCAAATTCCACATTGTTTCTCTTTAATCATTATTCAATCATATTTCCTTTCTAATTTATCTGCTATTCAGTCATCACATTTATATTTTCCTCTGGCTTGTTTATAATTATTCTCATCTAGTCTTCCTCCGAGATTTTATTATTTAATTCTTAATTAAACACACACACATAAGACATAAACATAAAAACATAAAACTTTCTTCTAGAAAGTAACTTGGCCCCAGATTACCTCTTTTTGTATGGACTTCAGTTGAATTCATGCTCTTCTTATATACCATTACCCATCTTATTTACCATTCTATATCTATTATATAACTCCTATCCACTTTTGCCTCATCTTAATTCTGTTTTATATATTTAATCTTGCTTTAAAGAAAAATATTTTTATATCTTTTGTCCATTTTTCCATTTACATCTGTCTCATTTCCAATTTAAAAAAGAATAGTTTCCCTGGAATCACTAATCGGAGTATGATGCCTTTCTATCATTCCCCTAAATTAAAATTTAAAATAACACCTAAATCCCAATCAGATTCTGCTTAGTACATTCTACTATTTCAGAAACCAATACTACAATAATAAATCCATAACAATAAACACATTAATCCATTAAACTCTATATTTAAACTAATATTTTAAACATTCCCTTTAGTATTTTATTAAAACTTATTATCATTCATTATTAAACCTTTTAAAGTTATACCTTGATATTTTAGCCTTTTATTAGATCTTAAAAAGTTCCGATTATCTACTTATAATACAAATACCACTATTACAATACTCATGTGTACTTTGCAGAATCCCCCTTTTTTTTAAAAAAAATCCCATATATTACCCATTATCCCTAAAAGAAATTTCCTTTTCTCCATCCTGTCTTATACCTTTGTAACTTTTTTCCCCCTTTCCCTTTCCTTCTTAGCCCGCCTAAACTTTTTACCCCCTCCTCTCCAAACCTCTGCCTTCTTGATTTCCCCTTTCTGTTGCATTCCTCTTTCCTTTTGCTTTCTAGCATTCTGTTGTTTTTGCATCTTCTTTTTCTCTTTCATAAACATTTTTTTATTTCTTAAGTCCTTCCTTTTCGCTCCTCTCTTTCTCCTTTCTTTCTTAGTCACACCGTTTAGTTCATTAAAAATGGCTTCTTCCTCCTCGGCTTCTTCCAGCTGTTGTTTAATTTGCTGACACATGACAAGCACCATATCTAGAAAACAAAGGGCTTCTCCCTTAACATCTTTGCCTTCTTTCTTTATTTTTAAATATTGTTTTTTTTAGTTCATCAAGAGATAGAGCCATTTTGAACTGTTTCTTCTTCTCTTTCTGTATCCTCTTATTATTATTAAGCCAATCAGTTATTTCCAAACTTAAAACAGTTCCCAAGAGTCCCAAAATCCCACAGTCATCAAACAGTCCAGGCAGAGTACAAGCTTCTTCTTTTTACAGTTTCTCTTCTAGGGGTGAAGTCAAATTAGGGAAAGAAGAAATGTCCAATCTGTGCTTTAAATCTTTCTTAGAATTAATTTCTATTCTCTTTATCTTCAAGGCATCTCCTCCAGCAAAGTCTTAGAGTAAAAATTTGTTTTCCCAAGCCTCTCCCTTCCCACTTATAACAAAGGAGTTTAGGTTTTACCTTCTATCAAAAGGCTGGTTTCCCTTGTCCATTTGTTAATTCCATAAGGGAGGGAGAGTAACTTCCCCTTTTTGTCACTTTTCTTCGCAGCTGAAAACATCAATCAGGAACATTATAGCTTCCAAGCCAATACTTTCCCAGGTGTTAAAGAAAGAAAAAACTTTCGCTTTAAAACTCCTTCTTCCTCCTGCGCATTCTTTATCCAGTTGCCGGCTTCTTTATGGCGGACATAAAGACCACCGCTCCACCGTCTTGAGAGAAGGGGGTTATTGCCGGCTGGGGGTTGCGATGCCCCTCACCCCCATCCAGATCCCCTTTCTTCAGCTGCCCCAACAGGACAGCCTTAGCCTCCAAATCCGTCAGGATCGGAGGCACCAAGGCGGCTAGCACAGCAGGGATCGCAGAGAAGGTGAATCCCTGCTGTCACCGAAGCCGACAAACCAGAATGTTGGAACTTCTTATGAAAACGTTATATAATGCCCATATATGGAAAACAATGCAATGGTGCCTGGGTTTGTGGAGGCAGTTGCTGGGCCTTCTGTCCAAGAGAGGGGAACTGCTGTACTGCTCATTTTTTGACTGATGAACAGGAGAGATTGATAGATCCCATAGTGTGGGAAGTGAAAGGGAATAGAGATGTTTTGAATATTGCACCTGTGGAGGTGATATTGAGCCAGTGAGGCAGAAGCAATGTGATATTTCCTTGGAAGGGAGATGTGGCTTGACGCCAATGATAGAGTCCCTGTTAGGGGATGGGCTAACTGAGCCTGCGATGTCACCATACAATATATTTATATTATCTGTAGAGAAACCTGATGGTTTTTGATGTCTAGTAGTTGGTTTCATGTAATCACTGGGTAATTATTATGCCAAATCCCTATACGTTGTTAGGGGGAATTCCATATGAATACAGGTATTTTAGTGTGATAGATTTGAAAGATGCTTAGACTTGCCCAATAGTGAGTGCTAATCAAGATACACATCGAACTTGACAATATTGATGGTGTGTTTTACCAGAAAGGGGTTCTTAGAAAGCCCTAGTTTGTTTGGACAAGCGTAGAGCAGGTCCTTTGGGGTTTTTGAACCATGTGTGGGTATAAAGGTGTTACAGTATGTGGATGATGTGTTTGTATTAGGTGAGAAAAAGAGAGATGTTGAGAAAGGTATAAATGCTTTGTTAGATTTCTTAGAACAATAGGGCCTGAGAGTTTTAAAGAATGAATTGTCAAATGTAGAGTCTGACTTAGGACATTTACTTAGGTATGGAGAATCAATCCAGAGAGAGAATTGAGGGGATAGTTAGATAATCTATACTGAGAACTAAGAGAGTTCTTGTGTTGAGTTTGTCTGAGTTAAAGGAACCTGTCCACTTGTTTGTAGTGGTGGAAGAGGTATAGCTGAAGGTGTTTGTTCTAGCTCAGGTGTGAGCTGGGAAGAAGAAACTTTTAGTATTTTTTTTTTTTTGGTTGACAATTGATGGATTTAATAGTGTGTGGTTGGCCTTTCTGTATATAGCTGCTATGATTATGTTTGTGGGAGGAAATAGGAAGCTGACTTTTGGAAGTGCTTTAGTAGTAAGTGTATTAATGCAGAAAGCATATGTGGCTTACATATGTTAGATTTTTAAAGCTATTTTATTGTTAAGGAGGACTTGTTTCTTTCAACTGACAGGAATTTAAATTCAGTTGAATTCCTTTTGGGAGAGAGACAGGTATGGAAGATATAGAACAATACATGATTGTATTGAAGTTCTAGATTTACAGACAAAGGTGAGAGAAAATTTGGAAGATAGCCCAATAGAGGGAGGTATTAATTTGTTTATTGGTGGATCTTCTTGAAGTAGAGAATGCTTATCTGTTGAGTATTCTGCTTAGATGTGCAAAGTGTTTATTTTAGTGCAAGCTTTGAAACTTCTAGAAAATGAAGTGGGTAAGCAGTGGCTGAAGTTATAGAATACTTGGCTATAATATATGTTGAAACTAGTAAGAAGAGAAGTTTTCCAAAGAGATTTTGGGAAATAGATTAGCAGATGATGCTTATGTATGTATGTATGTATAGATTCACGTATGAGAGAAGTGTCGATGATGGTTTTAGTTCCTGCTTTGGAATGGGATGTAAAACCAGGTTTCATTGATGAAGAAGAGAAACAGATGACGTTGGAGTATGTAATTTGGATGTGGTTAATAGAGATTGCAGATAGTTAATAAGCCTATTATAAGAGACATAATAGGCAAGGTACATGAGGGTACTTATTGAGGAACACAAGTATTTGTGGCATTTGTGAAGAGAAAATAAAGTTGTAGAAGTATGTACACGATAGTTATGCAAGTGAGCAGAAAATGTATATATTGTGTGTAAATGCATATAATCCTGATAGGAGGAAGAGATTTGGCTATTTGGCTGTTTGAAAGAATATAAGTTGCTTATATTGTAATGTCAGCAGTGAGTACTTCGAAATATCTGTTGGTGATTGTTGATCATTCAACTGGATGGCTGGAAGCTTTTCTGTGTGTGAGAGCGAACGCACAAATGACTGTGAAGTTAATATTGAAACAGATATAAATAAATAGATAAATATATGCATTGATAGTGCATTTATAGTGATAGAGGTACACATTTAACTTTTCATGTGGTAAAAGGGTAGGAGGAAAGAATTGGAAATAGATTGGCAATGGACCAGATGGGTTTTATCCTCAGGTAGGGTGAAAAATGAGAACTTTAAAGCAATACATTAAAGAAATTAATGTTAGAACCTCAATTACCCTGGGTGAAATGTTTACCTCTAGCTCTATTGTGAGTGCATACTTGTTTAGGAAGCTGAGGCCTGTCTGGGAAGGATCATTACAAGTACTGTTGACTATTGAGTCTGCTGTAAGGACATGTGAGTGAGTTTGGACACATCATTCGTGTGTGCAGGGATTTGTGGATCCGGTTCCTGTTTCCAGTGGAAGCAAGCTTTGGAAGGACTGGACTTTTTATTTTCTCTTTCTTTTAGATGGTGGGGATAGATAATTACATGTCTAGTTTAGCTTAGGTTTATGGAACTTTGGGATGTATTGTTGATTATTTGGTTGAATGTAATAAATTTTTCCTTGTATTGTTGATTATTTTAAGACATGAAATAATAGACTATTGTACACAGGTATTGGGTCCTCTGAGTGTGGAAGAAGATAAAGAAGTGGATGTAAGTCCCCAAAGACTGGTTTTAAGTTTTGAAGTGTAAAACTACATAAGTTAAGGTGGGTGGGGGCCTAGACCATTTGTGAATATGATGTAGATAGTGATTATTGCCTTATGTCAGGTAGGTATGGAGGCTTCTGAAGTATTGCCTGGTTATTTATTAACGTGGCAATGGTTTTGTTTTCAAACTGAACCCGACAGTATAGAATATGAAGGGCAAATATCACTGACATTGATGACATCCTGGCTGAGGTTGGAATCTGTATAAGATCCTCCTTGAATTATGGTTTATGTTTGAGAAAATATCCAGTATGTAACTGCACATATGACATTATCATATGACATAAGGACTTGTCTAAGAGGATGTAACAACTCTATGATCATTATTTTGACATGTATGGAAATTATTCCCCTTCCTATGTGAGATTTAGAGCTTTGGAGAAGGGATTATTTATGCCATTTATTGAGTTAAGAAGTACTCTAATGAAGTTGATGTTTAGTGTAAAACAGTTTAGCTAGTGCAAAATGTTCATTTAACTAGAAAGGTAGATGTACAGTTAGATGTTTTGAAGAAACAGGAATTTTACATAGAAGTGTAAAAAGGGAAGGAAAAGAGCCTATTGCGAAAAGTGAAAATGGTTTTCTTGAATTAATGAGAATAGGTTTGAATAGTTTTTCTTTTTGTGTGAAAGAAAAGACTACAGTTACAGACATCATGTCTACTTGTTTTATAGAAATTCCAGTGCCAGCAAGACTTTTTTTTATATAGTAGAGTTTACAATTATTATACAACCTGATGCTGATGTTTTGTATTATTTGTCAAGATGGTACTTTGTTTGGATTTCCTGTGAAGCTAACAAAATGGACCAATCAGAAAAAACTGACAGGTTTTTTTTTTCAGCTTATGATTGTATTAAGTATAAACATCCAGGTGACAAAATAATTTATACTTATTTGCCGACTGAAGAAGTTTTTTTATTGTATGGAGGTTGAAGACGTAGGTGGAATAACACATGTGTTGTATTTACCTAGAGGTTGGTTTATGTTTGGGGGAACACATGCATATACATTGATAGCAGTTAATACAATGGGTGGGCAATTGATTGTTTAAGGACTGTTGTGGCAACTTTCCATGGTACTTAACATGAATCTGTGGATAAACATGTGAAGAAATATAGAGGAAAAAGATTAATATTTAGTGATGCTTCTTTTACAGAATGTGATGATACGTAAGTTGTGTTTCAGCTGTTGTAAGGCTACCTGAAGTAAAATGTAAAACATTGAAAGTCAGCAGGAAGTTAGGCTTATGTTGTGAGAGCCTGATGGAAATTCTCAGGTGTAAATTTAGTTACAAAAGAAAACGGTGGATTTGTAATAAGTAAAAAATTGGTTACTACGCCTGAGAATGTAAAGATCCGAACTGAAGCCATTTTGTGTTTGCAGTCTGAACTTTTAAAATTCAGAACATTTATGTAATGTGTTTTCTGCTAGGAATAATAAAATATTGCAAAACTATGTACTTGGCATAAGTTAGAGGTATGTGCTGGGGCGCTCTGACATCAAATGTCACATAAGGAGATATTAACGTTTTCTTATAATCTTCTGGAATTTGAATAACAGGAAATCTGAATATAATGAGAATGTTGGAAGTTTTCCATGGAAGGTTGGAACTTCTTATGAAAACGTTATATAACGTCCATATATAGAAAACAGGAAGTGTTATGTAACCATGTGATTTGATAAACCTATATAAGCTGTATTCACTAAATGGAGTGTCTCCTTCCTCCTAGAAAATGTTTTTTTTTTTTTTCTGGAGTTGAGGGTCCATACTGCAGTATTTTCCCTAATAAAGCATCCTATGGATCAGATTATCAAAAGTCTGTTGATTCATTTTTATCTACTTCTCACAACCACCAAGCCATGCCCACAGAACCAGTAGTAAAAAAAATTGAATCCCACCACTGGTTATGTTTATACATATGCTCGTTTTCTCATACATGCTTGACAAACAAAATAACCAAAATAAAATAAATAAATAAATAAATAAATAATTCTCACTGATCTGCTAGGCTTTGTTTTGTTATTTCCGATTTTAGATATTCCTATATTTTTGACCATATTTTTAAAAACAAGAGAGGAGATCAAGGGATGCAGAGGACAGTGAAGTAATGGTATAGTATTCATTTAATACAATACATTCATCTACAGTTAAAATATTTTTTAGTCTAATGGATTGTTTGAACTTGAAATGTATACCTTTCCAGTACTCGATGAGTAGTCCTTAGTGGTTCTATGTCTACATGGAGGTAACTAAGCAGTGGGGTGCCACAAGGTTTTGCCTTAGGCCCAATACTGTTCAATATATTCATTAACAACTTAGATAAGGAATAGAAGGGGAACTTACCAAATTTGCAGATGATACTAAGCTGGCAGGAATAGCTAACATCAAAGAAGATAGGCTCAAGATCCATCTGGATCTTGAGAGACTTGAACAATGGGCCCTATCTAACAAAATAAAATTCAGGTAGAGAAAAGTTAAGTCCTACATTTAGGCAAGAAAAACCAAAAGTACACATACAGATTGACTGCAACCAGGCTTAATAGTGTGGAAAGGGAACTTCATGAGGACAGTGGTGACACCCAAGCAGGAAAAGCCCAAAGGGAACATCAGGCCAGTCATAAAACAAACTTGCATAGGAAAAGAGATTTAATAAAAGGTATTGAAAGAAGCCCCTAGACAAAAGCCAAGTAATTAAGAAAGCTAGGGAAACAAGAAAAAGAAATCCCTTACAAACAACAGGTCATGCCAAATCAGCAAAACAAATAGACAAAAGACACGAAATAAATTCCATAGCAGACAGGAGATTGTCACCAAACAAATATAAGAAAACATTAGGATGAAACTGATAATCCAATCAAACCACCCCGCGGAGTTTACCCTCTGGCGGAAATGAAGACAACCCCCTGACAGGATTTAAAACATTAAGAAATACAAACACAAGCACACACACACAAAAGGAGAAAAGGTATAAAAATCAGGGGTTTATTATACAAAGATGGCTAGCCCCAGGAACGCAGACTTCTTGCTATCTCTTGCCTTCCTGAAAAATAAAAGGAACCCGCTTCCAAGCAGTTGTCTCTGTCTTTAAACCAGAGTTCTTCCAGCAGGAAAATCGAGCTCTCAGAAGAAAGGCATTTTCCAGCCTTTCAACAATAGCAGTAACTGTGAAAGGGATCTTGGAGTCTTAGTGGACAACCAGCTAAATATAAGCCAGCAGTATGCAGCAGCAACCAAAAAAGCTAATGCAATCCTAAATTGCATTAACAGATGGATGCAATCAAGATCAAGTGAGATACTAATACCACTCTATAAAGCCTTAGTAAGACCACACCTAGAGTACTGCATCCAGTTTGGGTCACCACATTATAAAAAAGGTGTTGAAACTCTAGCAAAATACAGAGAAGAGCAACCAGGATGATTAGGGGACTGGAGGCTAAAACATACAATGAACAGTTGCAGGAACTGGGCTTGGCTAGTCTAGTGAAGAGAAGGACCAGGGGAGACATGATAGCTGTCTTCCAATATTTGAGGGGCTGCCATGGGGAGAAAGGGGTCAAGCTATTTTCTAAAGCGCCTGTAGGCCAGACAAGGAATAATCGATGGAAATTGAATAAGGAGATATTCAACTTGGAAATAAGGAGAAACTTTCTGACAATGGAACAGCTTGCCCTGGAAAGTTGTGGGGGCGCCATCAATTAAGACCTTTAAGAAGAGATTGGACTGACATTTGTCAGAAATGTTGTAGGGTCTCCCGCTCGGGTGGGGGGATGAACTAGTTGACCTATAAGGTCCTTTCCAACTCTGATTATCTGTTAAATCTTGAATCCCCACTTGTATCTCAGTATGATGCAAGCTTGTGTCCTTTTTTGTCTATATAGAATCCATAGGCTATTTTCTTCAATCCCATCCTGAACTTATGAATGAAATAAATTGAAGGCACTCTTAGCCGGACCATTAATGAATGATTGATTCATTAAATTGGTACTCCTACCAGTCCCATTGTGATGTTTCAAAAGTATTCCTATGGGTCTTCAGAAAAGATATTGATGATTTACAAGAATCAATAATGAAAATACCAATGACTATATCAAATGAATAACAATATATTTAAAAAGTGAAGCAATCAACCTATGGAAAAAAGGCATTCCATGAAAGCCCCAAATAATTGCATAAAACAAGCTGGAATGGAATGGAATGCAGTGGGGTAGAGAATGTAGTGTAGTGTAAGGATGGATAGGAAAGACTAGAACAGGACAGAACAAGGGAGGACAAGAGAATAGAATGGAATGGAATGAAATGAAATGGAATAGAACTACAGTAGTGCTTTTACACATACATATATTTACATCTCTATTTCATTTTATAGATTTAATGATTTTATTTTTTGTCTTGTGGCTCATCCTTTCTCACATTTTGAACTTGTTCACATATGTGACTATCTCATTATCATGAAATTAGCCAGTATATCTCTTCCAAATCCCATGGGACTCCTTGAAAACAGGAGCAACTGACACTGAATAATGGTATTTATTGTCCCCATCCTATTCCAACCTTTGGCTGGGAGTTGCAAAGCTCTGTGAGTTGATTTGTTAGTATGTTGCAATCCCCAGTTTTGCCTGAAAAACATTTCCAGAGGCCAGATCAGTTTGATCTACTTCAAAGATCTTATTGCAGACAGAGACATTTGTACACAGAAAGAAGACACTCATGGAAGATAGTATTTGTGAAGTTGCTGTTAATAGCATTGCCTGAAGTGGTATCTACGAATCCTAGTCTTCAATGAGACTTTCATGAGCATCTTCCTATTCGGCACACCTACCATGAGCTTGGAGACATTAATATTGCTGGCATTATTTCTGCCTTCTTTGCATCTTCTAACCCCATTGCTTTCATTCAAGATCCTTCTCAGGCATTTCATGATGGACTTATGTAAGTACATCATTAATTTATTGTCAAGTTCTGAACCTTGTTAGTAAATCACATGAAGCTTGAAATATTTTCCTCTAATGACAAAAACTCCAGAAAGGAATGTCTAAAATAGGATGTCTAGGTTTATTTTATATAAAATTATTTTTTATTTCAGGTTCCAAGTAAAGTTAAAATAGTTGAAATAGAGATCAAATCTTCATTTATAACAAATTGCATCTAAATATCTATTAATATACAGGTATTTATACCTATATTTATGAAGCTGTTACTGCCATTAAGAAAGGGGAAGCACTCATTTCCCATAATAGGTTTTCTCATTGATATTTCTGGTAGAAAAATGTAGCAAATTTCTTCTGCATATAATGTAGAGATAAAATTTATTAAACAAATTCTACAAAATATACCGTGCAAAGGATTGCAAAGCAGATAAAGTTTGAAACAAACCTTTCTTATATTTTAAAATTATTTTAATATTTTTTCAGAATTACCAGTATATCCTATAAACAGATCAATGAAAATCCCTAGTTCCTAATCAACATCACACTGGGCTTCCACATTTTTAATCGCAATTTTAGTCCAAGCTGGACTTACTTTGCTTCAATGGTTCTGCCTTTCACTCAGGGCAAATCCATCCCCAACTACAAATGTGGGATCACAAATATCTTGGTTGCAGTCATTGGAGCACCTGACATCTCTCTTCACATGGCAACTGCGTTGTGCATCTACAAAGTTCCTCAGGTAAGATTTGCTATAGATATACATTAACATTCTTCCATAACTCCACAAGCATCTATATGCTTCTCTCTGCAAAAAGGAGAGTCTTTTAAGATTCCTAGATATTATTTTTTCTTGATAAAATTGGCATAATAGCAGGAGTAATGATAAGTCTGAACAGATCTAAGACTGTTTGACATAGCAAAAGATACCCAAATTCCAGACACTGAACTAAGGTTCAAATTTGAACTATTCACAATGAGACTACTTCCAGAAAAATGTATTTATTGATACTTCAAGAGTGACATCTTTTTCATATTTCCTAATAAACACAACTAGTTACATAATGTTTCACTATATAAAGATACCCAAAGACTCAAATGAATGTACACATTTTCAGAGGCTCACATAGATCTTTGCAACTGCATATGTTTATCTTTCTCTAGTTGATATACGGCTCTGCTCCAGTCATGGATAAAGTGACTCAAGCAGTTTTCTTCCAACAAATGTTTCCGAATGAATCCCACCAACATAAGGGCCTCCTGCAATTATTGCTGTATTTCAAATGGATCTGGATTGGAATTCTTGTAGTAAAGGATGAAAAAGGAGAAAAATTCCTCCAGGAGGTGCTCCCCACATTTTCCGAGCATGGCATCTGTATTGAATTCATAGCAGAGTTACCAAATGCAGCTTTTTACAGTGATTTTACTGATACCATAGATGAAGGATTACATACGTTGGCTGTGCTGTTCTCATGAACAGCACAGCCAATGTGATAATCTTAATCCATATCAGTTCTGAGAAGTTTTCTTCAGTTTTCAGAAGTGGAGGGTATACCAAAGAAGAATAAGATCTGGCTTATAACAGCTCAGACAGATTACACTTCAGTTGCCGTTCATAAATTTTGGGATTCCACTTTCTACATGGTGCTTTTTCCTTTGCAGTTCACACAAAGGAGGTCCAAGATTTCCAAGAATTTATTCAAAACTTGAGTCCAAACAACAACCAGAACGATCATTTTTGAAAAGATTTTTGGGGACAGGCATTCAATTGTTTCTTTCCAAACTCAAAAACTGAGACCTCTGAGAAGGAAAGTACTGGACAGGAGAGGCTTCAGACTCTTCCCTCATCTGTGTTTGAAACACTAATGAGTGGTCAGAGTTACAATATTTACCATGCAGTCTATGCTGTTGCACATGCTTTGCAATCTCTGCATATATACAAATCCAGAGAAACAGCAATCGTGAAAGAAGGGAGGAATCAGTTTCATAATCAAATGTGGTGGCAGTTTAAGTTTGTGGTACAGAAACTATTAAGTATGGGGAATAAGAGGCTGAACCAGGGCTTAGTGCAACAAGGTTTATTTACAAGGACTGAACGTGCTTGCTCAGCCTGGAACTGGCTCGCAGCGAACAGCGAAAGGGCTGGACCCAGCAGCCTGCTTTTATAGCAGGCTGCTGGGGAAACCCAGCCAATGAGAAGGGGCAGCTGCCCCTGCAGCGTGAACGGACCTGGGTGGGAACTTCTTCAAGGTCCAGGGACATAACAGAAACCACCATATATGCAATTGCAAAATGTGTCCATAAAATTTAGTGAATAATAATTTATTGAGGAATTGATACTAGGTTTAAATGTGAGTTAGAATAATAGATTAACCAATTGAAATCTTTTTATGCTT
Source organism: Pseudonaja textilis (assembly GCF_049901715.1). NCBI lineage: Eukaryota > Metazoa > Chordata > Lepidosauria > Squamata > Elapidae > Pseudonaja > Pseudonaja textilis. Next base: position 112,822,035 of record NC_142008.1, read on the forward strand.
ATGTTAACATTGTAAGCGGTATTCTACAAAATTTTAACCATATCTCATGAAATATACTTCTGTGCATGAAATTAACTGCCTGTGAAGCCCAACATTTAGAGTGGTATATGGCTATTCTTCCAAGCTGGTTTCTTTTTTGCTTCATACCCACATACAAAATCTTGCCAGACTGAACACTTTAACATAACGTAAATTATCCACTACATAATCTGCAAACTATTCAGGAAAAGGTATTTTCATTTTCTTTCTCTCACACATAATTTTTGAACTGAGCTACCTTTTACTTGTCTGATATACATCCCCCTCCCTTCTCAGAATTCACCTCCTCACTACATTCTATAAATCTGCCATAAATGCAGTCTATTACTAAATAGAATGAGGTGATCTAATCCATTCACCTGATGTGCAGTAGTTACTTTTACTTGTAGATGCTTTCTTTGGAATAATTGCTTTTAACAACACACAGTTCTTTGATTGTTGGAAGTACAAACATGCCTGCTTTTAAGGCGTTTCCTGATAAGGATTTTCCCATACAATCCATGTCTGGAAGAGGAAGGACGGAAAATTATATTGTGACATTCCTTCTACAAAAAATTCAGGATGTTGAGATATTCCCTTTCCATCAGGCATCAGATTCTCACCTCTTCATAGACCATTAGAAAGTCATCTGTATTTCTATACACAGAAATTAATAACAAAACATTCTTAATTTTAGAGAAAATGAATGGAGAAGAATGAAATGTAGGTCAGGACTAATTTTATTGCAAGAGCTATAGTTACTGAATCATGCTCAGCCCTCCATTATATTCCCTTTGTCTGATATGGTATGGCTTCTCTGAAATGATTTCTCAATTAATATTTCTTGGTCAAGGTTCAACCTCTTCTTATTTGACTGTTGTCTTGATAGTGGCTCTTCATCCTGTCATTCAAGGCCATTCATATGGTCTTTAAAAATGTAAATATTTCCCCATTCACAACATATTAGTTGCAGTTGAAGGAACCTGACTACCTTTGTCTCTTGCTAGCTGACCAGGAATGGAGATATCAGACACTGTAGCCCAGTTCTATATATGAGCTATGATTAAATCCATATCACTCCTCTGAGTGAAGTGATCCTGAACCACATCTAGGTTACCACAACTTAATATGATTATGATATTTTTTTCTCTTTGATTCGAATATAAGTTTATATATCCAAATATATAGGGGGGCGCTGCATGGGGGCTAATCAGCTCTTCTGGGGCATCCAAGCCAGTCAGACACTCCAGAGCACGGATGCATCATGGATGGAGCCACGCAAGAACTCTACTTGGGCTGAGAGGGATGGAAGCCTCATCCTGCCTATCCTGGCCCACAGCTCTGCCCATCTCTGGGTCTTTTGGCATGCATGTCTGACACTCTTCCTCTTGCTGGTCTTTGCACTGCCTGCACACTAGAAACCAAAAGACCATGTGGCCAATGGACATGTGAATGCTGGAAACAGGATCATGTGCACCAGGTGACTGCTCTTCTGGTTTTTGGTGTGCATGCGCACATGAAGTCCAGCTGGCCAGCACACCAGAAGAGCAACAGGCAATGGGTCTGCGTTCCCAGAGAAATGGCTCTGTGTGCCACTTCTGGCACACATGCCATAGGGTCACCATTGCATAGGTTAACCATTGTTCATCATTGCTATAGACCAGTGGTTTCCAAACTTTTTCAGTCCACTGCCGCCTTGGTGCTACAAACTCATCATCAATGCCCCCCACCCAGGGGTGGGATTCAAATTTCTGTGAGCATGGCCTAATTTGAGGGTGTGGTTTGCTGGTAACGTGATTGAGTGAGCGTGGTTTAGTGACTGGCAAACCAAATACAAATGGTCCTCACTTAATGGCAGGTTGCTTAGGAAATGTTCTAATTTATGACTGGCCTCCCCAGAAGTACTTGACCTGTTGTTTGAGTTTTGACAGGTATGCACAAACATATACACATACTCCCTTCCAAATCTGCTGGAGCAGGTCATTGGACTGGAATCGGCAAAGTATTTCTGATTAGATTCTAGTAGTGAATAAAATCTAATCAGAGATGCTTTGCCAATTCTTGTTGTTATTTTTTATTTGTATTTCTTTATTTTAAGTTTCTAAATTGCATTGACATGTGTATCCCTTCTTGTGCACAATTCAGAAACTTTTGTGATTCTTTGCAGCAAAAATTACTGACCTCTGGCTTTGCTCTACATTTCAAACATTCTGGCACTGCCACATTCTAGGTGCCAGCCCTGCAGATCCATCCCATTGAACCCACTGCACTGGAGGGACCTGCCCAAGCAAGTCTGAGCAGAGTGGTGCACCAAATCAATGGGGTGAGCCTTGGAGAGGGGATGAGAGAGAGAGAAAAGAAAGAAAGAGAGAAAGAAGAAAAGAAAGAAAAGGAAAGAAAGAAAAGGGACAAAGAAAGGAGGGGCATGGAGGGATGGAGGGAGTGGGGGGAGAGAGGGAGAGAGAGAGGGAGAAAGAGAGAGAGAGAGAGAGATGCATTAGATTGAAATGAGGCCTAGTTTACAGGCCCTTTTCCACATTGAAATATCTTTGCCAGCATCTTTGCCAGCACATTGAAACATCTTCGGTTTCTATTAATTAAAGGTTTTGTGGACAAAACATGGCCAAGACTATCAGGAAGATCTCACATTTTGTTGAGGCTTTAAACAGGATGCATTGGACCAGATCTCCACCCTAAAAAATTACTTTTCCCCAATGTATTACAGTGCCAATTCTGAAGAAGGCAAAACCAAAATGCATTGGTAAATTACAAGGAGAACACACACAAATACACACACTCCCTTCTAACACTGCTGGAGCAGGTGATTGGACTAGAACAGATATCTCATTATATTTCTCCTCCCTCCTTGTTTATTTCTTTTTCTTTCTGTCCCTTCCTTCCATTCCCCCTCTTTCTTTGTCCCTTTTTCTTTCTTTCCCTTTTCTCTTTCTCTTCTTTCCTCTTCTTTCTCACTCTTTCTCTTTCCTTCTCTCAGGCTCACCCCATTGACCTCGTGCACTGCTCCATTTGGACTTGCTTGGGCAGGTGCCTCTGGTGCAAGGGGCTCAATGGGGTAGAATGCGGCAGCAATGGGATGTTTGCTCTCCCTATTCCCAATGCTGTGTTCGGGCGATGACCCGCCGCCCCAAACAGAGCAGCGGTGGGATGTTTGAAAAGGAGAGCAAAGCCACTCTGGCTTTGCTCTCCTTTCACACAATGCTGCATTTGGGGCCCTGCCCCACTGCCCCAAACACGGTGGCGGTGGGATGTTTGAAAAGGAGAACCAGGCTACTCTGGCTTTGCTCTCCTTTCCCAACGCTGTGTTTGAGGTGGAGCTCCTTGCACCAGAGCATGCAAGTCTATGGAATGATCCTGTGGGGCCTTGCCTCGAATGTGGCCATGGCAGGATTTTTTCTCACCCCTGAATTGTGCCCTGCCGCTCACCTCCAGTGCCCTCCTGCCACCTCTTAGTGCCCCCCTGCCAGCCCCCTGCTACTCAGTGCCCCCCTAAGGCATCACACCCCCCTAGGGGGTGGTACCACTCACTTTAGGAACCACTGCTATAGACCAATCAACTTAACATAAATACCCGGGAAGATACTGGAAAATAAAATAAAAAAACAGATCTGCCAACATCTAGAAATAAGTAAAGTAATAACTAGCAGTCAGCATGAGTTTGTTAAAATAAGATCACACCAAACCAATCTTATTTCATTGTTCTACATAGTGACTAAATTAGTAGACCAGTGAAATACTGTGGACATAATATATTTAGATTTCAGCAAGGCATTCAACAAAGTAGATCACAACCTACTTTTTGGTAAGCTAGAAAAAAAAAATGGAATAGATACCACCACCACTAGATGGACTCACAACTGGCTGACAAACCATACTCAATGAGTAGTCCTTAATGGGTCTATGTCTATGTGGAGGGAAATAGGCCAGTACTCTTCAATATCTTCATTAACAACTTAGATGACGGAATAGAAGGGGAACTTACCAAATTTGCAGATGATTCTAAGCTGGCAGGAATAGCTAACACCCAAGAAGATAGGCTCAAGATCCAGATGGATCTTGATAGACTAGAACACTGGGCCATATCTAACACAATGAAATTCAGTGTAGAGAAAAGGAAAGTCCTACACATAGGCAAAAAGAACCAACAGTACACATATAGACTGGGTGAAACCAGGCTCAATAGTTGTAACTGTGAGAGTGGTCTTGGAGTCTTAGTGGACAACCAGCTAAATATGAGCCAGCAGTGTGCAGCAGCAACCCAAAAAGCTAATGTAATCCTAATTTGCATTAACAGAGGTGTTCCATATTAGCAGGCTTGAAACCCTGCATTCCTAAACCCTGCATTCCTCTATTCCTTCAGTAAAGAGAACTACCTGATTGGACAGCCAAGATGGCTGTGATTGGCTCGCTAAGAGTCTACTGCGATTGGATGAAACCAATTGCAGGAAACTCAAAGTGATGTCATTGGCAACCAAGCCACTGCTAGCTCTATAAAAAAGAGCTGCCGCGAGCGCTTTCGTTCTTTCAGATCTAGCCTGTAAATAAAGAGCTGTTGTTCACTGAACCTGAGTCTCTCGTCTCTATGGGCCCAACCTTCCAAACTTAACACTGGCAACGAAGGTGGGATAGAGAAGAACAAGACAATCCAGCATGTGGCAAATGGTGTGAAACGACCGTCAAGATGGCCAGCAACGCCACGCCACCCGCACCCTTTACTCCAGCCACTGGGGACTGGGAGTCCTACATCGACCGGTTCCAGATGTTTTTGGAATGCAGCAACCTGAAAGATGCCAACGGCAACAGGAAACGGGCCATATTTCTAACACACTGCGGGCCCATCGTATTTAAAATGGCCAAAGCCTTGGTGAAAACTACGGACATCAAGATGATGGATTGGGACAACCTCGCACCCATCCTCCGAAACCATTACGCTCCGACCGTGCCCACCCTCATTCGCCGGCATGACTTTTACCGAAGAGACCAGCATGAGGGAGAGAGCATCAGCGAATTCGTGGCTGATCTAAGGGACTTTGGAGGGTTGTGCGGATTCACTGACCTGGAAGAGGCCATGCGAGACCGGGTTGTCCTTGGCCTAAATGACCCCACATTACAAAGCAAGCTGATGGCCAAGGGCAGTATCTCCCTCGCTGACACCATAGCCGAAGCAACTGCAGCAAAAGCCACCCAAAAATCAGCAGCCTGGATGTGGTGATCAAATTGAACCGACCGCCATCCTGTCAGTGAGACAGCTTCAACATCAAAGAAACACACCACCACCACCCACCATGGCAATATCAAATCTTCCTCTGACAGCAAAGAAGAAGAGATTCACTGACTCTAGTTGGAGCACGATTGACGGGACCGGCTAGGTCGTAAGTCAGGGTTCCAGTGCGACGGATGCAAAGGCGATCACCCCCGTTCTGAATGCCGTTTTCTTGATGCCATTTGTCGGCATTGCAAGAAACGGGGGCACATCACAAAAGTATGCCGAAATAAATGCAACCACAGCCCCCGGTATCGAGGTGGCAGCCCTAGACGATGAGACGGCACCCCTCCAAGCACCAGGATTGCCAGACTGACAGCCAATGGAGCTGAGACAGCCAGAACAAACGATTAAACAAGTCGCTGTGGAAAGAAGAGACCCGTCAAACGGTTGTCATCGGTCATTTTTCAACCATAGACGCCCGAAAGGTACGCGTAATGGTGAACATCGAAGAACAACCCTGCACCATGGAGGTGGACTCTGGATCCTACCTCTCCATGGTCTTGTGGCACACCATCAAATGCCTAATACCCAGCATTTGCCAACATGAACTAAGTGACCAAAAACTGACCCTCAGAGACTACCAACAGAACTGCATTCCCGTAGCTGGCATCGGGCACTTCAAAATCACATTCAAAGGTGACACCAACATACTGCCACTCACCATCATGGACAAAGACCGCCCCAGCCTGCTCGGGCTACAATGGTTCACGCCGCTAGGAATAGAAATGGCAGGTGTCCACCACATAAATGAAGAAGATTGGGAGGCGACGCTCAAATGAGATTTCCAAGAGGTCTTCAACGACACTTTAGGCAAGTACAAGGGGTCCCCAATCTCCTTCAACCTCAGCCCAGACGTCACCCCTATCCGCCTCAAACTGCGGCGAGTGCCTTTTGCGCTCAAGCCCAAAATCGATGAGCAATTTAATAAGCTTATCGCTCAACGGATATTAGAGCCTATTGACCATGCCCGTTGGGAAACACCTATAGTCACCCCTATCAAGCCAGATGGCTCCATAAGAATCTGTGGGGACTATAAGGCCACTCGCAACCATGCCCTACAGCAAAGTGCCTACCCCGTGCCAGTGGTTCAATGCCTCCTACACTCACTGGGGGGAGGCTGGGTCTTTGCGAAGCTCGACCTGGCACAAGCCTGTCAACAGCTGCCGGTTGATGCAGAAACCGCCAAGGCACAGACTATTGTAACACACCGGGGGGCATTTAAATGCAACCGCCTCCAATTCGGTGTCAGCGTCATGCCCGGGGTCTTTCAAAGCCTCATGGAAAGGCTGTTGCAAGGAATAAAGGGAGTCGTGCCATATTTTGATGACGTGTTAGTGGCAGCGGCTAATAAAAAACAACTAGAAAAATGCCTAAGGGCAGTACTCCAAAAATTCAAAGACTCTGGCCTGAAAGTTAAAAAAGAAAAATGCCAACTTTGCACTGAAAGAGTTGAATTCTTGGGGTATCTCCTAGACCAACACGGAATTCACCCCACTGAGAAAAAACTTAAAGCCATCAAGGAAGCCCCCAGACTGAAAAACAAGATGGAACTTCAGGCATTTCTAGGACTCATTAATTTTTATAATGTTTTCCTACCCCAAAAGGTGACCATGGCAGAACCATTGCATAGACTGTTGGATAAAACCACTTCCTGGACTTGGGGAAAATGGGAGGAAAGTGCCTTTCAACAAACAAAAGACCTCTTAACCTCCGGTGCAGTCCTCGTCCAATATAATGAAACCCTACTGCTTACAATCACATGCGACGTATTGCCTTTTGGAGTGGGGGCAATTCTCAGTCATACCCTGCCAAACAGGAAAGAGGCACCCATTGCCTTCTTTTCAAGAACCCTGTCCAAACCAGAAAGAAACTACAGCCAGCTTGACAAGGAAGCTCTAGCGATCGTTTCCGGAGTGAAAATTTTCCACGAATACATCTACGGTAGGACCTTTTCAATCATTACTGATCACAAACCCCTGCTAGGCATACTGGCTGGCAACAAGGCTACCCCAAACATCCTGTCACCCAGAATGACTAGGTGGTCTGAGTTCCTGGCTGCCTATAATTACCAGCTCACTCACCGACCCGGTAAAGACATTCTGCATGTTGATGCCTTAAGCATATCCCCCCTCCCAGATGTGCAAGACGACCCGGCACCCACGATACCGATTCTTCAAATAGAAACTTTACCCAGCCCACTCCTGTCCATGCCAGACATTGCCCGTGAAACAAAAAGAGACAAGCGGTTGACACAAGTCCTGAGCTGGATTGAGAGGGGTTGGCCAGAAAATGACGAAACCAAACTGTTTAAAGCCTTTAGAACCCAGCAAACTGAACTTTTCTGGCAAAAAGGGTGCATACTTTGGGGAGACCAGGTGGTAATACCAGAAGCCTTACAAAAGCGAGTGTTAGACATGTTGCATGAAGGGCACCCGGGCATCATCCGAATGAAAGCCCTGGCCCGAAGTTATGCTTGGTGGCCGAGAATGGACAAGCAAATAGAAACATGGGTAGCCGCTTGCAACAGATGCCAACAAATGCGATCCGCCCGCCCCACAGCACCACCCCTGGAATGGAAAACCCGAGGCCCCTGGTCGCGGATCCATATAGATTTTGCCGGCCCCACCAAAGGACACACCTTTCTAATTACTGTAGATGCTTATTCCAATTGCCTGGAAGTTAGCACCATGAAAACCACAACTACTGAAGCCGTCATAGCAAAACTCAACAAACTCTTTGCCACACATGGGTTGCCAGATATCCTGGTGTCTGACAACGGACCACAGTTCACAGCACTGGCATTTGAACAATACCTGACTGACCGTGGCATCAGACACACCTTAACATTGCCTGCTCACCCAGCGGCGAATAGGCGGGCAGAACAAATGGTTCAGTTTACCAAAAAAACATACAAAAAATAGAAGATGGCAACATTCAGGAAAAAAATTAATAAAATGCTGCTCATCCAACACACCATGCCAAACACTACCACAAACAAATGCCCAGCGGAATTACTCATGGGGAGAAGGCTCCAGTCACCACTAGACCGCTTACACCCCACCTACAATCCAGAAAAAAACCCAGGCTCCACCAGCCAACACCGCACATTCAACATCGGCGACACTGTTTTTGCAAAAAATTTCACCAGAGACCCTCTTTGGGTACCTGCACAGATCACCCAAATAACCGGCCCCGGTCATACCACCTAGAAACAACTGATGGACAAAGCTGGAAGCAACACATCGACCAGTTACGGTCATGGCTTGCCAGCACACCTCTCACAGACAGTAACAAAGAAATCAGAAGGGGGGGAACCTCAAACATTGAAAAAGGAAAATTATTAACACGTACAAAACATCCCACAAGCAGAAGCCAAATAATCAACCAACCATACTCACCTGTAAATGCAGAACCGATGCGGACGGGTGCTTCATCTGGAAGGAGCAGCCAGACAAGCTCAACCAGCCCAGAGAACCCAGGCAGGAGCAGCGGAGCGAACGACTCGACCAACCCTGCCGAACCAGGCAGGAGTCACAGCTATAGGCCCGTCTCACCCTTCCAGGTGGTTCCATCGAGGCGTTTGGGAGCGACGCGGAGCCCATCCGAACCAGGCAATGACCAGAGACAAACTGAGACACGCAGGTCAAGTAGGCAGGTCTGAAGACCCGCCTACCTACGTGACTACGCCACCCGCCCCTTGGGCGAAACCAAGAGGAGGGGTGTTCTATATTAGCAGGCTTGAAACACTGCATTCCTATTGGTCAATAAAGAGAACTACCTGATTGGACAGCCAAAACGGCTATGATTGGCTCGCTAAGAGTCTACCACGATTGGATGAAACCAATTGCGGGAAACTCAAAGCGATGTCATTGGCAACCAAGCCGCAGCTAGCTCTATAAAAAGAGCCACTGCGAGCGCTTTTGTTCTTTCAGATCTAGCCTGTAAATAAAGAGCTGTTGTTCACTGAACCTGAGTCTCTCGTCTCTATGGGCCCGAACTTCCGAACTTAACAAGAGGGATACAATCAAGATCAAGTGAGGTACTAATACCACTCTATAAAACTTAGTAAGACCACACATAGAGTACTGCATCCAGTTTTGGTCACCACCTTATAAAAAAGATGTTGAGATTCTAGAAAAAGTACAGAGAAGAGCAACCAGGATGATTAGGGGACTGGAGACTAAGGCATATGAAGAACGGTTGCAGGAACTGGGCTTGGCAAGTCTAATGAAGAGAAGGACCAGCGGAGACATGATAGCAGTGTTCCAATATTTGAGGGGCTGCCACAGAGAGGAGGGGGTCAAGCTATTTTTTAAAGTTTCTATAGGACAGACAAGGAATAATGGATGGGAACTGAATAAGGAGATATTCAATTTGGAAACAAGGAGAAAGTTTCTGACAGTGAGAACAAACAACGAATGGAACAGCTTGCCCTCAGAAGTTGTGGGAGCTCCATCACTTGAGACCTTCAAGAAGAGATTGGACTGCCATTTGTCAGAAATGTTGTAGGGTCTCGCACTTGGGCAGGGGTTGGACTAGAAGGTCTCTTCCAACTCTGATTGTCTGTTATCTGTCCTTTCTCCTTTTGCCTTCAAACTTTCCCAACATCAGGGTCTTTTCCAAAGAGTCCTCTCTCTCATTAGGTGTCCAAAGTATTTGAACTTTAGTTCAGTATCCAAAGAACAGTCAGAGTTGATTTCCTTTATGATTGACTGATTTGCTTTCCTTGCAGTCCAAGGGGCTCTCAGGAGTCTTTTCCAGCATCACAATTCAAAAGCATTAATTTTTCAGATTTATGGTCAAACTCAGTCATACATTACTACTGCAAAAAAAAAAAATTGCTTTCACCATATGGACTTTTGTTAGCAAGGTGATGTCTCTGCTATTTAATATGCTGTGTAGGTTTGCTATAGCTTTCCTCCCAAGGAGCAAGTGTCTCTTAATTTCAGGGCTGCGGCCACTATTTATTTATTTTATTTTATTTGGTTTGTAAATTTCTTACAAGATAATAGCTATAAGTAAAAACATAGTTATGAATACATGGATCAATATAAGAAAAATGTTTTGTATGCTCTAGTTAGTAGTGTAATATTACCAGAGAAAAAGCTACATAAGATTAGGTTAACAACTCTTAATGCATTTTTGGCTAAGTAGTTACAGTGGGCTCTAGCATTTAGATCATTAGAGATGAGTACTCCAAGATCCTTGACAGAGTTTGGGTCATCAATAAGGTCTTGACTATTCAGTCTGTATTTTATTTTCTGATTTTTTTTGCCAAAATGTAAGACAGAGCATTTATTTGTTGAGATTTGAAGTTGCCATTTGTTTGACCATTCTGATACATAGTTGAGGTCTTTTTTAAAAAAACAAATTTTATTGATTTTTAAAAACAAACATAAACAAACCAAACATAAAACATAAAAACATAAAACATCTTTTTTGAAAGCAGCTTGATCCTGGGTTACATCTCTTCGTACAGACACAAATTCAAATTCATGCTCATTTCATATACCATTCCATATCTTATTACCATTCTACATTTTCTATATAGCTTCTCCCCTCTTTTAACTTTCTTAATTTTATTTTATTTATTTCATCTCAGTTCAGATCATTATACATTATTCAGTTCATCATCATTCTTTGTCTGTCCTGTTTCCAGCTATCTATTATCTTTTCTCATTAAACAAAATTTCTCCTCTAATCACTGATTGGAGTATGATGCCTTTATCTCTTTCCCTAAATTTATAACACTCACATTCATGAGCTTCCATTCAGATTCTGCTTAGTACATTCTAAAGTTACACACTATATTTTAAAAGAGAAAAAAATATAAATATATAATATAATTAAAACCACAATCCATACCAATTCAAATCTATCATTAATATTAATATTCACTTAAATCTTAAACATTTTACACATTAGTTTTCAAACAAGTATCATACTTCTATGGGAACACTTATAAGCTTTCCATAGTTATTTCCCCCCCACTTGACTTGTATTTTAAAACATTGTGTCATTAAAATATTCCCATTCCTTCCTAATTCAATTCTCTCATTTATTTCATTTCCTTTCTTTTGTTCACAAAAGTTTCAGTGAATTACACTGAGTATTTTATCCCACTTTTTAATCATATGTTGATTCCAATTTTCTAACATTATTTCTAATACAAATATAACAATACAATCTTATATACCTTTGCAGAATCACTTTTTCAGTTAAGTTTTTACCCATTATTTCCAAATAAGTCGTTTCTTTACATCTTGCTCCACACCTTTGTAGCTTCTCTTCCCTTCCTTCCTCCCTTGCTTCTTCTCTCTGCCCTTTTTGTCTCTCCACCTCCACTTCCCTCTTCTGTATTCCCCTTTTCTGTTGCTTTCTAACATTATATCCACTTTTCACCTTATTTTTCCCTTTTTTGGTTGTTTTTTTTTGGTTTTAAAGTCTCCATTTTCTTTCCCTCCTTTTTCCTTTCTTCCCAAGTAAAGTTACTTGTTCGTTAAAGATGGCTTCTTCTTTGTCCCAATCTTCTTCTTTTTTTTTTTTAACAAACTTTATTCTGTTTTTCACATTAAAAACAAAAATCTCTTTTTAGTGGACAACATATTTCTGGGTCATCATCTTTACATACAAATATGACAGCAATTATACATTAATATATGCATACTTAATTCTATTGTTGCCTTTTCCATTCCAAATTTTTAGTAAGGAGAGAAACAAATACATTAATTCTGGCCTCTTTCATTAATCTCAATCGATTTTGTTTCATTTCAACAATATGTGTTTTCATAATAATAATAATAATAATAATAATAATAATAATAACAACAACAACAACAACAACAACAAAGTTTTTATTTCAAATATAATCTTTAATATTTATTTTAAAAATAAAAATAAACAACATATAATTGCCTAATAGTAGTAATAATGAAGTTACCAATGTCTCTCCTTGCTTTTAATAATCTATATTAAACTTATTAATTTAGCTGGTTCTTTAGTCTGTCATATTCCCTTTCCATTACACATTTTTTTGAATTCTAAATTAATACAAATTTTAACACACCCACACAAAAAGAAAAAAGAACAAATATAAGTTTCCCCTCTTACTATTTTGAGTGTGGCACCTTAATGATTAGAATATACCTTTATTCCCTCATCTTAATTCCCAATAAACCATTAATCATTACATCTTTTCAATTGGATTCCACAGCATATCCCCCCCCTTTAATAAGAGTTATCAGTATCTATATTACCCTATTTTCTAAATATTTTAATTGCAGAAATATTCTTATTACTCCTTGTCACCCTGTGGAATCCCCTTTTTAATTCATCAACCATTATCTCTGAAAAAGCAATTTCTTTTCAAAATTTTACTAGTTCTGTGTTTCTTTCTTTCACATGCCTGTTTCTTACTGCTTCTTCTCCCCCTCTTTTTCCCCATATCTTTTCTCATTGCAATTTGTATCCCTCTCTTTCTTAATATCTTCCTTTCCCCTTTTCTGCTGAGTCTTTCTGCCTTTCCTGACTTCGCAGGTATTCCTTCTTTTAGTTGTAAAGAAACAATTTCCTTTCAACATTTTACTATTTCTGTATTTCTTTCTTTCATATGCCTGTTTCTTGCTGCTTCTCCTCCCCCTCTTTTCCCCATATCTTTTCTCATTCCATTTTGTATCCCTCTCTTTCTTAAAATCTTCCCTTCCCCCTTTCTGCTGAATTTTCCTGCCTTTCCTAACTTCACAGGTATTCCCTTTTTAAACTGCTTTCTTAAAACTCAATTTTTTTAACCTTCCTTCTTTCCCCACTTCTTTGTAGCATTCTTTGTGTTAATTGTCTATTTAAAATGTCTTCTCCTTGGGTCGATTCCTCCTCCTCTGAGAATCTTTCTTCTTGTTCTTCAATCACCATTTCCTTTTTTTCTAGCACAGAGCAAAGTGATTTGCCTCTTTCCTGTAGTAATTCTCTTATATTTTTAAGTTCCATTTTTAATTCCCAAAGAGATATCATCATTCTTATATTTTATAATCGTTAAAGTCCACAAAAAGAAACCACTTTTACTTTCCTTCTTTCTTCTTTCAGCTTTTTAAAGTTCTCAGTTATTCCAGTCCAGGGTTTATACCAAAAACATCAATCAGTCCCAGAATCTTTCCTTGCTTTTTTCCTTTATTCTGGTTCTGCTTTCAACTTCTAAAATTCTTACTTTGTTTCAATATTTCTGTAATGTTATATCCAAACCAGTTCATTCAAAAAACAGGATGCTTTCCCTTTTATTTGGACCAATTTTTTATCAAAAGGTGACACTCTCCATTATACAAAGTCTTCACCTTTCCCCCTATTTTTTATTTAAGGTTTTTTGAACCTCAATATTCCAACACAATCCAGTCTCCAATTTGTAAACTTTGTTGTTATTATTCTTTGTCAATCTTAAGTCCAGCTTTAGTTTTATACTTGTTTATTCCCAAATTATTTTAGTCCAATTTCATTAAATCTTTAATTCCAGCTTCTTCCTTTCCCAGTTTGAAGCCCCATTTAGCTGTCAAAAGTATTTTTCTTTTTTTCTCTGTCCCTTTGTAATTTTGCCGCTCACTTTTCTTTTCTTAAAAATTCTATGTTACCTTAGTCCCGGGGGTACTTTTGTTTAGTTATATTGTCCAGTTGTCCCAGTTCAGATGATATCCACCTCTTTTTTCCCTCCTGCACAAATCTTAGTCAAGATGAGTCATCATTTTCGAGATGGCCATTTTAGACCACCGCTGCAGTCGTCTTCAGGAGGAAAAAAACCAAGCCGGGGGAATGAGGCTTCCCACAATCAGGCTTGCTGCTTCCTCTTACTCCGCTCCACCTCCAAAGCAGTTTCAGGCCCTAATCAGAATGATTGGGGCTCTCCGACAAAAGAGCACGAACGATAGCTGCAGAGAGTTGCGATCTATTGCCCGTCAGTGAGGAGGCACTGCCTTCTTCCTTCTTTGTCCCAATCTTCTTGCTGCACAGTCTTTTCTTGTAGTTTCTCATAGGTACAGATCGCCATTTCTAAGAACTGAAAAACAGAGCCAATAGAGCCCTTCCCTTCTTGTTCCTCTTCTTTGTATTTTTTAAATTCCATTTTCAGTTCATCCACAAGTGATGCCATTGTAAAAAAAATTTTTTCAAACAACCACCCAAGTGTTTTTAGTCATTCAAATATAATTTCCAAAAGTCTCAAAGTCACCAAGCAATCCAAATACACACAAGCTGTTTCTTTTGACATTTTCTTCTTGTTTCACTTTCTCTTCCTGGGGTTACTGTTTAGTTACAAAGTTCCAGTTAAAAGGTATCTTTTAGAAGTCTTGTTAGGATTTAATCAGATTCTTTTAAATTCTAGGCAGTCTCCTCCTCCCAAATCCTGCTCTTATTCTTTTCCTCTCCCTTCCCACTTACAGCAAGAAAAAAAGTGGTTTTTTTAGTGTTCAGAAATCCTTATTATCCCCTTGACATTTAATTATCCAATTTAATTACCTAATGATGCCAAAGCGGGTTTTTCCGATTTCTCATTCATTTCTGTTTACTGTCAACGTTAGCAAGGAGAGTGAAAAAAAAAAAAAAACACCTTTCCCTTTTCCCTTTCATTTGCTCCTTCCGAATCTTCCTTGGGAGCGATGTATCTTTTTTAAAGATTTAAATTCCAGGATACCTTAGTTGTTGCTTCTTATCCCAGTCAGCCCAAACTTTTACTTCTTAACTTCCTCCTGCACTTTCTTGTCCAGCTGAGTGCTTCTTTGAGGCAGCCATTTCTGACCGCTGCTCTTACCACCTTCAGGAAAGGGAGTTTTGCCAGCTGGTGAGGAAAGATGTAGCTTTCCTCGACCCTGCTGGGATCTCCCCCTTCTTTGCCACCTCTATGGGGTGGCTTAGCCCCGAAGCCAAACTGGCTCGGGACGCTCCAGTGGCGAGCCCAGGAAAAAACCACACATGATTGTGGATTCCTGCCTGCTGCTAAAGCCCTGCAAACTGGAAGGTATAGTTGAGGCCTTTTTGAAGAGTAGCAGTATTATCTGTGGTGTTGAATAGATTGACATCATCAGCGGAGAGAATGCAGTTGCTCTTAATATGATCACAGACGTCATTTATGTAGAGTATGAAGAGAGTTGATCCTAGAACACTGCCTTGGGGGACACCACTGTTGACAGGTACAGAATTTGATAGGACACTCCCAATTTTGACCATTTGTTGTCTGTTTGACAGGAATGCTTCTATCCAGTTATGCAGGTGTCCAGAGATACCATAAGATTTTAGTTTTAGGAGTAGTTTGTCATGTACCACTGAATCAAAGGCTTTACAGAAGTCTATGTGGATTACATCTATTGCTTTGCCTTGATCGAGTTGTGTAGTCCATATGTTTTTGCAGTGTAAGAGTTGCAGATTGCAGGATAGTTTTTTTCTGAAACCAAATTGTTTATTAGAGAATAGGTTGTTTGTCTCTAAGTGGAGGATAATGGATTGGTTAATAATTGATTCCATGACTTTACACGTGACTCAGCGTAAAGAGCTTGGTCTGTAATTTTCAACTAGGTTGGGGTCTCCCTTTTTGAAGATGGGAATTGTTAAGAATGTAAGTCACCTAACAATAAGTTATGTTGCAAAATATATAAACCAGGATAGACATTTTAATACTGTCTCTTTAAGGGAATGCTAAAATGGTAATTGGGTGTGGTTCCTCAAATGTCCATAAGATGGAGCCAGAAACCTTGGTTGTTCAGTCCATTTCTGTCCTTGTTCTGGAGAGTGTTGCTGTTCCTATTGAGTGTTACTGATCGTAGTTCATCTTGGATTTGATGTAAGTCTGTTACTGTACTGTTTTTGATACTGGACTTTGTTATTTGGATTATCCCTGGACTGAAAAACTGGCTGCTTTAACTGTGAATGACTTGGACTGCTTGTTTGGACTTTATTTAAACATTTATTGGAAGTAAAAACCTACATTTTTGCTACACAGTGTATCTGTGTGCTGGTTGTGTGTTATTCTTCACCACTCTCACTATGTCTCCCTGTATGTGCTCATTCTCCTAACGGGGAATTACCTCAACACCGGTTATGGGCCCAGATCATACCAGGCTCAGATAACTGAGAGTTGGTGTGAATGCACAGTACTGTATACAGACAGCTGTTTACTCTTTAATTGTGGGTTACTATCCCGGTAAAAGATGGTACAAGACACTTCAACAAGTCTATCACTGATAATCTGGTTGGATGGAACAAACTATGTTTCCTGGTCTATGAAGTGCAGTCTACTTCTGCTTAGAGAAGGGTTATGGACTGTAGTTCAAGATCCACCAAATGTAAATGCTTGGGATCCAGAAAATGAGGACAATGCCAAGAAGCTTGCTGACTTTAAATGGAACAACAAACGAGCTCTTTGTATAACAGGACTAACACTGAGTGACCAGCAGCTAGTCCATATTCGTGGAGAAGAGTCTGCTGCTAAGTGTTGGGAGAATTTGAAGAGGATTTATGCTCGTGACAGTGTAGGTGCACACATACATCTTACATGGAAACTGTTTAGAGCACATCTTCTGAAAGGTGGAGATATGTTAGCTCATTTGAACTTCATGAAAAGAACTTTTCAAGAGCTACATGAAAAGGAACTGATATTTTCAGAGCTGCATCAAGTTTACATCATTCTTTCCTCACTGGATGAAAGTTATGATGATTATGTATGTTCACTGGAAGTCCTGACCAAAGATGAACTGACATTGACTGACATAACCAGAATGTTGTTAGAAGAGGCAAGAAGAAGGCTGGATAGGGACCAACTGAGAAAGGAACATCCACAAGAAGAGGATTTGTAGTTCAATTGCCTATACTGTTAGGAAATGTTTTTCTTGTGGGGCTAAGGGACATATAGCTAGATTCTGTAAGAAGAGAAAATGACAGAATATTGGTAATCACCAGAAGGCTAAGAAGAAAGTTAGTTTAGCTATGTCTAGCAATTCAACTGTAAACCATGATTTGTGGGGTGTTGATAGTAGAGTATCGCAGTGCATTACTAAAATAGAGAGAGGTTTGTAAAGATGTCCACGAGTAAGCAATATGTATCACTGGCAAATGGATGGAAGATGAAAGCTTCTGGTCAAGGTACTGCATAGTGTTCTTGTATAAATGAGCATTTAACTATGTTAAATGTACCTAAACTGAAATTTAATTTGCTATCAGTAAGGGCTTTAGTTAATCTTGGTTATGTAGTAACCTTTAGGGGAGATAACTGTATAATAGAGAAAGAAGGTAAAAGTGTTACTGCTACTTTAGAGAATGATTTATATGTGATACATGATGAACAGTTGAAGATGGCTAACTCAGTTTATAACAATGTTAAGCCACATGATGAATGTATATGCTTACTGCATAGATGTCTGGGGCACATTAATTTCAAAATGCTCAAACGGTCAACAGTCAACAGTCTACCATTACTCAGGATAAGGTTTCTGCTATCTCATGAAAAACAAAACAGAAACATTCCAACATTTCTTTAACTGGCTAAGGTTTGCTGAGAGAAAAATGAGGCGTAAAGTAATTACTTTAGTTATTAATAATGGGACTGAGTTTGTTAACAATAGATTGCAAACAATGCTGAAATTGGCTGGTGTCCAGCATAAACATTCTGCAACTTACAGACCACAACATAACTCGTTTCTAGAACAAAGAGGGCAAACATTACAAGCCATGGCTCGCACTATGTTATCTGATTCAGGTTTGCCTGAAACACTGTGGGGTGAGGCCCTAATGTGTAGTAACCAGTGTTAAACAATGTAGTTAACACAACAACTGGAGAATTGCCATTCACTCGTTGGCATGGCAGAAAACCAAATTTAAGTTACCTACACACATTTGAAACTCCAGCATGGGTACATATTCCCTTACAAGTAAGACTGAAAGGGCAACATAGAGCTAGGAAGTTATTTTTCGTAGGTTATGAGGCCAACCATAGTTCGTTTAGATTCTGAGATCAAGGCACAGCTCATGTTTGTTGTAGTGCTAGTGCAAAATTTCTTGAACACGTTGGGTGGGATAAACTGGAACAGGAATCCAGCAATGATATTATTATTGACACCAAAGTAGTCCCTAAAGATGAAATAAGTAAACCACGAATAGCCATTAAAGAGGAAGAACAGGCACAGGAGGAAGTAGTAGAAAAGGCACAGGAAGAAATAGGAGAACAGGAGCAGGTGGCACAGGACAGTCCAGCAGTAAGCCCTGTATTATCAAGACATTCAACCTGAGTAACATGACCACCTGATAGATATCAGGCTAGTGTTGTATACCAAGTGAGTACAGTTCCAAATAACTATAATGAACTAAAATTGTATCCTGCTAAGGATCAGGCTGCTTGGCAGGAAGCAAATGATAAGGAACTGAAATCTTTACAAAAACTGATGGTATACATAAATGTTAAGTTACCATCTGGTAAACATGCCATAGAATGTCAATGGATTTATAAACTGAAGACAGGTGTGGATGGGACTGTTACCCATAAAGCGAGGTTAGTAGCACAAGGGTTCAATCAGACAGCAAACGACTATGATGAGGTGTTTGCACCTAGTCTGAAGGCTACTATATTAAGGGCAGCATTAGTGTGGGCAGCTAAGGAGGAATACATTGCAAATCATTTAGATGTAGAGATGGCATATATGCATGCACCGTTGCGACACACTATTTATTTAAAGAAACCTTTAGGTCTCAAAAATGATAATACAACTGATCGCTGGAGATTGAAAAGGAGTCTTTATGGCTTGAAGCAATCAGGATATGAGTGGAACCAGTTTATAGTTAAAGAATTAACTAAGATTGGTTTTGTAGCTGGCATGGCTGATCCAATAATAATATCACTGTTAGAGAAGAAATTTAAGATAAAACAGTTAGGAGAAATTAAACAATATCTTGGTTTAAAGATAGATAAAACTAGGGGAGGATAAAAAATCTCACAGGCAGATAAAATTAACCAATTACTAAAAAGTTTTAAAATGGAATTTTGTAAGTCGGCTGAAACACTGATGAGCCAGGAGTTTAGCAATAGTGATGTTCAAAGTCCTATTTTTGATATGAACATTTATCAGTCCTTGATTAGTAGTTTATCTTATTTCAGTAATTGGTCAAGGCCAGATATAGCATACAGTGTGAACCATAGTGAGATTTATTGCTGAACCGACTGAAATGCACTGGCAAGCTGCTAAGCGCGTGTTAAAATATCTGAAACAAACAATGCATTATGCATCGTATTTGCAGCCTAAAGTTGAACTGAGTTTAACTGCATATGCTGATGCAAGTTTTTTTTTGGGGGCGCATGATAGCAATATTCCAGTATTTGAGAGGCTGCCACAAAGAGGAGGGAGGTCAATTTATTTTCCAAAGCATCAGAAGGCAAGACAAGAACCAATGGATGGAAACTAATCAAGGAGAGAAGCAACCTGGAATTAAGGAGAATCTTACTAGCAGTGAGAACAATTAACCAATGGAACAGCTTGCCGGCAGAAGTTGTGGCTTCTCATCACTGGAAATTTTGAAGAAGAGACTGGGCAGTCACTTGTCTGAAGTGGTATATGGTCTTTTGTTTGAGCAGGGGGTTGAACTAGAAGACCTTGAAGGTCC
Source organism: Pseudonaja textilis (assembly GCF_049901715.1). Classification (NCBI taxonomy): domain Eukaryota; kingdom Metazoa; phylum Chordata; class Lepidosauria; order Squamata; family Elapidae; genus Pseudonaja; species Pseudonaja textilis. The sequence goes on from NC_142008.1 coordinate 112,841,956, forward strand.
CTTCCAACTCTATTCTGTTTGATTGATTGTTTTCCTCTTCAATTGTTGCCATTAAAGTAGTATCATCTGCTTATTGGAGGTTGTTGATATTTCTCCTGGCTATCTTAATTCTGGCTTGTAATTTATCCAGCCTGGAATTTCATATAATTAACTCTGCATATAACTTAAATGAGCAGGGTAACAATATACAGCTTTGTAGTACTTTCCCCGCTATTTTGAACCAATCAGTTATTCCACGTCTGGTTCTAACTGTTGCTTCTTGAACCTGCATGCAAGTGGTCTGGTAGTCCTAACTCTTTAAGAACTTGCCACATATTGTTGTGATCCACATTATCAAGTCACTGAAGCAGAAGTAGATGGTTATCTGGAGCTACTTTGCTTTCTCACAATCTAGCAAATCTTGGCAATTTGATCCCTACATCCTCTGCTTTTTCAAAAAATCATTTGTATTCTTAATTCTCAGATCACCTACTCCTAAAGCCTAGATTTTAGGATTTGAGTACAACCTTGCTAGTGTGTGAAATGAGCACAATTATATCACAGATGTATACATCCTATTATTTATTATATATTTATTATAAGTCATCTGGCTTAAGTAGCTTTCACAATTAAACTACAGAGCTTCATTTTATTTATTTTTGCTGTATTTTACTTTGCAATTATAAGTTTATTTTATTTCAGTAATCTGATATGTGATCTTTACGTCTTTGTTAGAATTATTATTATTTGTTTCATACTGGCCTACAACCTAAATAAAAAAGTGTTTATATTTTCTATGTTTAAAGAAATATTCATATATATATATTGAATATATGAATTATTTGTCTCTCCCCCTGTCCTGTTCATATCAATGTATTTCAGGTTCATTCTTTTCTGAGAAATGTCAGATTCAGCAATAGTGTTGGTGAAAAGATCTCCTTCAATAAATATGGAGAATTCGTTGGTGGATTTGATATTATCACCTGGATCACATTCCCAAACCAATCCTTTGCTAGGATCAAAGTTGGAGTGATAGATCCCACAGTTCCAGGAAAGAAGTTCTTCAATATTTCTGTAGATTCCATCATGTGGCCAGTAGGTTTTAATCAGGTTAGCTTTTGGAATCTAGATTTGTCTTCCTTCATTTAAATATCTTTATTGATGAAAGTCTCAGAGCAGCATCTAACCCAGGTATAAATGTCCTGGTGAAGAAAAAAATATCAGTACAATTTTTAAATTTTTTCTAGCAATTACTATTGAATATTGTATACTTTATGGGCCCTCTCATAATTATGGACAATGGTTTTCATGGTTTTGAAGTACAAGCTGCAAGCCAGCATGCCAGCTCTTATTAGTTTGCTGACTTCAAAATTCAAAGTTGAGAAAACCAAATTTAATTAACCAGCACAGAAATTGTCTTTGGACAGTGGTGATGATGTTATAGAAGGCCATACATACCAATAATTGTAGATATTTAATTAATTATTATTTCAGAGGAATTATATCTAAACTTATGTCATCACTACTTTATTTTTCATCTATTAATTCCATAGTAACAGCACTTCCTGTCTTCACTGTATTTAAAATATTGTTCTTCATTTATTGATAGGCATTTCCTTTATCTTTGTGTAATGATCCTTTTGAGGCCGGACACAGCAAGGCCAAGAAAGAAGGGCAGTTGTTTTGTTGCTATGATTGCCATGTTTGTCCAGAGGGAAACATTTCAAAGGAGAAAGGTAGGAAATTTTCAAATATATAATGGGACTAAACCAGGATGACACAACAGGATAATTCATATTAAGCAATTCACCTGCATTCTTTTTCAGACAATGATGACTGCTCTCTATGTCCAGAAGATCAATATCCAAATCCTGGCAAAAATATGTGCATTCCAAAGCGGATCACATTTTTGTCTTATGAAGAACCCTTGGGGATTAGTCTGACTGTTCTTTCTCTTTGCTTTGCTTTAATGACAACTTTAGTAATCACAATCTTCATGAATCACAAAGACACTCCCGTTGTCAAAGCCAACAATCAGAAACTCACTTATACACTTCTAGTTTTTCTTCTCCTCTCTTTCCTTTGTGTCTTTCTATTTGTTGGTAGACCCAATACGATTGTGTGTCTCCTTCAACAACCAGCTTTTGGTCTCATCTTTTCTGTGTCAGTTTCTTGGGTATTAGCTAAAACCTTTGTTATGGTTCTAGCATTCATGGCCACCAAACCGGGTTCCAAATTGAGGAAATGGGTTGGGAGAAGAATGATCAGTTTTATTCTTCTATCTTGCTCCCTTGTTCAAATGTGTGTTTGTGCTGTGTGGCTGATAACATCCCCACCATATCCAGATTTTGATACACAGTCAATGTCTGAAGAAGTAATCATAGAGTGAAATGAAGACTTAGTCATGTTCTACTGTGTTTTGGGCTTTATGGGTTTTCTTGCTTTGGTTAGTTTCTCTGCTGCTTTTCTACCTAGGAAGTTACCTGACAGTTTCAATAAAGCCAAATTCATCACCTTCAGCATGTTGGTCTTCTGCAGCGTTTGGCTTTGCTTTATCCCAACCTATCTAAGCACAAGGGGAAAATATACATTGGCAGTGGAGATCTTCTCCATGATCTCCTCCAGTTCTGGCTTATTAATGTGTATCTTTCTTCCCAAGTGTTTTATCATTGCGATGAGACCTGAACTGAACAATAAACATCAGCTCATGAAGAAAAAATATATAACAAATCTCTTTGTTTGCCTGAGATCATTTATATATACACATAAGGGAACTTATTCACTTATAAATTGAAGCCAGAAAGCAATGTGGAGTTAGATTGGCCTTCTATGATGCACTGTCTCCTAAGATTTGGACAGTTTGAAACTTTTTCCTTCTGGAAGTCAGTTATAAGTGGGGACCATAAAAATGTATAAATAAATAAATAGAACAAATTGATGTATGATAGAGTAGACAATACTGACTAAATATATAGATTAAATGTGAATTATGTATTTATCTTTTTTTAAAAATAAATTTTATTGATTTTGCAATTAAAACAGACCAACAACACATACATAAATGTAAGAGAGAAAAAGAAAAGAAGAAAGGAAGAAGAAAATAGAAAGAAAAAGATGAAAACAATTAAAAACATTTTCACCTTCAACAGTTTTTGAAGACCTCCTTTTTATCCTTATTTTTATGCCATATACACATAATCCTTACACACACACACACACACACACACACACACACACACACACACACACACATATATATATATATATATATATATATATATATATATATATGTTTTCTGAGGTTCTCATGGTATTTATATGTAGATCTTTGGTTGTTGGTTTTCTCCCGCGTAAGATTAATCTTACGGGGAGAAAAGATCTACATATATATATATATATATATATATATATATATATATATATATATATTTATTTTCTGAGGTTCTCATGGGTATTTGTATGTGGATCTTTGGTTGTTCGGGTTTTCTCCCGCGTAAGATTCAAAGTATCTAGGCAACGTTTCGATGAAGTCTCATTCATCATCTTCAGGCTTCTGTCTCCGGCTCTGTGCTTCTCAGAGTAATGGAGATTACAGCTGCTTCCTCCTTTTAACTGCCAGTGGGGTGGGACTTGATTGGGTGGGGCTTGGCTGTGTTCTGATTGGGTGGGGGTGTGTTCTCATTGGTAGGGGTTTGGCTGTGTTCTGATTGGTTGGGGGTTAGCCGTGTTCTGATTGGTTGGAGGCGTGTTCTGTTCAGGTGGGGGCTTGGTTGTGCTCAGGTTAGTCTTAGTTGCTGGGGATTTGAGCTGGTGAGCTGTGATCTTGCTGTTTGGCTTCGAGTTCGTGGTCGTGCTGCATCTTCATAGTGGGTGTCGGTTTGCTTCATGTATGGCTCGGAGGGGTTTGAGGTGGGTAGTGATGCAGCTGCAGTGCAGCTTCTGGTCCATGGTCATGTCTCATCTTCTGAGTGGGTGTGAGTCTGTTTTCTACGTGGAAGTGTGGTGGTGGCATCTTGTGTGGCTCTCATGGGTGTGGGTCTGGTGTCCTTCTTCATGTTAGGTACTCGTCTGTTCATGAGGGCGGGTTTCCAAATGGCTGGAAGGCGGGAGGTGTCATCTCGTTTGTTCATGCTGTGTGGGCGTTTTTCTATCTCTATGGCTTCTCTGATTATTCTGCTGTTGAAGTGTTCGGTTTTGGAGATGGTTCTGGTATTTTTAAAATCAATTTCACAGGAAATTGATTTCACATGCCACAGGACATGAAATTGATTTTAAAAATTTCCAGCAATTCGGACTCATACTGTGGTGCATCTATGAAACATTTTATAGGCATTTTCTTTGTATGCTACCGATTTTGTAATTTTATTATTTCTACCCCAGACCTTTTCCATTCTGTTATGGTAATACTACATCCTATATTCCTACTCCAGGCTATCATGTTCCCTTTTACAATTTCTTCTTCTAATTCTACTTCCAATAAATAAGTATAAAATTTTGTTATATTTTTTTTGCCTGATCCTAATAAAATTTTATCTAATTGCTGAAGTTTATTGTTAATTCCAAATTATTTCTTGTCCTGTTTATATCTACTTTGAATTTGAAGATATGCCCACTGATCAATTTTTAACCCCCGATCTTGAAGTTCTTGCCATGATTTCAGATTTCCTTGCGTATCCAATAGGTCCTTATATTTAATCATTTTAGTAATATCCAGATTATTTGGGTGAATCATCGCCTTCATTGTTGAGATCCAAATTGGCATTTTTAAATAGTGTTTTTTTTCCCATATTTTCTTCCAATTAGTCAATAATGAATCTCTGATTAGGTGTCTGTGAAAATATTTCTGGCTAGTTTTCCAAACATCCCATAAAAAGCATGCCACCCCTCTGCAAGTCATGGCCTTCTAAGAATAATATTCTCTTATTGGTTAAATTCACCCATTCCTTCA